>NC_060086.1:11685240-11996073 GCF_922984935.1 Meles meles
TCTCTGCCTGCCTCTCCGCCTACTTGTGATATCTCTCTCTCTGTCAAATAAATAAATAAAATCTTTAAAAAAAAAAATCATCTCTTTAGGGGCACCTGGGTGGCTCAGTTGGTTAAGCGACTGCCTTCGGCTCAGGTCATGATCCTGGAGTCCCGGGATCGAGTCCTGCATCGGGCTCCCTGCTCGGCAGGGAGTCTGCTTCTCCCACTGACCTTTCTTCACTCATGCCCGTGCTCGCTCGCTCTCTCAATCTCTCTCAATAAATAAATAAAATTTTTTAAAAAATCATCTCTTTATTTAAAAATATAAATGGCACACACATTCACTATTTTAAAAACCTGACAGGTCACGAGTACTCTGTAAGATTATGTTAATGGGGAAAAGTGTTTCAAGAGTGCCTAGCTGAGTCAAGACCTCAAACTCAGAACAGTGATCCTGAATCCACACCCTGGCTCTGCCATGTACTCGATAAACAACATTCTCTTCATCTTTGTGAACCTTACTTTAATCATATATACATATATATATAAAAGTGTAGACAAATATGATTAAATGTAATGCATGCAGACAGCTTAGCATAGGGATGGAATATAAAACACGTGTCAGTTGATAGTATTTTTTAAAGGCAATGACGCAGTATATCACAAAGTTTTAAAAATGGGGGGCAGAAGTGAAAGCAGTCCCTCATCCACCACTTCTATGTGTCAAAACCACTTGGATACAACCTTTTAAATGCTTGACCTTGAATTCCCACTAAAAACTTACCAAGTCACAGAACTCGAACACCAGGAGATAGGGAATTGCTTCTACACACTGTCCAACACACTGAAGAACATTCGGATGCTGAAGAATGCTGGAAAATAAAAGTCACAGTGTTGTTCACTGGGAAGCATGCTAGCAGAACTGCTCAAAGAGTGAACTAAATTTTAAATTCATGATGACTAAAATATGCTAAATAGCAAAGTCATTTTATTTATTTATTTTTATTTGTTTATTTACAGCATAACAGTGTTGTTTTGGCATCACACCCAGTGCTCCATGCAGTACGTGCCCTCCCTATTACCCACCACCTGGTTCCTCAACCTCCCACCCCACCCCCCCACCCCACCCCACCCCCGCCACCCCTTCATAACCCTCTGGTTGTTTTTCAGAGTCCATAGTCTCTCATGGTTCATCTCCCCTTCCAGTTTCCCTCAACTCCCTCTCCTCTCCATCTCCCCATGTCCTCCATGTTATTTGTTATGCTCCACAAATAAGTGAGACCATATGATACTTGACTCTCTCTGCTTGACTTATTTCGCTCAGCATAATCTCTTCCAGTCCCGTCCATGTTGCTACAAAAGTTGGGTATTCATCCTTTCTGATGGAGGCATAATACTCCATTGTGTATATGGACCACATCTTCCTTATCCATTCATCCGCTGAAGGGCATCTTGGTTCTTTCCACAGTTTGGCGACCGTAGCCATTGCTGCAATAAACATTGGGGTACAGATGGCCCTTCTTTTCACTACATCTGTATCTTTGGGGTAAATACCCAGCAGTGCAATTGCAGGGTCATAGGGAAGCTCTATTTTTAATTTCTTCAGGAATCTCCACACTGTTCTCCAAAGTGGCTGCACTAACTTGCATTCCCACCAACAGTGTAAGAGGGTTCCCCTTTCTCCACATCCTCTCCAACACACGTTGTTTCCTGTCTTGCTAATTTTGGCCATTCTAACTGGTGTTAGGTGGTATCTCAATGTTGTTTTAATTTGAATCTCCCTGATGGCTAGTGATGATGAACATTTTTTCATGTGTCTGATAGCCATTTGTATGTCTTCGTTGGAGAAGTGTCTGCTCATATCTTCTGCCCATTTTTTGATATGATTATCTGTTTTGTGTGTGTTGAGTTTGAGAAGTTCTTTATAGATCCTGGATATCAACCTTTTGTCTGTACTGTCATTTGCAAATATCTTCTCCCATTCCGTGGGTTGCCTTTTTGTTTTGTTGACTGTTTCCTTTGCTGTGCAGAAACTTTTGATCTTGATGAAGTCCCAAAAGTTCATTTTTGCTTTTGTTTCCTTGGCCGCTAAGTCATTTTAAAGACCTGATTTCCAACAGACTACACACCATGTTTACAGAACGCATATTAAAGTTTACTTACTAGTAAGGTTCTCCATTTTTCAAAAAAGTATCTTGTTCCTTTGGGCTGGCACTTGCTTTTAACTCCTTCACTATTACTCTTGCTACGCTAGTGCCCGTGTAAATCTCTCCAAGGAGGACCTAAAACCAAAGAACAGTTTTTTACTTCACTTCCTTCAAAATGGTAAAGAAATATGTCTCATTATCAGGAACAGAGTACGGGAAAATAAATTAAGCAACAATTAGGCCTTCTACAATGAAAATACCACCTCAGAAAAAAACTTGAAAAATGAAACCATTTTCTTTCAGTATGAAACTGTTCATTGGGTATTGAAGCACTCACACACATATCTGTATTTCTTTTTTATTTATTACACAATTGTACCATACTTTCACGGATATGACCAATGACTCACAGAAGAGTAATTTATAAGTTTAGTTCAAACATAACTCAAATGTTTCCCAAAACACTTCAACTGGGTTTTGTTATTTTGTCTCCTTCACATAAGAGAAAGTAAACTGACACACAGGCAATGTACAAATACATTCTCACTGCATTATAACTTTAAAAGTCTATGGCATTCCAATTATTCCAGACCTTTATCTTACACTAAAACTTCAGTCAAAACACAAGAAAAAATATGACACTGAAGTGAACAGAATACAAAATGAGTGAAAATAATGAGGTGCCTGGATGGCTCAGTTAGTTGCGCAACTGACTCTTGATTTCGGCCCAGGTCATGATCTCAGGGTGGTAGGATCCAGCCCTGCATTGGGCTCCACACTCAGCACGGAGTCTGCTTGAGATTCCCTCCCCTCCCTATGCCCCTCCCGCTTGTGTTCTCACTCTCTTATTCTTTCTCTAGAATAGATAAATCTTTTTTAAAAAAAGAATGAAAGGGACGCCTGGGTGGCTCAGTTGTTAAGCATCTGCCTTCAGCTCAGGTCATGATCTCAGGGTCCTGGGATCGAGTCCTGCATCGGGATCTCTGCTCAGTGAGGAGCCTGCCTCTCCCTCTGCCCTCCCCCTTGCTTGTGTGCATTCTCTCTGTCTCTCTCAAATAAATAAATAAAATCTTTAAAAAAAATAAATAAAAATAAGAGCACACTACAAGTAGAGCAACAAATATAAATACTGGACAATACAAAGGCATTTCAAAACATAATATTTAAGATGAAAATAATGAAGTAAAACTTTTTAATTTAAATTTAGAATGATCAAAACTAAAAACCTTCTTTTTAAAACAGTTTTTAATAGTTTTATCAAGTAGATTAATTTTAATGCCCTGGAAATAGACAGGAAGGCTTTGAACAGAATATAACATGTTTACTAAGAACGGAAAGGCAGAACAATAAACAGAACAAGGAATTCTGATAATTAACCAAGTCACATACTATTCACTGAATAAAAATATCCAGACGTGAACATCCTCATTTTAACACCAAATCCATCTGCACCTATATCCGCACAGTTTTTATCCCCTTTTCAAGAGCACTCTTACAGTAACCCCTTCCTCTCTCCTGCATTAGCAGTTTCCCCACTCTAATGTAGAGAGGCTAAAATAGCTGCACATCCTATAAAAACCAAAGCAAAGCAAAGCAAACACAAAACAAAAACCCCCAACACCTTCCCTTGGCCCTCGGATGGTCCCAAACAGCTTGTACTCCATTTCTCTGCTCCCTTTTACAGTAAGATTCCTCGACAGGGTCTAAACGTGCTGTCTCCACTTTCTCCCTTGTGCCCACCGCACGTGAGCACGTGACCTCTCTACAGCCTCTTATGACAACCCCATGGCCCTCACATGTTGGGCCCTACCTCTCCCAGTCCTCATCTTAGTTTGCCAGCACCATTTACTACCATTCACCTTCATGGCACTCTGTTTTCATGGGCTCTCAGAACACCCCACTCTTCTGCACCCCTTCCTACTCACCGGTTGTCACCTCAGCTTCCATCACCGACCTGCGCTGACCTCTCCTCACCGCAGATCCTCAGGGCTTGGTCCTTGTGCCTCCCCCTCTTCTTGACCTTCAGTCTTGGTGATTCCATCTAGTCTCATACCTCTGAATGCCAGCTATAGACAGAGCTCTCCCAAATGTGGATCTTTGGCCTGGAACCTCTCCCTTGAGCTTCAGATGTATACCCCAACTGCCCACTCTGTACTTCCATCTGGACGCCTAACAGCCATCCCATCTAACCTAACCAAAAGCGACCTCCTGACTTCCTCCCCCATGCCTGCTTCTCCTTAATCTTTCCCATTTCACTTGCCAGCAATTCTGTTCTTCCCACCAATCAGGCCATAAGCAGCCATCCTTGATCCCCCTCCTCCAGACTCCACATCAGATCGATCTCCAGTCCCGCATCCTCGTATCTGAAAATCCACACTGACAAACACCTCTTCTCATGGCTCCGTGCTATCATTCAAGTCCAAGCCTGCCTGCATCTCCCTCTGTGTGACTACTGCAGCCTTCTGACCAGTTTTTCCCACCTTCCCCTTCATCTTCCATCACATAACCGCCCAAGGGATCCCTCTACCAGAAAGCCAGATTGCGGCAGTCCTCTCTCAGACGCTGGAGTACTTTCCCAGCTCACTCTGAGTACAAGTCCCTATATGCATATACTCTATCTCACATCACTGGTTCCCCCAAACCTCTCTGAGACCGTCTCCCACTCCTGATTGTCTGCGGCCTCATCACTGGCCACCACACCCCGACAACACCCTGCCACAGCCAGAGGTCTCGGCTTCATCAGGGCAAGGGTTCTCGTTTGCTTGCTGCCACACAGGCCAGGACTTCACCTACCTTCCTCCACACTGAACCCTCAGCACAAAAAAACAACGTGTGATGCACAACAGGTTTTGCTAAATGGCTTAGAAGATTTGGTCACTAATAAATGTTGGATGACATCAAAGACACAGGACTGACAAACAACTCTGATAGAAAGCCAAGATGCATAAGATGGCTGATCACGGAACAAACACCTCTTCTTGTCTTGACCACCCTACTTATGAGGCAATCACCACTCAGGAACCTTTAACACAGAACTACTGTTAGTTACATCACAGAAATAGCTGCGATAATAAGATTATTCCTTCTGAATAGAAGGTTGGTAAAAAGATCAACAAACCACTGTGTCTATTTGTCCCTTGACAGCCTATGAGAAATAGAGGACAGTTCTTTGCCATGGTTTCCAAAAAAAAAAAAAAAAAATACTATGTATCTACAATTCTAAAGTGGTTTAAGTATTATAAGGAAGAGTGGGGAAAAAGGGAGAAGAATTAAAAAACAAATAATTTGCCTTGAGGAGGATAAAGAGCTTCTAAAATTCCAGTCTCTCGTCCCTTCTTACTGTTCTATGCCAACAATTAGAAAAGTATCTGATATATAAATAAAAGACCTTCTTGGAAAAAGGTATACACCTAGAAACCCTGAAGTTCACATTCCTATGTGGTTTCAGGGTGCAAAGAGTAGACTTAACTGGTACCATAGCAACTAAGAGAATATGGTATATCCTAAAATACAACTCTTGATTAGTTTTAAATTCTAAACATTATAATTAGGAGGGGGAAAAAAAGATGTAAATAACATTTTACCTTTCCAAACCAGCCATTTCCAATTTCCTGAATATAGTTTAGACTGTGGCGGGCAACTTGAGACTTCAAACTTTCTGTAGGAAAAAGAATATCAAAAACAAATACAGGCATTTAACTGAAATAAAATAAATATTAAATACATAATCTAAATAATAAACACAAACATAAATTTAAAGCTTGTGCTAATTAAGGTAGAAATCAATTCACATAAACATACCATCATTTTCAAACTGATATGGCCAAAATGGTTTCAAGTTTTAAAACTGACAATATTTTTTTGAATGTGTTTCCTACCTGATTATCTTTAACACTTCGCACTCTGTTTTCTCATCTAACCCCTCTCCTATAGCCACTAATCACCATTCCAATGGCTTTTACTTAGTCCTTGGTTTCACGGTGGAGGTGAAAATCTTGTCAAAATCTGTCAGTGTCAACCTTATCAGAACTTTGGAAGACAGTCAATGCTTTCTGGAAACCAAATCAAACCAGGAGAAAGGCCACTGAAACAGGGTAGAATTTCTCTGTGTCTTTGAATTTATCAAGGCCCCACCCATCTCAGCCCCTGGCGCAGCAGTCTTAATGATGGCACAGAGTGTAGTGTGAATCCAGGTTCCAGACACAGCACAGTGAACCTTATTATTCCCAAGGAACTGTGCTTCCTTGTTCTGGAAGTTTCCCTGAGGGACTGCCACATTCCCTTGGTTTCACCAAACTCAGAACTCTTATCAGGACAGAGGGTTCCTCAAAAACATATTCCTCAGAGCCCCTGGGTGGCTCAGTTGTTAAGCGTCTGCCTTGGCTCAGGGCATGGTCCCAGGGTCCTGGGATCAAGCCCCAATCTTCAGGCTCCCAGCTGGGCAGGAAGCCTGCTTCTCCTCTCTCACTCTCCCTGCTTGTGTTCCCTCTCTCTCTGTGTCTCTGTCAAATAAATAGATAAGATCTTTAAAAAAAAATGTTCCTCAAAAACTATGAAAGCCAAATGGACGACACTTCTATCTGGGGCAAGATTTAATTGTATTACTTGTACAATTGTGATTAATTGTAATTAATTGTATTAATTGTACAATTATTTGTAGAGGCAAACAGTAGACATGCTGAAAGTTTTAGCGGAAAAGCAGGGGAGTGAGATTTGGGAGATGAACAAGGGCTCTGAAAAGCTATTGCAATATATGGAGGAAACTTGAGAGCCACCTGCAAGCCCGGGGAAGGACACACACTCACGGAAGACTTGAGAAGAAGTAAACTTTCACTTCTAGCTAGGTCATGCCCAGCACAAGCAGGAGGTGAGGACTAAGGCAGAGCTGTCCTGGGTGAGGAGTGTCCCAACATGGAGCTAAACTGCAAAGACCCAAAGAATGCTTTTTTCATTGTTTTCTTTCTTCTTCTAAGTACATCGTATTATTCAAAAAGGTCCAATTTTCAACAAAAAAGTACAAAACATACAAAGAAACAAGAAGGCATGGTCTACTCACAGGTACAAAGGAAATGTAAAAGAAAGTGTCCCTGAGAAAAGACAGCGGCCTTACCAGGTAAGTTTTTTTTTTTTTTAAGATTTTATTTATTTGACAGACAGAGATCACAAGTAGGCAGAGAGGCAGGCAGAGAGAGAGGAGGAAGCAGGCTCCCTGCTGAGCAGAGAGCCCGATGTGGGGCTCGAACCCAGGACCCTGGGATCATGACCTGAGCCGAAGGCAGAGGCTTTAATCCACTGAGCCACCCAGGCGCCCCCAGATAAGACTTTAAATCAACTGTCTTAAACATGCTCAAACAGCAAAAGGAAATCATGGACAAAGAACTAAAGGGCACCAAGAGAATGATGTCCTGGTAAGTAGAGAAGATCAATAAGTAGATTCAGATTAGTAAAAGGAGCCAAATGCCAATTTGGAGCCAAAAGTATAACTGAAACAAAAAAATTCACTAGAGGGGTTCAACCAAAGATGGGAGCAGACAGAAGCAGCAGTGAACCTGAAGAGAGTTCAAATACAATTATCCAGGCTGAGCAGAAGAAAAAAGAAAAAAAAAAAAAAAAGCAATGAGCGAAGGCTAAGGGACTTGTGAGACACCACCAAAGGAACCATATACACATAAGAGCCCCAGAAAAAGAGGGGAAAGGGGGGCAAAAAGAATATTTGAATACATAATGGTAAAAAAAGGTCTGAATCTGATAAAAGGTATGAATCTACACATCCAAGACGTTCAACAAATTCCAAGTAAGATAAACTCAAAGAAAAGCATACTGAGACACATCATAATCAGACTGTCAAAAACCAAAGATGGAGAATCTTGAAAGCACCAAAAGGGACCCACTCGTACATATAAGGGATCTTTGATAAGATTAACAACTGATTTCTCACCAGAAACCATGGAGGCCAGAAGGCAGCAGGATGGCACCTGTAACGTGCTGAAGGAAAAGAACCATTAAGCAAGAGTTCTATACCCAACAAAACTGTCTTCCAAAAAACTAAGTTAGAGAAATTAAGACATCTCCAGATAAACACAAGTTTAGGGAGATTACTGCCACTATGCCTGCCCGACAAGAAATGTTAGAAGGGGCGCCTGGGTGGCTCAGTGGTTTAAGCCGCTGCCTTCGGCTCAGGTCATGATCTCAGGGTCCTGGGATCGAGTCCCGCATTGGGCTCTCTGCTCGGCAGGGAGCCTGCTTCCCTCTCACTCTCTCTGCCTGCCTCTCTGCCTACTTGTGATCTCTCTCTGTCAAATAAATAAATTAAAAAAAAAAATCTTAAAAAAAAAAAAAGAAAGAAATGTTAGAAGGAGTCCTTCAGGCTAAAGTAAAGGGACACTAAACAGTAACTGGAGGTCAGATGAACAAATACAGATCACTGTTAAAACTACAGAGGTAAATAGCAAAGCCAGCATTATTGTATTTTTGGTGTGCAGCTCTTCTTTTATTTTCCTACGTGATTTAAAAGACACATAAATTATAAATCGGGATGCCTGGGTGGCTTGGTTGGTTAAGCAGTTGCCTTTGGCTTGGGTTGTGATCCCAGGGTACTGGGATTGAGTCCCACATTGGGCTCCTGGATCAGTAGGGAGCCTGCTTTTCCCTCTGCCTGCTTCGGTCCCTGCTTATACTCACTTGCTCTTTCTCTTTCTCTGACAAATAAATAAAATCTTTGAAGAAAAAAAACTTAAAAAAAAAAAGAAAAATCTAGGGGTACGTAAGATATGAAGATGTAATTTGTGATAACATAAAAGGACTGAATTGTAGAGTTTTTAATATGGTACTGATGCTAAAAGTTGGTATCAATTGAAACACAACTGTTATAAATTGAAGGTAGCTGTGATCCCCAAGAAAATATCTTTAAAAAATATAAACAAAAGGGAATGAGAAGGGAATCAAAATGGTAAACACATAAATCCCAGTGGCCTATTTTGCAGAAATGGAAAAACTGATCCTAAAATTCACACGTGGGGTTGCTCCGTCAGTTGGGCATTTGCCTTCAGCTAGGGTCATGGTCCTGGGGTTCTGGAATTAATCCCCATATCTCAGACTCCCTGTTCAGCGGGGAGTCTGCTTCTCCCTCTCCCTCTGCCTGCTGCTCCCCCATTTGTGTGTGCATTCTCTCTCTCTCTCAAATAAATAAAAAAAATCTTTTAAAAAATAAATAAAATAAAAATCATATAAAATTTCAAGGGACTAAAAATTCAAGGGACTAAAAAATAAATAAAAATCATATAAAATTTCAAGGGACTGAATAACCCAAACATCCTTAAAAAACGAAGATGGAAGATTCATAAACGTCTCAATTCCAAAGCTATAATCACCAAAACACTGTGCTGCTGGCATAAGGCTAGATACAGATCACTGGGATTGAGAGTCCCAAAATAAACACAAACAGATCAACTGATTTTCAACAAGGTGCCAAGACAAGTCAATGGGGGAAGAACAGTCTTTTCACAAATGGTTGCTGAGGCAACAAGCTACCCACCTGTAAAAGAATGAACCTGGAACCTTACTTCACACCATATACAAATATTAATGGGTCAAAGACCCAAATTTCAAAAAAAAATACAGAAGTAACAGAATATTGGTGAAAATTTTCATGACCTTGAGTTTGACAAAGGTTGCTTAAATATGACACTAAAACTGTTGTTTTCATTATCATTTGTTTCCATGAATTTTTTCAATTCTTCTTTAATTTCCTGGTTGACCCATTCATTCTTTAGAAGGATGCTGTTTAGTCTCCATGTATTTGGGTTCTTTCCAGCTTTCGTCTTGTGATTGAGTTCTAGCTTCAGAGCATTGTGGTCTGAAAATATGCAGGGAATAATCCTAATCTTTTGATACCGGTTGAGACCTGATTTGTGACCCAGGATGTGATCTATTCTGGAGAAGGTTCCATGTGCACTAGAGAAGAATGTGTATTCTGTTGCTTTGGGATGAAATGTTCTGAATATATCTGTGATGTCCATCTGGTCAAGAAACAAGAAAGGTCTCAAGTACACAACCTAACCCTACGCGTAAAGGAGCTGGAGAAAGAACAAGAAAGAAACCCTAAACCCAGCAGGAGAAGAGAAATCATAAAGATCAGAGCAGAAATCAATGAAATAGAAACCAAAAAAACAATAGAAAAAAATCAATGAAACTAGGAGCTGGTTCTTTGAAAGAATCAATAGGATTGATAAACCCCTGGCCAGACTCATCAAAAAGAAAAGAGAAAGGACCCAAATCAATAAAATCATGAATGAAAGAGGAGAGATCACAACTAACACCAAAGAAATACAGACAATTATAAGAACATACTATGAGCAACTCTACGCCAACAAATTGGCCAATCTGGAAGAAATGGATGCATTCCTAGAGACATATAAACTACCACAACTGAACCAAGACAGCATGGTACTGGCACAAAAACAGACACATAGACCAGTGGAACAGAATAGAGAGCCCAGAAATCGACCCTCAACTCTATGGTCAACTAATCTTCGACAAAGCAGGAAAGAATGTCCAATGGAAAAAAGACAGCCTCTTCAATAAATGGTGCTGGGAAAATTGGACAGCCACATGCAGAAAAATGAAATTGGACCACTTCCTTACACCACACACGAAAACAGACTCCAAATGGATGAAGGACCTCAATGTGAGAAAGGAATCCGTCAAAATCCTTGAGGAGAACGCAGGCAGCAACCTCTTCGACCTCAGCCGCAGCAACATCTTCCTAGGAACAACGGCAAAGGCAAGGGAAGCAAGGGCGAAAATGAACTATTGGGATTTCATCAAGATCAAAAGCTTTTGCACAGCAAAGGAAACAGTTAACAAAACCAAAAGACAGCTGACAGAATGGGAGAAGATATTTGCAAACGACATATCAGATAAAGGGCTAGTATCCAAAATCTATAAGGAACTTAGCAAACTCAACACCCAAAGAACAAACAATCCAATCAAGAAATGGGCAGAGGACATGAACAGACATTTCTGCAAAGAAGACATCCAGATGGCCAACAGACACATGAAAAAGTGCTCCACGTCACTCGGCATCAGGGAAATACAAATCAAAACCACAATGAGATATCACCTCACACCAGTCAGAATGGCTAAAATTAACAAGTCAGGAAATGACAGATGCTGGAGAGGATGTGGAGAAAGGGGAACCCTCCTCCACTGTTGGTGGGAATGCAAGCTGGTCCAACCACTCTGGAAAACAGCATGGAGGTTCCTCAAAATGTTGAAAATAGAACTACCCTATGACCCAGCAATTGCACTACTGGGTATTTACCCTAAAGATACAAACATAGTGATCCGAAGGGGCACGTGTACCCGAATGTTTATAGCAGCAATGTCTACAATAGCCAGACTATGGAAAGAACCTAGATGTCCATCAACAGATGAATGGATCAAGAAGATGTGGTATATATACACAATGGAATACTATGCAGCCATCAAAAGAAATGAAATCTTGCCATTTGCGACGACGTGGATGGAACTAGAGCGTATCATGCTTAGTGAAATAAGTCAATCGGAGAAAGACAACTATCATATGATCTCCCTGATATGAGGACATGGAGAAGCAACATGGGGGGGTAGGGGGATAGGAGAAGAATAAATGAAACAAGATGGGATTGGGAGGGAGACAAACCATAAATGACTCTTAATCTCACAAAACAAACTGGGGGTTGCTGGGGGGAGGTGGGATTGGGAGAGGGGGAGCGGGCTATGGACACTGGGGAGGGGAGGCGAACCATAAGAGACTATGGACTCTGAAAAACAACCTGAGGGTTTTGAAGGGTCAGGGGTGGGAGGTTGGGGGAACAGGTGGTGGGTGATGGGGAGGGCACGTTTTGCATGGAGCACTGGGTGTTGTGCAAAAAGAATGAATACTGTTACGCTGAAAAAATTAATAAAAAGGGGAAAAAAAATTATAAAAAAAAAAATATGACACTAAAAGCACAAGCAACAAAGGAAAAAAATAAATTGGACTTCATCAAAATTTAAAACTTTTGCATAGCAAAGGACACCATCAAAAGGGTGAAAACACAACCCAAAGAATGGGAGAAAAACTTGCAAATCAGATCATTATTATGAAGCTATTAAATAATTAAGACAGTGTGGTACTGGAACAAGGAATTGACAAATTACTGAAATAGAACAGAAGGCCTGCAACAGACACATATACATACGGTGGGGTTTGTTTTGTTTTTATTTGGGAGAGAGAGAGCAAGAGAGAGGGGCAGAGAGAGAAGCAGACTCCCCACTGAGCAGGGGCCCAATGTGGGGCTTGATTCCAGGACTCCAGGATCATGACATGAGCCAAAGACAGGCGTTTAACTGACTAAGCAATCCAGGCGCCCCTACATATGGAACTAAAAAGCAGAGAATGAAAGGACCAATCAGTGAAGAAAGCTGAGAAAAACACAGTAATCTAAAAAAGATTCATGGATTCCCTAACACCATACTCAAAAATTAACCCAAGGTGGGTTATAGATTTAAATTAATTTAAATGCTAAAGCAAAACCTTAAAACACTGTAGGAAAAAAAAGTAGTTAAGTATCATTTTGACCACAGAAGAGGAAAGGATTTCTTTAAGACATAAAAAGTTCTAATTTAAAAAAAAAAATTTTTTTTTAATTATTTTAAAGAGAGATTGCATTTCTAGCTTAAGGGGCTGTTAAATTTGGCTATATTAAAATAAGAAAACATCAAAAAATTCTTTTCTCAGGCGCCTGGGTGGCTCAGTGGGTTAAGCTGCTGCCTTCGGCTCAGGTCATGATCTCGGGGTCCTGGGATCGAGTCCCGCATCGGGCTCTCTGCTCGGCGGGGAGCCTGCTTCCCTCTCTCAGAGTCTCTCTGCCTGCCTCTCTATCTACTTGTGATCTCTCTCTGTCAAATAAATAAATAAAATCTTTAAAAAAAAATTCTCTTTTCATGTATATTTGACTAATTTTTTTTCTTTAGTGTACATTTTGATTTCTTCTTCATTTTCTGTTTCCATATTTACTAGTTATTTTCTTAGTGGTTGCCATGGAGATTAGTTATCACTCTAAATTTATAATAATCGAATTTGAACTGATACCAACTTAGCTTCAATAGTAATAGCATATACCATTTGACACCCAAATAGCAGGAACATAAATTAGCACAACTCCTTGTGGAGGTTTTAAGCTGGCAATATCCCCCTGAATTATGTACCCTTTGACCACCTCTGAAAATTTATTCTACAAATATACCAGCTCAACATCAATGTATAAACCAACACAGGTACAAGCTTTATTTTTAATAGCATAAGATTAGAAATAATAGCATAAGATTAGAAACAGCCCAAATATCCATGAATAGGTTGAATAAATTGTGCTAAGTCCATACAATTTAAATAGCAGAAGCTTGTAAGCAGGAATAAATAAGCTCTCTTTATGCATATGGAAAAATCCCTAAGATACATCTGTAAGTGAAAAAAGCAAGATACAGAATAATGCATTTACCAAGCCCCATGAGTAAAAAAGTGTCTGTTTTGGTGGTGGGTGGGGGGGAGGGGATATTGGAGGGCAAGCAAATGGGAATATTTATATCAAGAAAGTCTGGAAAGATGTATAAGAAACAAAGAAGAGTGGTTATATAGACAGTGAGGGTATGAGCTGAGGTCAGATTCAAAGATTAGAGGCTTTTCACTATATATACCTTTTTGTTTTGATTTTTCAACTGTATGACTGTATTATGTATTTGTAAAATAAAATACATTTTAAAAAGAAAATAAAGGAAAAACATGCAGAGTTTCTTTCTAGATTTGCTCTTGAATATATGGTGTACTTTTTTTCACTTTATTTATCACAAATACCTTTCCTCCTTTTACAGAACTACATAATACTCCGTTGGATGGACTTCCAATAACTTAACAAGTAATTACCGACACACATTTAACCTGATGCTGCAATAAATACCTTTGTAGGTATGTATTTGCATACTAATCTAAATTACTGAGAGCGGAACTGTGGGATCAAAGGTAAACACATATGGATACATATTATCACAGACTACCCTTGGGAAAGAATGTCTCTATCAATTTACAGTCCTGCTAGCAGGGAGTGTCCAAGGGCCTGTTGCCCACACACGCCCCTCACCCATCATCACCTAGCTTCCTTTCTTCTCATCTTTGTTTAGCTGTTATCATCTTACTTTATGTTTGTATTTCTTTAATTAATGGAATTCCTATTTTTTTATTGGCCATTTGAATTTCTTTTCATGAATTTCTCCTTTCACATCCTTGACTTATTCTTTCCTATTGAAGTGCTGTTCTTCTACATTTGTTTGTAAACTTAGTATGTATTAATACTATGAGGGTTTTGTTTTTTTTTTACATTCTTTGTTATTTACAAATATTTTTACTACTTGGTCAAATTTATTTACTGTCTTTTTCCATGCAGAATATTTCATTTTATGAATCAAATTTGGCAATATTTTCCTTTATGTTTCTGCATTTGGTGTCAAGATTAGAAAGCCCTTTTCTATCCCAAGATCATAAAAATATTCTGTGACTATTCTATGCAGAGAAATTGAAAAGAATTTCTTCCTATTAAGAAGGAATTTAGAATAGAGGGTTCTAGAAACACAGAAAGGTATAGGAATGTAATGAGGATGGCTCTCCAGGTCACTGCCATTTCTGTTGTGCCCATGACTGTGCTCTGGTTCATCCCCACTATGTCTTGGACAGAAGTCATCAGGCTCTTCTCTGTCATGCCTTCCCGTACACAGTAAGGGGTCAACACTGCCAGACTCAGGGGAAGCCAATCAGAATGGCTCTCCAGGGGTTTCCTTTCTGGTCGAGAAGAGAGAAGTTCCTTTCCTCTGGCAGTAAAGCTACAAGGATCTGAACCTGGAGTTGGCAGCAGCCATGGTCTGAGCTGAGGAAAGAAGCTGGTGTGCAGGATTTAAGCTGACACGCAAAGAGGAGAGAAACAAGGAGTACACGAAGAAAAGCACGACGGTGTCCAAGTGCTCAGTTCCAGTTGCCTCTAAGGTCTGCCTAACCCCTACTCTTCCTATCACCTGGTTCCAGCATCAAAAAAGGTCCCCTTTCTGTGTATGCTGATCTGAGTTAGGATTCTATTACTTGAAATGAATTCACTAGTGTTAAGACTCCAAGATGATAAAAGCCCTAGAGAAATCTCTCAGGGCCTCTCTTAAGTACAAAGGAAAGACTATGATCAAGAAAGTGAAGAGAAGGGACGCCTGGGTGGTTCAGTCAGTTAAGCAGCTGCCTTCGGCTCAAGTCATGATCCCAGGGTCCTAGGATCAAGTCCTGCATCAGGCGCCTTGCTCAGTGGGGAGCCTTCTTCTCCCTCTGCCTGCCTCTCCCCCTGCTTGTATTATTCCTTTGTCTCTCTCTCTCTGACAAATAAATAAAATCTTAAAAAGAAAAAAAAGCAAAGAAAAGAGAAATTACTTCCACTTAGAGAGAAGTATACCAGGTTACTTAAGTGATCCCAAGGGTATGTTAGACTCCTGTTAAATTTCACTATTTTGGTTGAAGGAAGGATATTGTTATTTACTAGAATTAAAGGTAAATACTTAAAGGTAAATAATTAAAGGTAAATAGTTTCTTAATGTTGCAAAACCTACAAATATTAAATATACCTAACCATACAGATATTTTATAGGAAATGCATCAGTTGTGTCGTATTTTATCTTCTATCTTCTCTTAGTCACGCAGGTCTACAGCAGAGCAATCGACTGGGGGGTTTACACTGCCCTCAACTTACACCACTGTACGCAGAACCACGAGAGGCAGGAATGGCACGCAGACCCCACAGCCTTCTCTTAGAAGTCTCAGAGATCCCTGATTCTCAAACTGCCAGTCATATTCTATTTTACAACAATAAATCGATCAACATCTAATCAAACTTCTACCTCAGGATGAAAAGTCAATTCAACTAACATATCCAAATATACCCCTCCTCCCCAAACACAGGACACCCCAGGGAAAGACAGCAGTGTCCTACTCAGCAAGACAAGCAGTGATGAGAACTACCCAAGCAAAGGCCAGGAGCTCTGTGTTCCATTTCCATTTCAATGAACAGAGGAGACCAGTTTATTCTGATATCAGATTCAGGGGCCAAAAGCAAAGGATTCAGCTTTTGCAGGAACAACTGGACCAGACCACTACAATTCAGTTTCCCCAGGGAGCAGGAGGAAGAGACATAAGCAAGCAGAAGAGAGAGGCAATCCAAGCATTTTATGGTTAGCATCAAGGTTCCCACTCTCACCTCTTGCAAAACGATTCACAAAACCATGACGCTGGGACGTAAGGCCTTACCTACAGAAGGCTGGAGCTGGGACGGAGCTGGTAGTGAGATATTTGGTACTGAAAGTGTGAAAACTTCTGCCGGGGACTGAACAGAGGGAGTATCTTCTGCTGGGGGTGTGAAATCTATCTCATCATCAAAGTTATCTTCAAATTCCTAAAATAAAAGAGGAGCAATGTTATATCTGATATAAACCAGCCTGAGAGCAAATATTAAAAACATATGCTAACATCGGAGACATGAGCATTTACTCACTCATCTGAAACATACGGTCTTCAATTTTTCCCCCGGTTTGTACCTACTTAAGTAAAAAGCATATATAATTGTGTTCTCCAATGCCAAATAGCAGAATCAATAAGGTTTAAAAATAAATTATACATACTTTATGCAACTCCTTCAACTGAGAGCTTGAAGTTAAATGCAAACTTTTCTAAAATGACCATGGACCTTCAAATGGAAATACTCTTTTAGGTTGGAAATTTTAAGTTACTAGAACTTTAGCTATGCCTTTTTTATTATTCACTTTCACAAATCTCTTTGCATATGGAATCCAAACAGATTCATTCTATTTTAAAACTATATATGAACTTCTAAGTGAAATAGGATTTCAATCAAGGTAAGGATAGTTAAAAGACTCAGAGAAGATATTTTCTTGGAAGTCCTGTTTCTCTGGGAAGAGTAACGTTGGAAAAATTACGAAACTGGGTAGAAAACTCATCGGAGTCTGAATGAAGGTCTAAAGTTGTGTAGCATGTACGTACTATTAACACAGAGAGAATGTCTGGTTTTAACTTTAAAACTCCCCTGGCTGCACCTCCAACCCCTACAAGGGAAAAACCAGAAGTTGTAAGGGTAGATTTCTCTGGTATAGTATGTATGTTCTCACATGCATGTGGGACATTATTCTCATCTGTGTTGATGAGAACACAGTCATCTGTGTTGTCAAATGGATTAGGACATTTATTGCTATCTGTGATAGGGGAGGGGGCAGGATGAACAAGTACCATAACTTCAATCCAGGAAGCAGCTTTGAATGGAAGAGCTTTGCTCAGTTCCCCTTTGGACATTCCTAAAGCTTCTCTCATTAAAAAAAGACTTGGGGCGCCTGCATGGCACAGTCGGTTGAGCGTCTGACTCTTGGTTTCAACTCAGGTCTGATCTTGGGGTCGTGAGGTCGAGCCCTGTGTTGGGCTGCATGCTGAGCATGGAGTTTGCTTGGGTTTCTCTCTCCCTCGTCCTTTGCCCCTCCCTCCTGCTCTCTCCTTCCCTCTCCCTCTCTCTCTAAAATAAATAAATCTTATGGGGTGGCTGAGTGATGGACACTGGGGAGGGTATGTGTTGTGTTGAGTGCTGGGGGTTGTGTAAGACTGATGAATCGCAGGCCTGTACCCATGAAACAAATTATACATTATATGGTTAATTAAAAATAAATAAGTCTTAAAAACAAAACCCACTTTATCCATCACTCCTACCTTAAAAACAATGCCACTCGAAACCTTGGCAGCAGCATGACATACCACTGGGCAGCCAATGACTCTGAGGATTCAGAGAAGTAAAGCAGTGTAATAATAAACATGGGGTTAGAAGAAGACTGGGTCGCTATTCTAGTTGTACCGTGGTTGCCCAGATACACTCTGGCAAGTTGCTTGCTCTGTGAGGCAGCAGCTTCCTGGTCTGTAAGACGACTTCCAAGGGACCAAGTCTCTAAGGGACCGAGTCTCTAACACTGCCCAGTTCTAAATCTAAAGGAATGGACACTCGCCTTCAGTCATGGTTTAGACAGCTGGAGAGGATCCTCTCTGCAGTGTGCTCCTGGGGCCACATGCACCAGAACCATCTGGGTACGCTCAACAGAAACACTGATCACAATAAACTCCCTGGGTCAATACTGAGACCTAGTCGGGTCAGAGCAATCGAAGGCAAGAATGAGGCATCATGACATTTGAGAGAGCCTGGCTTTCAGTTTCAGCAACACTGATCAGACTTGATCTTTGTCCCCGGAAGACAAGGTATCTGTACACATGTCCTCAGCAAGACCGAGGGTCAAGGGACAGAGGTGCTCTGCCTACCACTGTGTCCCCACGCAGTCATTATGTTCCCACAGATGTGTCTGTAGTGATTCTAGGGCCCGGGGGCTGAAGTTGTGAATAAAACCCTATGTTTGTTTGAGGTAGAATCTTCGAAGGAAAATGGCCTGTGCTAGTCAGTCTTGTCCTCCAGCCTCCCTCTGCTCTCAGCTTTCCACGTGTGTAATGTTAGTGTTGAGCCAAAAGGACAACACATCTTATCTCTCGGAGCTGCTGTCACACTCAAGGTAGAGAAAACACAGAAACAGTGTGAGGTCTACAAAGAAGGTTCGTGCGTCCACTAAAAAGCAGCTAGAAGACAGCTTCTCCCCGCAATTTGAACCAGTGGCCCTCAGGGCCCCCAGGACAGCCCCAGGACAACTGGCAGGGCTGGACATTAACCATCATTTTCTCTGTATGCTTCCTTCTTTTTCTTCAAGTATTCCTCTTTAACAAGTATTTGCTGAGCCCTAATGCACACCAGCAGGCATATGGTTAAGTTCTACAGCGGGATAGCCCACTTGGTTTCCAGCAGATTCCACCCATCTGCAGCTCAAACACCAGCCCTTCCATAGTATTCCCCGCCACCCCCTACCCCCACCAGAATTTACAACTGGTACCATTCTCTCTCCCCCTCCAAGAACTCAAGGGTTTAGGTAAAATAGAAGATGCTCTTTCTCATACGCAAAACACACTAGGGATCCCTTGGCCTCGATAATCTTCACGACCACAATGCACCAGCATATAAAAGTTGGAGGGGGAAAAAAAAAAAACAGGCTGCTTTTCCTTACAGGCCTCACAGCAAGTGAATTCAATCACTGTATTCCTCACTTGGCGAAATTGAAATAGCAAGTGGTTACTGTCGATAATACTCTGAAGCAAGGTCAGCGAACTACAGCTGGTGGCCCAATCCAAGCCACATATGTTTGTAAATACGGTTTTACTGGCACACTGCCACAACCTGGGGCTTCATGTCTCCTGCCCACGTTGAGGAAGCGTGACAATGGCGGGGTTGAAGCGGAGGGGTCGTGACAGAGAACGTCCAGCCCCCAGGACTGCCTATTTACAATGGCAGAATATATTCACTGTCTGGCCCTTCCAGAAAAATTCTGCCCGCCCCCGCTCCCGAGGCCCATCTATCTATTGATGTTATGCAGCCCATCCATCTATTGATAAATATATCAGAGGATGATTTTTTTTTTAAGATTTTATTTATCTGACAGAGAGAAACACAGCAAGATAGGGAACACAAGCAGGGGGAGTAGGAGAGGGAGAAGCAGGCTTTCCACTGAGCAGGGAGCCCGATGCGGGGCTCAATCCCAGGACCCTGGGATCATGGACCTGAGCCGAAGTGTTCCCACCATCTGCACTCACCTTGAAGTCTATTTCCGGGTCCTTACAGCAGGATACACAGTTTGCAATTAACACTATCAATACCAGTAAACTGCATACAGACAGGATCACAAAAGATGAGACTTCTGCAGCAGGTGCCTCCCCTAGAAAGAGAAAGAACTACTAATGTATAAAGCATATTAACAACATGGACATTCCAGAATCAACTTTAATATGCAAATCAAATCAATAGATTTCCCACCTAAGAATTAAGAAAATAATACCTAGATGCTCAAGAGGAAGTAGATGACCAATCCAGGATAAGAAGTCAGAGTTTAAAAAAAAAAAAAAAAAAAACTTTGACTATGGAAACAATTTTTGATTTACAGAGGTGCTGCAGGGACACCCCGAGCACCCCCATACACCCTTCACCAGGCTTCCAAATCTTACGTCCTCACAGCAAAGTGATCAAAACTAAGACCACAAAACGGTACAGCACTATGAAATGAACTTCCAACTTTACTCCGGTTTCCCCCAGTTTTCCCACATCCCTTTTCTTTTCCAGGATCCAACCCAGGCTACTCGCACTGCACTCATTCCTCCTGTCCCTCTGACTCCTCCAGGCCCTGACCTTCCTCACTCTTCCCCTTACTTGGACACTTTTGAAGAGTGCCAGTCAGCATTCTGTAGAATGTTCCTCGGTTTGAGCTGCCGAATGTTGTCTGCCTGATGACTGGACTGAGGTTACAGATAGGTAGGAAGAATCTAGAATACCAGAGCAAACTACTCTTCTCATCACATCAGGAGCACACAGCACTGGCACAACTTACTCCCAGCGATGTGGACCCCCCAACTCCTGGCCCAGGTGTCACCACTGAGAAGTTACCCATTTTCCCCTTCATGTATTCCTTAAAAGTGGGTAACGAAATCCAGGCACTCACAGGGAAAAGGATTTAAGCTGCATTCCTTGGAAGGAGCAATATTACAGAATTTGCAGATATATGTTAAAACTGCCACAGTAAATCGTATTTGGGAGACACTCTGAGGCTGTGCAAACACCCTACGTCTCCCTAAAGCTTGGCACACTTATTTTCACTTTGTTACCACTGTAACGTTCTAATGGTGATCTTCTACTCCCTCGTTCCTTCCATACTTATTACTTGGAATTCTTCCATAAGGAAGATCTGTCCCCTCTCCTTCAATTATTTATCTGGTCATTTATTTAGTTATGGACTCACAGACATTTATTTTACACTCTTTTTTTTTTTTTTTTTAAAGATTTTATTTATTTATTTGACAGACACAGATCACAAGTAGGCAGAGAAGCAGGCAGAGAGAGAGAGGGAAGCAGGCTCCCCGCTGAGCAGAGAGCCCGACGCGGGACTCGATCCCAGGACCCCGAGACCATGACCCGAGCCGAAGGCAGCGGCCCAACCCACTGGTTATAATCCACTGTTAAAATTATTTTGTAGCTCAAAGTATTCCAGCTTTGGCCCCTGGCAGCTCTTTCAAGCTGACTACTGGGTTTTGGACATCTTTCGCTTTCTCCAACACTGTCTCGTTTTCTGGTACTACCAGAAGCTCCAGACTTTCCTACTGTTCCCACTCCAGTTCTAGAGCCAGCCACTTCCTCAGGGAACCTTGGTCTAATAAGCAGCCTCCTACCAGAGCAGGGGTCTGCAAACTGCGGCTTGTGGCCTGTGTTTCGCATGCAAGTGGGGGGACTCCAGCTTAGAACGAAAGAGTGTTTTTCAAAACAAAACAAAATGCAACTTTACTTTCAGTAAAGAGTTATGTGGAAAACATCATTTTCGGTGTGCCTGGGTGGCTCAGTGGGTTAAGGCCCCTGCCTTCGCCTCAGATCATGATCTCAGGGTCCTGGGATCAAGCCCCGCATTGGGCTCTCTGCTCAGCAGGGAGCCTGCTTTCCCCTCTCTCTCTGCATGCCTCTCTGCCTACTTGTGATCTCTGTCAAGTAATTAAATAAAATCTTAAAAAAAAAGAAAAGAAAACATCATTTTCAACTAGGGCTATTCTGAAGCTTTTCTTTGTTGGGGTGAATTGTGATGTCTCACCTAGTGGTGTTTGATTAAGAAATAAACTACCCCACCCCACTTGCTTTTTTTGTGATACACATGTAAGCCTGATGTTCCAGTGCACCAAGAGGAAGCATGGAGACAAGTAAAGGAATGATGTCACCATTTTCCTGAAGTGAAACTATACCACCTGAAGAAAGTAAGAACTAACCCAAACTCCTTTGTGGTCAAAACTCATCCTTTTTTTTTTTTTTTTTTTTTAAAGATTTATTTATTTATTTGAGAGCCAGAGAGAGAATCTCAAGCAGACTCCACATTGAACATGGAGCCCGATGCAGGGGTCGATCCCACGACCCTGAGATCAAAACCTGAGCTGAAACCAAGAGTTGGATGCTTAAATAACTGTGCCGGGCAGGTGCACCACAAAACATGTTTCTGTATATAACATGACCTCAGTGAAGAGCAGAGAAGTCTAAAATCAACAGCAAACAGGCCTAAATTCCTTTCCAATAACAAGAGGTCCCTCTGGGAAATGACAGTGCTGACACCCGTGCTGTTGCAAGCAGGGCTCAGCTGGCTGAAGCCTTGCTCAAGTCTGTACTAAAAAAAATAACAGTTAACCAAGGCTTGTCAAGAATCTGCAAGCCCCAGAGGTGCCTGGGTGGCTCCGTCAGTTAAGCGTCTGACTCTTGATTTCAGCTTAGGTCTTGATCTCAGGATCGTGAGATCTACCCCTTCATCGGGCTCCAAGCTCGGCAGGGAGTCCCCTGGAGATTCTCTCTCTCTCCCTCAGCGCCTCCCTCGACTTGCACGCATGCTTTCTCTCTCTAAAATAAATAAAATCCGTAAAAAAAAAAAAAAAAAAAAAAAAAAGGAAGAAGAAGAATCTCAAGTTCTAAACCAAAAAATCTAAAACAGAGGAAAACCCATACATTGAACACAGAAAATAACTTGCTGATTCCTCTCAAAGTCAGCTGCCCCTAAGAGCAAGGACTCCCGAATCAGACAGCCATGTGCAACGTGGAAAGCCAAGCGTGGAGCAGAGAGCCACTAAGAAGCACCTCTCTGTGAACAGAGGCCCAGACAGACAGCACTTCCTCTCCTCCTTCTGGCAGCTACCTGCTCTCTCATCCTGCAGGGCCTCTGCTTCCCACCGGTATTTATTCTGACAACTTTGTTTCACTCCCTTGACTCATATAATGACGATTAAATAGGACTCCTGAGGCTTAGGCAGCAAAGCACTTTTATAATACACTGTATTTTATTGATTTTTAAGATGCCGTTTTGTCCAACTTCACTTTAACTTTCCTAAATGTCAGGGGCATCTTACACTCCAAAGAAAGCTGGTTTAACTGGCAGCATTTCTTCTTTCTTAATGGCACAAAAATAAGGGTCTGTCATAATCAATCATATCTGAGGTCTGATAAAATACAATACTACTCCATTTGATGGTCACAACACCTCTGAGGGGATGTGACCAGCTCCACATCACGGACGAGGACAATGATAAGCCCAAACACCCAAAGCGGGAAAGTGGCAGGGCCAGACTCTGGATCCAGGGGTGCTGAGAATAAATCCCCCTCACTTCCCTTGATACCACATGGTTTTGCCTCAAGGAGGTTAACTTTTAATACTTAAAAACAGCTTAACCCAAGTCCTTTGAACCAAAGTCCATTGCTATTAATTAAAAGCTCATACTTCTAGGGCTCTCCTCCAAACTCCACAAAGTGGATATTAAATTACCTTTCCCCTTCTTTTCACCCATAATTTTTTATCATCACATACTATCTATTTATTGTAAAATTTGATGAGCACTGCCTGTGGGCCAGCTCAATTATCTGGTTCATAAAACTATCTTCTGGGAGTCATTAGGTAGGCATGAAAAGTCAGACTCATGTTAAAAATAACTAGTTACGAGGCGTACACCTTGATAATGTACTTATTTCTGTTAAGACACTGCAGGGGCATCTGCTCTCCCATACTCCAGATTTCTTCCATGTAGGTGAGGTCTACCGACCCTCCCGTCGTCCAATGCCACTGAAAGGCCTCTACAATTACCACGTAAGAAGAAATTCACCAGGTAGGCTCAAGAGGAAATTTTTCCAGCTGTACCACTCTTAAAGAGTATTTTATTTACTGTAATTTTTCTTTTGATGAGTCCAAAGCACTGTGCTTTAAAAAATTCAACGTACCAGTGAAGGGAAAACTTCCATCACATGAAGAAATCAAAACCATCTGTGAATAGGCTGGAAGGTAAGATGGGTTTGCACAAACCGCAGAGAGGAAGCAAATTCTAGATGTGAGGAACGACAACTAAAATCCTCAAGCCCCAGCGGTTCAAACTACAAGCTGGGCCCCTGGAAGGTTCCTGATTGCAACAGTTAGGAAACTATGAAGAAAGACAGCTTTCCTTCCACATTCTCAGCCTACAGCATTCAGAAATGCATAAAGTGAACCAATCACCTACTAAAGAAAAACATCAATGACCACAGGAGTGTCTCCACTCTTTTAGGCAGCTTTACAGATTACAACCGAGAACAAGGATAATTAGAGGTTTGGAGCAGTTAGTATGTTTCCCCAAGACATTGATTAAAAAATACTTGGCAACTCTAAAGCCCATTCTGTGAGTTTTCATTTTACAGTTTTCAAACCATTTTAATAGATGTCTAGCACTTGATTTAATAAGCAGAAAACTTGAGAAACTCTAAGAGGTGGGTATATATTATCTGTTTTATAGACCGGTAATTTGGAGAATGCAATTTCACAGCGATGACTCAGAGTAAGTCAGGAGTACTACCTGATTATTAATTCAACCATTATAAATCCCTGCCTAGAACCTCCATCAGAACTTGAACACCTATGTAATTAACTAAAGAGTTACTTGTGAATCCGTTTTTGGATTAAATAAAATTTTCTTAAGGTCCACAGATTAAAAACAAGTGATGGTTTGTGCAAGCCCATTAGGGACTAAAAATGCTATATTCTAATTTTGTTATTCCTTCCTCAGTTAGTAGCTGATACACTTTTATAGAGAAGTTTCCTCATATTTACTGTTTGGTTATCCAGTGGTAAATTCAAACCCTCTAATCCCCTGATTTGTTCCTCTGACCACCACTCCCCATCCTCTTGGTGACACCAAGAGTCACCTCGTTAGCATAAACTCAAGTGTGGTTGAAAGGGCCTTGTTATTAATAACTAGAGATGCTCCTATCACTTCATCATTTGGGAAATTACAAGGGTTTTAGGAGTTCTGTGGCAGGAAAGGGGACAAAGGCCAAATATGTATTTCCTATTACATCACAGATATGTATATACGTTGGAACGTGGATCGGGAGACTCTATGACCTGTCTACTGTTGGCTTGGATATGGCCTGCAACCCAAGAACGGTGTTTACATTTTTAAATAGTTGTTTAGAAAAGAACAAAAACAGGAGAATAATATTGCTGAATGTGACATTTATATCAAGTTAATAATGCAAAAAGAGACAACCGGACATTATGTGCCTCCCGATAGACAAACACCACCACCTGCTAAACCGGAGACTGAAAGCAAACAACAATAACAAAATACCAAGCCTGTATCTGACCAGCCCTCTAGCTCTAAATGCCAATTCACAGGAAATAAAGAGAATTGTGGAACATACCAAATACTAGCACAAGAATGGGATCGGCAAAGCAGAGGCTGCGAGGAACACTAAGGAGAAAGACGTGCGTTATGAGAGATGGAGGAGAGACTGAAAGATGTGAGAAGATGTAGCGACCGACGGTACTGTATGGGCATCACCTGAATCATGGTTCAAACGCACAAAGATCATGACATCTGAGACAACTGGAGATCTGAATGAACACTGGTAACCAACCATATTAAGGAAGTATGACTCACTGCTCCTAGGAGTGATAATAATAACATGATTATGTTTTTAAAAGTAGTCCTTACCTTCTTACAGATAGTGACCTATTTAAAGTTGTCTGGAATTTGCTTCAAACAGTATGGGGGCAGTGAAGTGATGGGATAGCATGAAAAAGGACAGCCACGAGCTGACAAAGGCTGAGTGAAAGCCACAGGGGAGGTCAGAATAGTCGTGTCTGTCCGGTCTTGCACAGATTTGTATGTTTGACGTTTTCCATTTATTAAAGAATTTCTTCACATCCATTAAATAAAAAGTTTAAATGGGGGGGATAGATATAACAATTTACAGTCTATACTCTTGCCTCCTCTAGGACGGTGTATTAGTCTGCTAGGACGGTGTATTAGTCTGAGCTGCTGTAACAAAGTACCACAAACTGGGGGCTTCAAGAGCAACATGCAGGTGCTGGCGGGTCTGACCCCTTCTGAGAGCCGTGTGGAAGGATGCACTCGGGGCCTCTCTCTTGCCTTCTGGGAGATGCCAATCTTCTCCTTGCGTCCCCTCTCCTGGTCTTCCCTCCGGATCTGTCTCCGCATCCAAATTTCCCCTTTTTATAAAGACAAAGTCATGTTGGATTTAGGGCCTAGAGATGTAATTTTAACTTGATTACCTTGGTAAAGACCTTATCTCCAAACAGGGTCACAGGGTTAGGACTTCAACATATGACTTTGGGGGAGCAGGGATACAATTCAAACCATCTCTATGATATATGTTTAAAAGGAAACAAGAAAAAACAAGAATAGATCAGAACAGTGTGTGCACAGTGCTACTCCTGGCCAACAGTGTCAACCAACCACCAAACAGTGGTTTCCCACCAACAGGGAGGGAAACCGGGCGGTTGGGGGATGAGAAGAGGCTGTTATACCCTTTCATAGCTCTTGAATTTTGTCCTGGGGCTTCCCACAGTCTTTAGCCTTATGTCCACACTCTATAAGAAGTCCCAATGTCCGCTGTCATCAGGTGCCATCTGCCCTCTGCCTTGGGCTCTCATCACTCCTAACTCTCTATTGCATCTAGTTTCGTCTACCATGAACCACTCTCAGTCCTTCCAGGCAGATCTTCTGCCCCTCCAGAGTCTGCAAGTTCACATCCCCTACCAGGAACCTCCCTCGCTGACACACCCCCTCCACGAATTCAGCCTCACCACTCAGATCTCAACTTGGAAAGCGTCCCCGAAGTTCCCCGGGTCAGAGTCCCCGCCTCTGGAGCCCCAGTGCGCCTGTATTGTCCACCATAGAGTTTATCGCACTGAGTGTTTCAAAAGCCCAAGTGTCCTCCCCACAAGACTGCAAGTTAAATGGGGTCAGCAACCGGGTCCGTATCCTTCAGCAATGACTCCAGGGCCCAGGACAGAGCCTGGCATTCTGTCAGAAGGGGGCATAGATGGAATCAGAGAGACAGCAACTAAGAGGCTTGAGAAAGGGAGGGAAGATAAGCAAGAGAGAGAGAAAAAAAAATCCATAAATCTTCTACTGGTTATGAGAAGAAACTTTTATTTCCAGGGTCAAATAAGATTATAAAAGTAGCATTCCTTCAGTGATTTTATGCTCTTATCTGGCAAAGATTCCCCTCCCATTACTAATCACACCCCAACAGGCACTATATTGGGATGGTTCTGACTTTTCCCACTATTAACAGTTTACCATTTATTCCCTAGGTCACAGACAACTTCCACATTCTTTGTTTACCCATTTTGCAATTCATGTTTAGTAATGTAACTATTTCATTATTTTCTTTAAAAAATGAGTTTTTTCCAAAAGCAGACTTCCCCCAACTTAAGGTCTCCTGTGATAATGAGTATTTATTCACACCTGTGTTCTCCACACAGCTGCATTTCACTGGAAGCTGTCAGAGCAGGTTCGCTCTGCCCACAAGGGAGGAATGCAAAGGGGCCCTCTCCCCTGCAGGAGCCCCAGGGACATGCTGGGCTGAGGGGAAAGCCCAGAGCACAAGGGGGGCTCCACTGGGACACTGATAAGAGGCGGAAGAAAAAAGGAATCTTAACAGATGCCTTCTAAGATGTGACTCTGAATGTGCTTTAGTCTGAACGCGTGTACTCATCTGCTCAGGCTGCCCTAACGGTTCCGCACACACCAGTGACTCGAACAACAGAAATCCAATGTCTCACAGTTCCGGAGGCTGGACATCCAACATCAAGGTGTGGCAGGGTTGGTCCCTTTTGAGGCCTTTCTCCTTGGCTTGCAGAGGACAGCTGTGTTCACACTATGTCTTCACATGGTCTTTCTGCACATCCATGATATGTCTTTGTATGTTGCATGTTAGATTAGCAACTAAGGAGTTAATGGCCTTATATTAACATATTCACTTTTTTAAAGACCTCATCTCCAAAAACTGTCACCTTCTGGGGGGCTGGGGGGTGGGTATGGTCAGAGACTCAGGTCCATAACACCGTACATCCAATAGTTCAGGGACACCCCCCGACCCCGGCAGGAGGTTCATCTTGGGCAGCACCCAGGACAAGTATATGCTGCCTTCCTCTTCGGCTTCCCAGGAAGCAGGAGGCCGGGAATGGAAAGGATCAGTGAGACAAGTGTCAGAGGCAGATACCGCCCTCCCGTGCTCTCTTCTCTGCCCTCTGGCCTCCGGAAATTCACGAGAGATTTATGTGTCTACTTAACAGTTAAAACCGGTGGCCACTGGGCTGACTAGACAAAGGGAACTCAGTACAACTCAGGGAAGTTGGGGACCAGAGATCTTCCAAACTGGTCCTGACATAAAGTTCACTTCTAAATACAAAGTTTTGGCTTTTTCTTTTTCTTTTTTTCTGTAAAGTTAGGACTAATAATTGGATCCTTTCCAATATCCTGACAAGTAGCTTCACATCCTGGAGACCGCCAAGTGAAGTGAATCATCAGCATGCTATTTGGGGGAAAAAATTTAGACAATCATTGCAGATCACACATTACGACTTAAAACCTCGAAATGACACACCCATCTATCATAAAGCTTTCTCGTGCACAGAATCTTAAGTCACTAAATGTTTTCCTTGCCTCTTAGTGTAACATATTTATAATAACATTAAATAATCTAGAACACTCCTAATATATTCTAATATTAGAGAGAGAAAATGAAGCTTAACACTAAATATGTCCAAGGACACAGACCATAAGCAGCGGATTGATGATCTAGCCGATGAATCAGAGATTCCACAAAGACCCCTAAGCCAGAATATCAACAGCCTAGAAAAACAAACCGCACTGTGTGCTAATCACAGTGAAGTGTTCGTTTTGTTCAAAAATGACTTTCAAGGTCAGCCAAACTGTTCTCTCATACTTGCAGAAAGGTTATATAATTTGAGCGCTGACTGAATACCTGTGAATGAGATCATTCTGTATGAAGTTGCTGCTGTTTCTCTCAGCCTATTCCACCGAACTGTTATTAAAGTTTCATTTCATTCCAATTTAAAAAACACCGACAGGATGAAGACTACCACAAAGGAATGTCAGGCTCACAGGATTCCTGTGAGATGACTCCGCCCCGACCCCAGGGAAAACCATGGCAGGGATGATATTTTATGAACCAGGATCTTGATGAAGTTGATGGCAAGTTAGGCCGTGGAGTCATCGACAGTGCTCAGATGTCTGCCACGGCTCTGAATCAGGGTCTTCCTGCAGTCCAGGAAGCCAGCTCAGGAACAGGCAGCATCTGGTCCCGGAAGTAGAAACTCATGGCTAGTTTCCCAGGGGTTCTTCCCCGCTAACTGGTCACTTCAGTGCCTGGCTAATATCTAAGGGAAAGGACATTCTGTCTTTCCATATGACTTCCTGTTGAAATCTGGAGAAATGTACAGGTAGTATAGGAGTCACAACACTTAGCCAACACAATTCTGCACAATAGGACCCAAAGGATGGGAGAAATGACCTAAATGTGTGCTCCTTACCTCCCAGGTAGGGCAGCCCTTAACTACCTTAAATACCCTAGAAAAACATGTCTAGCTTTTCCTTAAATTTTCCTATAAGACTGTGATATAGAGTCTATGGTCTCAGAAACTTTCTAGCTTCCTAAGATCTCATTTAAACTCCTGCTAATACAATCGTAATGTATTCTTAAGCTGTATGTCTTTGAAAGTTCTCTCTTCAGAGAGGAAGCAGATTGTGATGGATGCAGCCCAAGTAGCCATAGGGATGGCTGGGACTTAAGGATGGGTACAGAAAATTCATTATACTCTTCTGTGTATGTTCAAAATTCCCCACAATGAAGTTTTATTTTTAAGTACTATCTTTGGAACGAAGCCAGAAACTGCTTGTGACACTGACCTTGACAAGATTCTACAGTACATGCAGGCAAGATTACCTAGGGTTTCCTATCTGATAATGCTTCACTGATATGTCTTTATCTTTAAAAAATAGACCCAATGACAATTTAACCCAATATTTAACCCAATATAACCAGGTGCCTCCAGACACTCAAGTGTCCAGCCCAAGATCTATAGATAATTAAAAGAGCCAAGGGGGTTGGGTGTCTCCTATCCACACACCTGCCCCATCACCCTACTATGAAGTCCACGGGTCAGCAAGTCCTGCCCAACACATCCTTCATTCAACAAATGTTTACTAAGCATCTTCTACAGAACAGGCATTACTATAGGTTCTGGGAATCTAGAAGACTCACAGTTTACATTATTGTGCAGGGAGACAGACTAAACATATAGCAGGTAAATGATGACACTGTTGACGGTGATGAGCAATATGGAAAAATTAAGCAGCAGACTGGGGAGATTCTTTTTTTTTTTTACATAAAATAACTAGGGAACACATTTCTGATATTACAATTAACCCAAGAAATGACAGCAGTTTGACCCTAAGTGGTTATATAATTCATGCTGATACTTAAATGGTGCTTACTACATGCCAGGCACCATTCCAAACTCACCCAATCCCACAACAAGCCTTTGAGGTAGGTACTACTATTTGCCTCATTTTAAAATGGAGAAACTGAGTGACGCAGAGGTGAAGGTGCTTCTCCAAGGTCACAGCACCTATGTGACATTGTTACACCAATAAAGCTATCCAAAACTAAAGCTCTGCAGAAAATCACGTATGCTGAGTTGTCCTCGTATGTATTATGTGTTAACTGAGAGAAGGGGCCCAGGAGAAAACACGGATGACAAAGAAGGATGTCCCTGATGACTAAGCCCTGGAAGGAAGCCAGGGCTGGAAAAGGATGGGGTTTAGGGCATAAATCAAGAAGGTAGTCTTAAAGAGCTGAGAAAAAGAAAAGTGACATTCGTCTAGGATCTGTATTTCTCAATACCTATCTGTGAATCTTAAAAGCATACACAACATATTTGTTCAATGAGCATTATTCTTGGGATCTGCAGCACTCAGCAGATTCTAAAAAGGGTCCATTCCTCCACAAAAGCATATAAATTGATGGTATTTCTCATGTTTACAAGTTTATGATTACATTTTCTAAAAGAAGTATTTTTATCACTTTTAATTAAACAATTAAATGCAACTTCATTTCACAGGCGGAAACTAAAACTAATTTTTTCAAAGATTTTATTTGAGAGAGAGAGAGCAAGCGTGAGCGAGCACAAGCAAGGGAGGGGCAAAGGGAGACGCAGAGTCCCCGCTGAGAGCTGAGCCCAATGTGGGGCTCAATCCCAGGACCCCAGGATCATGGCCTGGGCTGAAGGCAGATGCTTACCCCACTGAGCCACCCAGGTGCCCCTAAACTGTTATTCTTATAATTTTTTAAAAAAAGTTAAACATGAAAGTGGGGTTTGGGCCTCTTTATAGAAGTCTGCACTTCAGCTTCCTAATTTTCAATAAACAATTATCTTTAGTAGTTCAAGAATCAATTATACGACAACTGTCATTAAATTTCATCTCTGGGGGTGCCTGGGTGGCTCAGCCACCTGAGTGACCAACTCTTGATTTCTCAACTCCTGATTCTGGCTGAGGTCATGATCTCAGGGTCATGGGATCGAGCGTGGGTCAGGCTCATGCTCAGTATAGAGTCTGCTTGGAAATCTCTATCCCTCTAAATCTGCCCCCAGACTCTGGCTCGGAAGTGCTCTCAAATAGATAAATAAAATCTTTAAAAAAATTCATCTCTGGGGGTGCCTGGGTAGCTCAGTGGGTTAAAGCCTCTGCCTTCACCTCAGGTCATGATCCCAGGGTCCGGGGATCGAGCCCCACATCGGGCTCTCTGCTCAGCAGGGAGCCTGCTTCCCTTCCTCTCTCTCTCTGCCTCTCTGCCTGCTTGTGATCTGTCTGTCAAATAAATAAATGAAATTTAAAAAAAAAAATCATCTCTGTACTTTCAGATAGTGAATAGAAATAAACAGGGACACCGGAGTGGCCCAGTCGGTTGAGCAACTGACTCCTGATTTCCGCATAGGTCATGATCTCAGGGTGGTGGGATCCAGCCCTAAGTCGCGCTCTGCACTCAGTGTGGAGTCTGCTTGACATTTTCTCTCCTTCTCCCTCTGCTCTTCCGGCCTATGCTCTCTCTCTCAAATAAATTAAGAAAGGAAGGGAGGGAAAAGAAATAAATATCCAGAGGAGAAGTGATTGCAATTAGTCTGTGTGCATCATAAAAATGAAAGCATTCTGAAAGTACTAAGCAGTGCACTTGGTGAAGGGGGGGCGGAGGGGGGGCGGTGTCTGGCTGTTAAGGGCCCTCCTTCTGGATTCTGTCTGCCACTGACTAGCAGAATGGACTCAGACTCATTACTGAACTTCTCTGGGCCTCAGGGCCTTCACCTGTTAGCTTTAAAATTCTCTATACAAGGATTCATAATTCCAAAATTTTATGAGTCTACCAAGTTCCTGTATGGTTAATACCAGTAATTAGGTCTTTTAGTAAAGTTAATTTTCTTTTTCTTAAATAAAAAACGAAGATAAACAACAGATTTCTGGAGTGCACCCGGGCCCCAGGCCTCGGGTAGAGCACTCCCAGGGGACTATTTTGGTAAGTTTGTTATTTTTCTGTGCCTCACTAGCAATCAGTGTCCTAGTGTTGCCTTTTAATAACAGTCTGAAGTCAGAGTCAAGTGGGGCTCTGTGCTGTGACTGGCAGGCCGGATCCTTGGAAAGTAACCATTGCTGCTGACACAGAGAACCATCCTACACAGGCACACTGCCAGGTGGAACCAGGAAGAGGATTTTTTTTTTTTTCCCCTTGTGGAAGGAGCACAGGCTGAATTTATCGGGGGTTTGTGAAAAATACTGTGAAAAATACTTTTCGACTGAAAATTCAGCAGCTCATCTGAGAGGCCACCAATAGACCACATGGGGCTGGTTTCACAATTTAAAAAAAGCTGAAACTACACAATTTCATAATTACTATCTGGTTAAAGGAGCTACTACAAATGTGCAAAATGATTGCACACTCATCCTCCTCGACCTTCTAAATCTAAGACGCCTTAGAGATTTACTTCCTATAATTAAAGGTTGTGATGTCATCATGTCAAACTAGAGTCTCCTGGGCAGTAGAACAAACAAGGCAAAAAGACATTCTTGGGACGGACTTTGAACATGGGCCTCAAGGAGGAAGAAAAAAAAATAAGCTTTTAAAATATTAAATAATAGTGTTTTCACTTTGGATAAAAGCAACTTCCCTCTCAAAAATCACTATCATAGATGGTTGTAACTCAGTTTTTTTCTTCCACTCAAGGCATACAGATGTTGCCAAAAACAACAGTCCTGAAATATCTGTACTAGTATGTGAGCCCAGGATGTGTTCTTAATCAAACTGGACTGATTATACAATCATTACAATGTAGCAGTTTCAGAGATTAAATTGGGTACTTTCTTTAGCTCATCATAAGGCTATTTTGTACATACCAATACATCCACAGCAAATACACAAAACTGTATCAGCTGGCTAAAAAAAAAAAAGGAGCTTGTTGAAAATAAGAAATAGGGGCATCTGGGTGGCTCAGTCGGTTAAACACCTGCCTTCAGCTCAGGTCATGGTCCCAGGTACTGGGATTAGGTCCCTCATCCTTGGCTCCCTACTCAGTGGGGAGCCTGCTTCTTCCTCTCCCTCTGCTCTCTCTCTTTCAAAAAAGTAAATAAAATCTCTAAGAAAAAGAAAAGAAAGATATGAAATGAGTTACAAATCCCAGGCTAGTCTAAAATAAACTAGCTTAGAAAAATAAACTTTTTGAAAGCAAGACGTTAATGACACAATATTATCCCAGAAAGAAACAACCCTGAAAGTTACTGAACAGGTCACAAATCCAGGGCTCTCACACTCTTATGCACACATCTCACCTGGGGAATCAGGAATGTCCCTGAGTTACGCCTGCTCTAGCTTAATTTCCCTGCTGAGCTGAGCTCCAGCAGGCAAAACCCTGGTCAGTCCAGGGCTGAGACCACAAGGCTCTCAGCTCACAGCTCTGGCATTTGACCGTCAGGCTACCAGCTCGCAGTTTCTACCGATTATTTATACAGGATATTTATAAGACATAAAGAGGTCATTATTCATACTGACTTCCAGAGAAGGGGATGAAATTTTTAAAAAAGGGGGGGGGGCATTTAGAGCTGTAACTGTTCTGCCCTGCAGTGTTTAAATTCCTTTGCAGTTATCGCATACCTACTTTTCACAGGAAGATTCCTCAGAATGATATTCACATACCATGGTCAGGAGCAGAGTCTCTCCAGAACTTAGATGTTGACATTAATTTTTAAAATCTAAATTGTTCTTCCTCCTTTGAGTCTCACTAGTTACCCAAGCCAATGGATTTCCATCAAATAACTGATTTTATCTTATCTCTAGTACAAGATGAAATATTTATGTTGTGAGGGCAGAGAAATCACCACAAAAAGTACTACAAATGCAGATTTCCAGGCCAACCTCCAGAATTCCGATACCGTTGATTTGTTTGCCGTTCAAAAATCTGCATTTCTACAAATGCCTTGGTGATTCTCATGCAAGTCCCGTTTTATAAAAAATATCTTCACTTTTTCCTGAAACACTTGCAGCTCATCGGTATCATGGCATTTACATCAAAGCAAGGGGGAGGCCGAGCTAGTAGGAAGCATACAGGTGAACAAGATTCACCACAAATAAAAACTGTTGATGCTGGGTTATAGGTACCTGAAGATCCACTATATTATTTATCTACTTTTTTTTTTAAAGATTTTATTTATTTATTTGACAGAGAGAGAGATCATAGGTAGGCAGGGAGGCAGAGAGAGAGAGGAGGAAGCAGGCTCTCCGAGGAGCAGAGAGCCAGACGTGGGGCTTGATCCCAGGACCCCGGGATCATGACCTGAGCCGAAGGCAGAGGCTTTAACCCACCGAGCCACCCAGGCGCCCCTATTTACTCTACTTTTGAGTATGTTTGAAATTATCCAGAACAAAAAGTGAAAAGAAATGAAAAACTCTGCAAACAGATCAAAACAAGTCTGCAGCTCCTTGTAAACTTTTACCAACTAAAAAGTTACCAATTAAAGGAGTTACTTACAATCCTTTCCAACAATTGCCAAAGCTGACAGACCCGTGCTAAAATAATTGGCTCCAATTAAATTCTTAAGAGATTAGGCTGCTTTTTGAGACAGTAAATCACATCTATCTTTCAAATATCTATTGCTCTGAAAATAAAAATAACATCCTGCCAATATCATCGTATCACAAACATGGGATGTAGAGCGCTCAAGGTAATGCTGACAGTGGGTTAATCGGTGGTCAAGGGACAGGAAGAACCCATGGGCAGGGCCCTTCCGAGTCATTTGTTCCTAAGAGGTCCTTCGTCCTTCCAAATTCTCTTTCTCTCTTCTTCCCAACACGTAGGATTAGCTATAGGAAGGAGAGGATCAAAACCCCATTACACATGCCCCAGCAGCAACGAGCAAATCCAGGACCCAGATCTTGTTTCTAATATCATTCTCCAAAAAAAGATACCAGCCTGAAGATATGGCTAATGCTAGGGCTGGGCAGGGAGATATGTAAGATGAGCCTACAGCTTCTTCAGTGCCAGAAAGAAACTGCTTTAAAAAATTTTAAAAAAAGTGGAGGTGGTGATACCAGAGCCAACTGAAGGAGCTCCCAATGGCCAGAGCTGGCACAATTGAAGCAGCAAAATAAATATCCTGGTATTGGATTATAACCCCAAATGTAAAATCGATATCAACTCTGATATAAATAATTGAGTAAGAAAATTAATAGGGAAGAAAGTTGAATCTCCCATACTGGAGAATTCCAAATCATGTGTGTAGGTACTTGTCCAGGAGGTGGAGCCTAACTCGCCGCTCCTCAAATGTGGGCTGTACATGTATGCACCATGGAGAAGGGAAGGAAAAGAAACTTCGCCACGGAGAAAGCAGACAAATGGGTGATCACAGTCAGGGGATCACATGACCAGTCTGTTGAAAGCATGTACTCTTGACACGATGTGATTAGAATGGCACTTTATCTCTGTGGTCTTCCTCCCAAAAACATATGACCCCAGCCTAATAATGAGAAAAACATCAAACTCCTCAAGAACAGTCAAGATCATAAAAAAAAAAGGAACACGGCAAAGGAGCCGAAGGAGACGTTGACACCTAGATGTAATGTGGTATCCTGGGACAGAAAAAGGACACTAGGGAAACACTGAAGAAATACGAAGTATGGACTTCAGTTATAAGCACATATTTGGGGGCGCCTGGGTGGCTCAGGGGGTTAAGCCTATGCCTTCGAGTAAGGTCATGATCTCAGGGTCCTGGGATCGAGCCCCGCATCAGGCTCTCTGCTTAGCAGTGATCCTGCTTTCCCCCCTGCCTACTTGTGATCTCTCTCTCTCTCTCTCTCTGTCAAATAAATCAATAAATAAAATCTTTTTTTTTTTAAAAAATCACATATTCGTATTGGCTCCTTATCATACAAATGTAAGACGTTAAGAGGGAAAACTAGGCAAAGGATCTGCAGGAACTCTTTGTACTGTCTTTGCAACTTTTCTCTAAATCTAAAATTGTTCTGAAAGAGGTTTATTATTTAAAAATAAGACAACTATAAATGGCCTCATTCCAGGCAGTGGGCTGTGGACGGATGAAAAGCAGTCTGCAGGAGAATGAGAGGCTGGAAGTGCACATCCTCTCCTTTTGGCCCACTCACTCTCCAGAGGACTGGTCTGTGAGCTTCGGTCTCCGGCCCCATCCTCACCCACAAACTGCTGAGCATCCACACCCCGTGAGATACCATGCAAACACCAGAAACACTGAGGAGACAGGACACAGTCCCTGCAGTCCGGGTCAAGAGACAAGGCTTAAAGAAATGAGTGGCATTTGCTAAATGCAATGGTAGACTGGTAGAGCCGATCCAAACTTTTTTTTGATCAAAGCCCATCAGTAAATTTTCTTCACATTCCTTTCATTTCACGCATACTGATTTACAGAGCATTAAAAATATGTTAGTGTACCAATATATTCTGTACCTTAAGAAGTCACATAAGTCAAAATTTTTAAAGAATGAAATGAAAGTAAATAAAAACGGAAGCTCCAATGTTTTCATCCCGCACCCAACAGAACATCTCGTTCCACCAGTGAACACTCTGGTAGGAGTTCATTGCGGGAGGCAATCTCTAGGATCTGGGCAAGAAGAAAGGTCTTGGTAGGGAGACTGGGGCAGCAAAGGGCTGAAAAGACAAGACCAGAAAGAAAAAGACAACAGCAGAGAGGTGCTGGAAGAGCCAAACAACAGAGAGAATGTAAGAAGAGCTGGGAATAATTTACGAATGAAAAGCAGATTAACTTAACTTTGCTCTTGAAGTGCCACGGAAGGTGGACAGTGGAAGCAGGGACCACAGATGCCCTATGGCGGAAATCTGGTTGCATTGATTTTTCCTGACCAAGGCTTCCCAAACTGGGGTCCGATGCCAGAGGCCAGGGGCTACCCTAGCCACGGCACATGGTTCTTGGTGCACCTATCTGACTCGATGGCAGTTTAGGCCTTTTAAAAAGACACATGTTATACAGTAAAATGCAACATCTGCCAAACCGTTCAAAATAAAAGCTGTGCCACCACTATCTCTGCAAGAAGCCCCAGGAGGGCAGAACAGTACAGGGGCTGAGCACTGGCTTAGACCAACATGGGCCACAGAGAATGAGAGGTACTCCCCATGCTGTGGTTTGGGGCACCTGAGGCATCTGGTGTCAACAATCCTTATTTTTCCCATTTAACTCACAATCAAGTTAAATGAAATTTGGAATCTCTGCATTGTGCTAACCTTTGAGGGGAGAAAAATACCCTTTTTTAAACACTGAGGTTATTTTTCTGATATGCCTGTTCTTTGTGGCAAATAACTGTAATGCCAAGGCATGGTTCCAAATTAGTCACTTGCTAACAATTTAAAAATACTTCACTCCAATATTTTGCTCTGACACACCGATTTTACCGTATTTCCTCCATTTTCTCTTACGCGGTCTTCACCTGATGATTTACAGAAAAGTTGAGAACAGAAACTAAAAACAACCCTAGATAGGAGTGTTTTAGACCAGGATCATTTGTACAACTTCTCCTCTTTCTAATATTCCTTTCCGCGTGCCTGAGTAATAAATAAACCTCTTAAAGAAAGCCTGGCTGGATTAGACGGGGGAGCATTGTGGCTCCTGATATTGGAATCAACTCATGTTGGTATCAACTCAACTCATCAACTCAACACAGTATCAACTCATGCTGAGTGTGGTGATTACTTAAATAAGCTTTAAAAAGATACTAAAATAAGATAAATAGACCTTTTAAGAAAAGTAAGACACGGAAGACTACAAAAATACATGACTTTTTAAAAGAGAGGGAGGAAGAAACTCAGTCACAGTCATCTCTCCAAATGACACCTTCTAAGGGCCCAGCTTAGCAAGCTGTTTTCAGGGATTCATTCAAATATACATTTTGTTTGGGATCAGCTAGATCTGCATTGCTCATGGTTCTTTTAGGTACATTAAAACCAGAAACTGTTCACATGCAAGAGCTTTAATAATCTTGACATTTGAAAACAGGTTTATTACATAAAAGTAGACTAATCCAGATCCTAAAAATTTCTAGCACAATTCCCCAACATTATGAGTTTCAAGAAATAACAATATCAGCCTATGTATTATCCTTAAATAAGCCAGATTTCTCTGTGAAAGAACGCTTCTTTACCCATCATATAAGTTATTTTAAGTAACAAAGGTTTTTAAATCCAGTAAACTCAAGGCATGCCATGATAAGCAGCTATCACTTTGAGGTCATTCTCTGAACCATAATACCACTCACCATTGGTCAATTCCACGGTAACCCCTCAATTTTACAAGGAAATCTGAAGCAATGAAGAAGCCTAATGTAGCAGGCACACCACCATGACGTGACCTCCCACAACTCTTAGGGTAAATATCATTATCCGTTTTCTGAGTTGAGTTCTGAAAAGCTTGGAAGGTCAAGGAACTGGCCCAAGGTCTCAACACTATTTTAGTGGCAAGGGAAGGCCTCCCATCCAGATCAACTCCAAAGTCCAAGCTCTGTCCTTCCACAACATCCGCTCTTCCTGTGCTTGGTTCATGACTTTCACTCTTAACAGGACTCAAAGGTTGGCTTAATATGTCCACCTACAAGGACTCTTTTGAAGACTCATTTGTTGCAGAACCCCTTAGGTACATTTCATTTGCATTACAAAGTCTTTTTTGTTAAGTGTTACAGCTGCTGTCTAAGTGACATAGCAGGCCTGAGGACTCCCTAAATTTCAAAAGAATTGCAGGAACAGTCAACACGTTGATATCAGCAAAACTGTAGGGATTTGATAACTTCAATGCTGATCAGCTACAAAACTGTTGTACAGACTTCCTAACTACTGTGCAAATGAGCATATTTAGTTAACCCCAAAATACCACGAACAGAGAGCAACTACAACACTCCCAACCGAAATCAAATCTCAAGACCTACAGCCATAAATCCTGAAAATATCTGCATTGAAAGCCTGTTGAAAATCATTTTTATTTCTCAGAAGCTATTGAAATAAACACAAAAATTCACACTTTTAGAAAGTACTTCCTTTACTGCAGAATCTTTTTCAAGATCCAAGTCTGTTTGTTTAATCTAAAATGAGAGCCCCGGTTTCACAAGCCGCTGTTTAATAAGTAGCCGAGTCCCACCGGCTTCACACACTTCCGTGAGCTCCTTTATCTGGAACTGCTAAAAGCTTCCTCTGTACTCGGTGACCTAATATGCCACAGAACAATAGAAGTGGGTTTCCTTGTCTAACCACTATCCTAATATTAATAACAAACTGTGGACTTAGAGGAATGCCTTCACAAATACAAACAGATCTTTACGATGTGAATCCCGAGAATCTTACAAAAGGTATATAAATATTTCCTAGAAGAATGATCTGATAACTATGACCAGAAGAAAAGAATTTCTCAACTTTAACCTTAGTTCGGTAATTTCACTATGTGTGAAAACAGGAGACTCTCTCCCTTTATGGAAGCTTCCTAGTGAGGACAAGGGGATCTCCATCTGCTTAACAAGGGTCCTTGCAGAAATCGACATTCTCAGGAAGAGGCCCCCAAAGAGGGCGTAAGCAACTCCCAGAAAGAAAGAGAGGCCCAAAATAAAGTTCAAGCAAGAAATGTGTTCCTTGTACACCTAAAACTAATATAACACTATATGTTACCTAAATGGAATTAAAATAAAAACTTAAAAACAAGCAAATGAACTGCCTTTTTGCCTGATGGGCAAAGGCAATCCACATAACTTACAAAGCTTAATTATGACTGAATGGGTAAGTACCCTTTTCAACTTCCAAACCTAGAAATGAATTTGGCTTAATTTTAGTTAACTGACTCATTTCTTTCTGCATGCAAAGGTTAAATTCAAGCATTTTTCCCAACCCATTTTTGATAAGCCATGCTTCCTTCAAGGCATTATTAACCAGTTTGAAATTTAAGGAGAAAGAATAATGCCAAGGAGACAAAAGACACTATGCAATGGCTCTATCCTTAATATGAAAATGGCCAGTCCCCCCAGATAATCAAAGGCTTGAGAGTTACTATGTTTTTAACAGTTAACTGCTCTTTTATCTAGCATATATGTTCAAGAGGGGTTCGTCTTTCTTAACCAGTGAGATCACTTCCCAGGATTAGCTCAAAGATTTCTTTATTCTTCTTGGCCTAATACATCTTCATCAAGAATCCATCTCTGTTACCAGGATTAATAATCTCTTTTGGATAGAAATACAAACCCCCAAATCTATGTATGATTATGCATCTTTTCCACAGAATTTAACCTTAGGAAACTGTAATTCATATGCCATATGTCTAATCATACACCTTCTGCAGTCAAATGCTCTACCCCTGAGCTATACCCCCTAATCATACACCTTCTGATCAACAGAATATAAAGGGAAAATCTGCAAAAGCTGCTACAAGTCAGCAAATATTTATGCTTTGTTTATGTCAAAATCTGGTATTTCTACTTATGGATTAATTTTCCGGATTGTTTTGTTTTACAACGCTCCCCAAAACCTCAGATTTTATGATTCACACCTCCACAGAAGAATGGAAGAATGGAATAAAAATCATGTAAAGAGGGATATAGGCAGACACTCACATAGAACCTGTCTTTCAAAAAATATAAAAATTTAAGTGCCAAGTCATCTGGAAATTTCTTGAATCCCTCTCACAAAATCCTCTCTGTCCACTATCCTACTCTAGTGCTAATTTTCAATTTCACCATCGGTTTCTTTCAATATCAATATCAACATCTTTCTATTTGGCATTTTATAACTTCCCAGGGATTTTCTGTGACTCTTACCTGAACAACATGCACTTCGAATAAGATTTATTTTTCTTTTCTATCAGATCAGAAAACAGAATTCACCTAACAAATACCCGATCTAAGGCAGTGGCAAAAATTTAGCGATACGTTACATGGTATAAGGATAACAGTTAATATTCAACTAAAGGACACTCAATGACATAACCGGGTGTAGCTCTGGAAACAATTATACATAACTTTCATCGTAGATATGTTTGTCTTTATTTGGGAAGGTAACTTCCACATTGTGTACCCAGTGAACATCATTTAAAAATAACTCAACCTCAGGAGTATGCCTAAACATTTACAAGGCTTGAAGTGGGAAAGTGGAAATATCACCCAACTAGGGGAATTCAAGACCTGGGTATTAGCTGTGGATCGGCCGACAATTTAGCTGTGTCACCTTGGCTAGGTCATTTGACCCCCAGGGCCTCAGGATCTGCAACTGCAAAACAAAGATATCCAACTCAATTTTCTTTAAGGTCTCTTCCGATACTAAAATTTCATGAATCTACGAAGTTTCAGTCTCTTCTTAAAGATTAAACACTAGATCTTACCCCATATTTTTTTTTCCTTTAAAAAAAAAACAAAACCAACTTGGGACGCTTTCCTGGGGTAAAGTTTTATCTGGGAGAATAAACCACAACTGAAAACGATGTTGAGAAAATGGGGAGAAAGAAAGAAAATCACACCCTGACGTAGCTAAAATAGAAACTTCAATCACCCTTGGGTCATTCTGTCAATAGTTATTCAAAGGCTGCTACTCTAATCACTGGCTTCCTAAAATAGAAATATTTACAGAGTTGTTTCCTTCTCATCCCCAGAAATTCAATCCGAATAAAAAGCACAGCGTCTAAAATCAATTTACAACTTCAGAACAAGTTGCAGGGAGCGAAGGAAACTCCGCACATCTCACCAAGTCATTTGCATTTAAGTAGGATTAGGGCTAAGAAACGGTTCTTATTATAAGATGTGAGAAACGCACAGGAGGCAGGTGACATCTGAAAGGGAAGCAGAACTGCCAGAAAGGGATGTAGGCTGAGGACCTTCGGGCAACAGGTTCAGAGCTGGTACCGCAGCCTACCCCGGGAGGGGTCGATTGGCAGCCCGCTCGCCGCCCTCCCCAGCCCCAACCGCATCTCCTCGCCCCCGCTTCGGCCCTGGAGAGGCTGCCCGCTCCCCCACCCCACGCCCCTGCGGCAGAAACCTCCCTAATCGCGCGCTTCCCCGGGCCTCCCGCCCCGGCAGTCTCTCCGATACCTCGGCGCCGACGCCGGACCGGGCCCGCAGCCTCCTCCACGGCCACCCCCGTCGCAGTGGCCCCGCAGCCTGGGTTCCCGCAGCCCCGTCCCCGCAGCTGGCCCGCTCACCTGCACCTGTTTGCGGAAGTGGCGCGGCTCCGGCACTGCCGGCGGCCAGGAGCAAGAGCAGCGGCAGCAACGCCGGCGGCCCCGGCATCTCGCCCACGGCGCGGCCCCGGGGCCGGCTCTCGGGTCGCCTTCCGTCGGTCTCTCCGTCAGTCGGTCCTGCCTGCCTCAGCGGCACCCGCGCCGGCTGCCCCTGAGCGCACGTCGCTTCGGCCAAACCTCAACCTGACTCCTGGTCCGCACCCGCCGCCCGGGCCACAGAAACACCATCCTTCCCGCCCGCCCGCCTGTGCCGCCGCCGCCGCCACCTCTCAAAAGCAGCAACGGCAGCAGCCCTGCGGAGCCGCGGGCCAAGGTAGCCGCGCTCCCGCCGCCATGATGGGCTGCGTCATGTGACGTAGGGCGGGGGCGGGACGCCGTGACGAACGGCCCATCCAGCCAATGGTCAGTACCACACCGGCCCGAGAGGCCCCGCCCATCAGCCTGAAAAAGGAAGGGTGGCCGCCGGTGCGCCCCCTGCAGACGGAGGAGTGCGTGGGCAGCAGGTAATGCCGACAATTATTTTAAATTTTTTAAATACAGGGAAGTATAAAGGAGACAATAAAAAGCATCAGAACCCATCTGAATTTTTTCAGTATTTTAAAATGAGCAAAAATAGGCCTGTTTTTTGTCTTCTGCCTTTTTTGTCATAGCCGTTTTAGGCCATTCTTAGGTTGACCTATACATCCTATGTGCCATCAAAGACACCCGGGCTTTCATTTCAGTTCAACAAGAATATAATGGCTCTCTCCTCACACCCACTGACTCAGCTCCTGAGCTTAAGATGTTCCCTTTGCCAAGAGTGCCCTTCCTGTCCTCTCTTGGCCACCTGGCACGCTCTTTCCACTGTCAAGAGTCACCTAAAAGCTGACGTCACCTAAAAAGGCCCCGCCCAGCTCCCGGAGAAATGACTGGCATCTCCTAGTGCCCCGCCCTGTCCCTAGACAGACTGCTATCTCAGCCGTCATATTTCATCGTTCCTGTGACTGTAAGCTCCCTGAGGACAGGCACTGTGCCCACGTCAGTGGGAGTCCCCCAGGGCCTGGCACAGGGCCTGACTCCGGTAGTTGTTTTCTAAAGGAATAGTGCCCTATCCTGGTGCTGGGCACTCCCAGCTGCCAACTTTTCCCTGCCAAGAGACAAGGTCCAGCCAACAGGTGAGGAGAGACCATAGTCCTGCTGAAAACGTACAGAAACTTCCAGGCAGAAGTAACAAAATACTTAGAAGCCTAGAGGTTGGGAAAATGCTGGGCTTTTCTGAAGAATGTACTTGTACCAGTTTGTGCATGAGAGGAACTGATTTGGATCTTATCAGATGGAGCTCTATAAACTGCCAAAAGGGGAGCCCAGTTCTTGGAACTCCTCAAATGTCCATCCTAAATGTCAGCTCTTGGCAGTGCTAAGCCAGCACTGGACACGCAGACCATGCCCCAGGGAATATTTGTTGAATGATTAAGGCAAGCCAATAAACACCTAAATACACAAATAGTTGGAATGTGAAGAAGTACTGTTTTAAAGCATCCTTGCCTGTTGACCTCTGTTTGGGGTAGGGGAGGTAGGCAAAGGTCTAGAAAAGAGATGTAATCACTCTGTTGTGCTTCTACTTCTATGAGGAAGCTCTAGATTTTGAGTTTGAGGAAGCCAGGTAATGCTCATGCTGGGTGTTGGGAGGAGTCACAGCTGGACTTGTTGGCAGCCATGTTGGCCCAAGCAAGGCCCTGCCTCATAAAGCTTGTGGTTAGTAATCATAATTAAAGTGCACCCCAATAGCACCATGTTAGAACACAATCCCAAAGCGGGTTTCATTATTATTTGAGCAAAACCTAAAGTTTAAAAAAACAAACAAACAGACTTTTTTTTTACACTTCACAGAGCAGGAGTTAAGGTACACATTCCTCAGAGGGCGTCTAATGGAAACATTTATCTTATCATCCACCTCACCCTGGCAACATTTGCCAGTGCTTCTCTCAAAGATTTCCAGTTAAAGAACGTATAAAACAATTGAAAACTTGTTTGCTTTGTTCAGTTTCACCTAGGAATCAGAAAACAGCCTTCGGCACAATTTGGGATTAGATCCCTAGACTGAGAAACAGTACCTTGCTATGTGTTCCTATAGCTGTTCTTACCTGTGTTCAGCCTTTTCCAATTTGCCAAGCCATCACTTGGGCAACCCTCCTGGCATTCTTGTCCTGCCAGCAAGCTCGTACTGAGGGCTGGATGCTGAGGGATATGGAGTCAGTTTAGTACTGGGTGAGCGGGCATCTCTGGGAGTCTGGTGTCCAGCAGATACCGTAAATGCAGGGCTGAGCCGGGTGCATGCATGAGAGTTCTGTCGGTGGTATACAGAAACCAGCTGGTATCAGTTTATGAGAGCCAATTGTTAAATCTCTGGTAATTTTGCATGCTAGTTGTTAGACACAGTCATTATTATAAGTTAAATTATGTATTTTTTAAATTTATTTGACAGAGATCACAAGTAGGCAGGAGAGGCAGGCAGAGAGAGAGGGGGAAGCAGGCTCCCTGCTGAGCAGAGAACACCATGCGGCGGGGCTTGATCCCAGGACCCTGGGATTATGACCTGAGCCGAAGGCAGAGGCTTTAACCCACTGAGCCACCCGTGTGCCCCTAAATTATGTATTCTTACAATTAAATAAATCATATTAAAAACAAAGACAATAGGGCACCTGGTTGGCTCAGTCATTTAAGTGGTGGACTCTTGATTTCAGCTCAGGTCATGATCTTAGTGTCCCAGGATTGAGCCTCAAGTTAGGTTCCATGCTCAGCAAGGAATCTGCTTGGGGGTTCTCTCTCTCCTCCTTCTACTCCTCCCTCTCTCTAAAATAAATAAATCTTAAAACAACAATAACAACAACAACAAAAACAAAGGCAAAAAGGACAAGCACTTGCAGGATGAAAAGCAACGAGAACACCAGCAAAAATTGTCAAAATCAACTTCTTCAAAACTAGAAGTTAGCCAAAGGTTTGAAACAACACAAGGAGCATTTAATAAAGAAAAATGGCTAAATGTCAGTAAAAACTTTGAGTTTTGTGGCATTTTCACTTGCTGTATTCCCGTTCTTCTCCTCCCACCTCCAAGGTAGCCTTTAAAAAAAAAAACAAAAAAAACCAGTAGCCTTAGGATGCCTGGGTTGCTTCGTCCACTAAGTGACCGCTTTCAGCTCAGGTCCTTGATCCTGGGATCAAGCCCTTCATCAGGCTCCTTGCCCAGCTGGGAGCCTGTTCCTCCCTCTGCCTGTCACCCCCCTCCCGCTTGGGTTCTCTCTCTCTCTCTTTCTGACAAACAAATAAAATAAAATCTTTTTTAAAAAGGAAAACAAAAAATTAGGAATGAAGTATCAATGGGGACTTTGAAAAGCAAAACCCAACATATTCCTGGAAATCTAGAAAGCTATGTGCACATGGAAGGCTGTGTATATGCCAAGGAAAGACATGAGAAGCCCTAAATCACCCATCCCTGGCTGATCTTGAGACTCTGGGCAAGCAAGATGTGAAGGCTAGGGCAAAATATTAAGCTGCAGAGCACAGAAGGCATGCCTTAACACACATAGAGAGACTCTTAGCAAAACTGAGGAGATATAGTGATCTAAGGCATTTAAGAAAAACTTCATACAATCATTGTATGAACTAAGCATTAAGCTAGCTGAACAGAGACTTCAGTGGCCACACATAATAAAAATACAGACTTTACAGAATTAGTCCAGGAGAGTCACTTAACAAAGAAATGGTGACAGCAGCAGTTGTTGCAACAACAACAAACAGCAACCACAAAACCCAACTCTGGGGAAGGGAGATACTAGAGAAAACTGGTTTCCAGAGTTGCCCTATTATGTGATTTTAAATGCCCAGTTTAAAAAAAAAAATTTCAAGTTGGGGCGCCTGGGTGGCTCAGTGGGTTGAAGCCTCTGCCTTTGGCTCAGGTTGGGATCGACCCCCGCATCAGGCTCTCTGCTCAGCAGGGAGCCTGCCTCCCCCTCTCTCTGTGCCTGTCTCTCTGCCTACTTGCGATTTGTCTGTCAAATAAATAAATAAAATCTTTAAAAAAATTGCAAGACACAAAAAGAAACAGGAAACAATGTACCATACACAGGATAAAAAAGCAGTAAGGAAAAACTTACCGTGAAGAAGCTGAGAAGGTGGACTTAAAAAACAAAACTTTAAATGAATAAAAAAAACTAGCAAAATCCACTGAAAAATAAATAAACAGCTATTACAAATATATTCAAGGAACTAAAGGAAACCATGTATAAATAATTAAAAGTTCATTGAAAGACAGTAAAGAAGACCTGGCTAAATGGAAGACATCCCATGTTCATGGATCAGAAGATTTAATATTATTAAGAAGGCAATACTCCCCAGTTGATCTACAGATTCAATCCAATCCCTATCAAATGCCAGCTGGCTTCTTTGCCAAAACTGAGAAGCTGATCTTAATATTCATATTGAAATTCAAGGGATCCAGAATAGTTATAACAATCTTGAAAAAAAAAAAAACAAAGTTGGGGGACTCACCCTTCCTGATTACAGAGCTAGAGTAATCAAAATAATGTGATATTGGCATAAGAATAGACATACAGAGCAAATAATATAACTGAGAATAAACCTAAATATTTGTTGTCAATTGATATTCAAGAAAGGTGCCAATACAATTCCTTAGTTTCTCAACAAATGGTACTGAAGCAATCCATATGAAAAGCATGAAGACAAACCCCTTCCTCGTGCCATATACAAAAATTAACTCAAAAAGGATCAAAGACCTACATAGAAGAACTAAAACCATAAAACTCTCAGAAGAAAACATAAATAGAAATCTTCATGTTCTTGGCGATGGTTTCATAGCTATGAACACCACTAGCACAAGTAACAACAACAATAATAAATTGAGCTTCATCAAAATTAAAAACTTTTTAAAAAAGATTTTATTTATTTATTTGACAGACAGAGATCACAAGTAGGCAGAGAGGCAGGCAGGGGCGGGTTGGGGGGGAACAGGCTCCCCACTGAGTAGAGAGTCCAATGTGGGGCTCGATCCCAGAACTGTGGGATCATGACCTGAGCCGAAGGCAGAGACTTTCACCCACTGAGCCAGCCAGGTGCCCCCAAATTAAAAACTTTTGTGCTTCAACGAATACCATCAAAAAAGTGAAAAGATAATTCTCAGAATAGGAGAAAGTATTTGTGAAGCATGTCCTTGTATTTCAAACATATAAAGAACACTTACAATCAATGATAAGAAGACGGAAAATCCAATTAAAAGTGGGCAAAGGTTGTAAATAGACATTGTTCCCGAGATGTACAATAAAAGAAATGGAGGGGTGCCTGGGTGGCTCAGTGGGTTAAGACTCTGCCTTCAGCTCTGGTCATGATCCCAGGGTCCTGGGATCGAGCCCCGCATCGGGCTCTCTGCTCAACAGGAAGTCTGCTTCCTGCTCTCTCTCTGCCTGACTCTCTGCCTGCGTGTGATCTCTGTCTGTCAAGTAAATAAATAATATCTTAAAAAAAAAAAGAAAAGATGCTCAAAATCATTTGACATCAGGGAAATGCAAATGAACACCACTTCACACATTAGATAGCTCTAATCAGAAAGACAGATAATCATAGGTGTTGGGGAGAATGTACAGAAATTGGAACCCCCTACATTGCTGATGGGAATATAAAATGGTGCAACCGCTTTGGAAAATAGTCTGAGAGTTCCTCAAAATGTTAAAAATAGAGTTATCATATGCTCCAATAGTTACACTTCTAGATATAGATCTAATACAGTTGAAGACATATGTTCACAAAAAGCCTTGTTCATCAATGTCCACAGCAGCACTATTCACAATAGCCAAAAAATGTAAACGACTCTAATGCCCATGAACAGATGAATGGACCAACAGAATATGGTATGTCTTTATAATGCAATATTACTCAGCAATAAAGGACAGAAGTACTAGGGTATCTGGGTGGCTCAGTCAGTTAAGCGTCCGATTCTTGATCTCAGCTCAGCTCCTGATCTCAAGATCATGAGTTCAAGCCCTTGTTGGGCTCCATGCTGGGTGGGGAGCCTACTTGAAAAAAATAAATAAAGGAGGGAACTACTGAGACAGCTACAACATGGATGTAATTGAAAATACAATGCTAAGTGAAAGAAGCCAGTCATAAAAGGTCATATATTATACAACTCCATTTTTATGAAATACCCAGAAGAAGAAAATCGATGGGGACGGAAACTAGGTTAGTGGTTGCCTAGGGCCAAGGGGTGGTGGGAAGAAATGGAGAGTGACCGCTATCAATTCTCATTATTTTACTACATTTTACTGTTATCTATGCTTTGAGCTTATTTACATATATCATAGTTATATAGTAAAAATACTATATGGTAATATACTAGTGGACACCTGGTCCCAACTCCAACTTCAGAGATACCATGTTTGCAGCTTGAAATAAGCCATGGGGTAAGTATTTACACCACGGAAACTGGCAAATGATACTGATCAGGGCTGTTTCCTTCCCCGACAGTCGCCTGTTACACAGACTAGTGGTCTTGCCGTTGGGGACCCTCTATAGGGTCTTTACCATTGTCCCTCGCTGGCTTGAATCCCTTTTGTGATTACATTACTTTAATCCAGCCTTAGGCAAATGGGGAGACCATGCAGACTGTAGGTCGGGGCCTTCCTAGTTCTCTGCCGATCAGCAAAGGCCACATACCTCATCTCTGACTGTCCTTGTAAATGCCTTTGTGGGAAGTCCTCACCTTTCATTGCCTCGTAGATCCTGTGTCCAAAGCTGTCTGAGTCAAGGACAGCTCACCAGCAGTAACCGCCTTTCAGAGCTCTGAGCCACCTCTCATTTTAGGAGGATGCACACTAAAATCAATCAATCAATCAATCAAAATAAGAAATGCTGAAGGAAAGCTCAAATATATGCTTAAGTTTACATCTAACAAATTAACCTTTCTAATATACATAATGTATAATGTAATATGACAGTGCTATCTGCAAGATAATCACAGGATTTATCAAAAGTACACAATAGACCGTGAAATTCAGGAACGGGATACCACTTTAAGATCGTATTATGAACCTTTTTTCCAAGCTCATCAGTGTATTTGTTTTTATTTGGAGGTGAGTTTTATTCAACCACAAGTTACAAATCACTTTTTATGTGTCAGGCACTACTCTAAGCACTTTATAAGTAATAAGGCTTTAAACGTCATCAAATTTTAGAATATTTTCACCATTTTGGAATATTGTCAGCATCCATAAAAGAAAGTCAGCACCCGTTAGTAGTCATTCCTCATTCTTTCCCTCCTCCAGCCCCTGGCAACCACTAAACTCCCTTTTCTCTCTATGGATTTATGTAATCTGGACACTTCTTTAATTTTCCTTAATTTTATTTTATTTTTCTTTGTTTTGTTTTATTTTTAACTTATCTTACTTTATTTTACATTATTTTTCTTTATTTTTAGGGGGGGGGCAGAGGGAGAAGGAGAGAATCCCAAACAGATTCCACACTGAGTGTGGACCCCAATGTGGGGCTTAATATCATAACCCTGAGATCACAACCTGGGCCAAAATCAACTTACCAGCTGAGCCACCCAGGTGCCCCCGGATGTTTCCTTTAAACGGAATCCTACAATCTGTGGCTTTCTGTGACTGGAGTACACTATTGTTCCCATTTTACAGATAAGGAACCTGAAAAACAAGAGAAGTCAAGTACTTTGGCCAAGGTCACGTGGCAGAGGCAGGCTCCTAACCCAGGCAGCCTGGCCCCAGAGTCCTTGTTAATCCTCAAAATCAAAACCAAATAACGTCAAGAGCAGAGCTGGGGGGCCTTTTCTGAACCAGGTGTGGGCCAAATTACCCAGGTGTGCCTCTTGGGTGAGAGACCCTGGTGGGGAAAGAAATGAGGGTGCGGGAAGAGTTGGAGGTGGGGAACCAAATCCTGCCCTAAAAGCAGTAGTTGCTTAAAAAAACAAATCTGTCCAATGAGAAAGATAGTCTCTCCTCCTGGGATGAACATTTGCATTTTTCTCTCTCAGCCTGCCCAGCAGCTGAATCCCTTCCTGCGTCGAGAAATAAGAAAGGGCCATAATCTGAATCTTGGTAGGAGGAAGGTCACCTTCCATTCTGAAGACCAGGGGCCAGACATCCTTCCGGGTGCTGGCTGCTTCAACGTCCCAGCACACGGTTCCCAAGGCAGGGCCTGGTGACTTCCCACTGCGCAGCCCCCTTGGCGGCTGCCTATGTCCTGGATCCAAGTCCGGAGCCCAGACCCAGCATCTCTGTGGCTGTTTGCTGCTCTCCTGTCACTTCCTGGTCCCGTACAGGCTCTAGGGGGATCAGAAGAGCCTTGCAACCAACACTCAGCTAGCTACTTCAAGCTTCCACCAAGACCCTTGACCTCGCCTTAGGGGTGCAGCCGGTGCCTGGGAGCTGCTCCGGAGTCAGGCCCTCACGTACTCATGGGGCATCACAGGTGTGTCAGTCACTGTGTCGGGCACTGGGGATACCATGACGGGCAAGACCAATGCTGTCCTTGCACCTTGGCACCTCCGCTCTGCTGGGGACAGAAATCTCCGAGCTGGTCACACAAGTAATGGTCAGTGCAGTGTGGCAATAGTGAGAGGGGGTGAAGTGTAGGTAGGCAAGGCGGCCTGACCTAGTCCTGGGACTCAAGGAAGGCTTCTCTGAGGAGGTGTTACTTGAGCGGCAATCCCCAGGATGAACAGAAGGTAGTTTATTACGGGAGGAGGGAGATAGGGCTCCAGATGGAGGAAGGAGCGTGGGTTTTAGTGTTTCATCTCTCCTGCGTCAGAGGGGAGACCGTCACTATCTGGTAGAAGGGCAGGTGGGTTTTGATGAGGAAAGGGAAAAGCCCAGTGTAGACCCTGGGGATTGTGGGGCTGCCTTAGGAAAAGGGCAGGGTCAGGCTGGAAAGCCCCTTCCCAACATCTCTGCTCGTTGGCTCCCAAATATCCTCAGAGGGGCCTCCCTGGCCACCCATCCCTGCCGCTGTCTGACTGCCAGCTCAAGGTCATGACTCCTCACAGCCCTGTTCACCCTCTGACTCTTTCCCATATATATGCTCGTGGCGTATCACCTGTCACCCCCCCATCCGGATGGAAGTCCCCGGCGGGGAACCCTGGCTGTTGAGTTCCCTGCTGTGTCCCCACTGCTGGAAGGCCACTGAGTGGCTGAGGGTCTGGGCGTGGCATGCTGGAACCCAAGCGTGTCCAAGATGCCCCCTCTCAGTCTGTCTGCAGAGCAAGCCAGCCAGAGGCAGGGCCCCGGTGACCACATCCACTCCTGCTGGCAGTTTTTGCAGGGAAATCTGGCCCAGGCTTCTCTTTCTTCCCCTCCCCCGGCTACACACAGAGCTTGTGGTGGACTCCCCTGTGTCCCTCCCACGTCCACTCTACCCCCATCTGACCACCACCACTGCCCAGCGGGGTCCCCAGGCTGCTCTCCAGAGATGGAACACGTGGCTTCTCCAGCTGCCCTTGGGGCCATTGCCGGTGTCCCTTTCGTAACCCCTCCTCCTACCACGTCCACTTTGCCCAGTGATCACTTGCCCAAGGATCACTCTTCTCCTTAAAGGTACCAAGCGGGGTCCTTGTCCACCAAGGCCTCCCACTGGCCTGGCCGGGAGCCATCCCTCAATCTCCCTCCTCACGCCAGACGTCTCACCTGGGAACTTTTACATCTGATCCCTTTATCCAGAAGGCCCTTCCTTCTTGCAGCCTCCTCTGTCCATTTTCGAGACCCCTCTCCCGATTCCTCCCCAGCTCTCTCCCCTCACCTCCCGTAGCCCCCGGCTCTGGCGCAGCGCTGTGTCCGATGTCATAATGGTTGGCCTGTGTCCACCCCGAGCTTCTCTGGGGTAGGCCACACATATCTGCTCCTCACTGATCATTCCTCAGTGATTTTTGACAAATACAGAAGGTGACTGTGATGTGCTGGGTCATGTCCCAAGCACAGGAATAAAGAAGAAAATGAGGTCCACATTCTCGGGGAGGTGGTGTTCTAGGACAAGGAGAGCCAAGACTGCTCAGGACTGCCTGGCTCAGCTTTGCCATCAGTCTCGGGACCCTTGCCCCAAGCCTATAAGATGGAGGCTGACGTACCAGGGTAGCTTCCTGCATCAGCTCCCGCCAGGCCAGCTGGGACAGGTCAGGAAGCAGGTATCTGGAGGCCAGCCTGGGCACTGGGGAGTTTCACCACGTGGCACGTGGGTCTGGAGTGGCTGGGCAGGCCAGGCAGAAGCCTGTTGGCTTGCCTGGACCAATCAGCCCAGACAACACCATCCTCTGGCCCTTCTTCAGCACTGAGCCACAAAGAAAGTTCAGGAAGCAGTGCCTGGGAACTCTGAAGCAGAGGGAATCCTAGATGCCACCCTATTCCACGTGAAGTGCCTGGAGTGTGTCCCAGCAAGGGACAGCCAGAAGGAGGAATTTTCCTTTTTTTCCTCTCTGCCTCCAAATGCCAGGGAAATAAACGCTGATTGGGCCCCCAAAGACAACAGGTAAGGAATTGACTCCTCTGGAACCCCGCTGCCCAGAACCCAGGGTCAAAGCCACCTAGATAATAAAGCATAGACCCCCTGTGTGTGGTTGGTGCCTGATTCTTCCTGTGGCTCCTTTTCAGGCTCAGTGCCCAGCAGGAAGCTGGACTCACAAGCAGAGGGGGGGAGACACCTCCTCCCCAGTTGCTGGGGCCCAAGTCAGGGAGGCCCAGGTGACTTCCTGCCCCTCCCTTGGCCCCACCTGTTTGTGCTTGAAGCTGTTCAGGGTGGTTCTGCCACCTGCCAACAAGCTCGGCCAGAATGTGTGGTTCCTTCTCTAAACCTCAATGGATTTATTATTTAATAGCAGAGGGAGGTGTGGCTATTTCTTTAATTGTAGGGTTTTATTAGAAATAGGCCTTTTCACTGTTCCTTGCGTACCTGGTTGCAGCCATAAACCACAGCTCTTTGAGGATAGCCCATGTGTTGTCCCTTTCTGAGATTTTCAGGGACAAGCCACACACAACTCCAGACTCCGCCCAGGTTGTTCAGACATGTGTCGGATTCCGAGTGTCACACAAGGCATTTCCAGTGTGATTTCTCATTATGCCCCAGAGTAACCCTCTGGGGTTGGATCTGTGCCCATTTTCTGGATGTGGGAATTGGGGGCATCTTTGTTGTCCCCGAGGATGGTAAGGTGTGGGATGGTATTTGAGCAGCAACAGGATGAAAGGACTCATAGGGAGGCTGGCTTGCCACCGTGCATTTCACCTGTGCCCATGGCCACAGTCTCCTTCCTCGTGCCTGTTTCCTGTTGGAGAAGATTACTCCTGTCCCACCTGCTCAGGAAAGGCTCAACCCAGCTTGGGGGGGGGGGGCGGGGGGAGTAGTGGAGATCCCAAGGAAGGATGGGGCAGAGGAGGCCTAGATGGCAGGTCTGTCATAGGTCTTGAGCAGACAAACCTCAACTACTTCTTAGCTGGAGAATGGGGACTTTCTGGCCCCCGGGAGGTATCAGGCACAGGTGTGTGTAACATCTCTGGGCATCCCCGAGGACAGTCCCTGCCCTCTCCTGTTTGTGGTATGTTTGCTTGGGTCTTGCTTGACCACACCCCGGAGTGCTTTGCAGACAACCGTTCTGTGACTTTCTTCTTATTGACAAGGCTAGGGGAATATAAACCATGGAAGCTACTGATTCTTATGGGGAAAACCCATTGCCAACTTCTTTGCACTTCAAAAGAGCATTTCCAGGAAAGGACATGGGTCCTCATGAGCCATTTAAATGGAGGCTGGGTGGGAGAGCTGGAGGAGAGTGGCAGCTGTCTGCAGAGTGTGTCGCGGCTGTCAAAAGAGGTCTGGCCGGGGATCCAGGGTCCGGCGGGGCTGGCTACTGGGTGTCTAGAAGAGCCTGATGGCCCTGCACAGGCCCAGAGCTAAAAAAAACTCCAACAGAGAGGCCTGAACTGTGGGGGATTATACTGCAGGGAGGCTGGATGATAAAAGGAAGCACAAGGCAGGAGAGATATTCAGCCTGAAGACAGAGGCCAAAAGGCCTTTTAAGGCAGGAAAGGGAATGATGCAAATGTGACCAGACCTGGGAGTGACCATGTTAACAAGGGAAAATGTCATGTTGCCATGTTAAGTAAAAGGAGACAACATGATCTCATATGCCTCTGCATATTCAAATTGGTATTCATGCATATTCATAAGGACTAGAAGGAAATCACCAAAACATTAGAATACTAACGTGGTTATCTCTGAATGATAGGACTGTGGATGTTTCTTCTCTTCTTTCTCTTTCTTCTTTTTTTTTTTTTTTTTTTTTTTGGTATTTTCTCACCTTTCTGTAATGAGCCTGAATTATTTTATAGGGAAAAGGGAGGTTTGTTTTTTTTTTTTCTTTGTGTGGTTATTTTTGTTTTTAAGCTGGTGGATTTTGCAGACTCAGTCAGAGCAATATCATGTCAAGGACAGAGACTATGTCACCGGCCTAGCACCCACACTGTTACCACAATTAGAGCATCATGAAGAATTTTTTTTTTAATACGCTTTACATCGCGGAAAATATTCCAGATGGCACTAAAATGATAATACCCATTCCTAAACATTGATATTCGCCGGGCTCTGGCGCCGCCACTCCTGGCCGAGCCAGTCCGTGTTTTATTTTACACCTTGGGCTCTGGTTGCTTCATTATGCACTGTTATTCCCACCAACTCCGAATCTGCTGCCTGCTGGGAGGTGTTAAAAAAAGCCCTTTTTTAGAGAGATAATTGAATCGGCTGAGGGAAGTGGAGTGTTTTATTTTTGGTGGGGATGGTTGGCTATGTTCCATGTATTTCTTTAAATTTTACTTGAAAGATTGTTGCCGGGCGTGGATGGTGGATCGCTTTTCGATTCGCTCTTCTGCGTTGTTTCCGAGCAAGGGACAGATGCATGGAGAAGATACGCTATCTGCTGTGTCTTTATTCAAATCTGGCTGTTTTGTGTCTGTGCTCCGAAGGGAGCTGGAGCCCGTAGCTGGCTTCTTAGGGAACGAGACATCCTATGCGATTCTGGAATATATCTAAGTCGAGTCTTCACCTTTCCACAAGTCACTAGGGGTCCAGGTCACCATGCCATCGTCGTGTGCCAGCTCCTTTGTATAAGAATGGGGAAGGGCTGGATGGCTTGTTTTTTCTCTCTGTATTGATTACAATGATCAATGAACCCAGGGAGCTGATGGTCTGTTCGGACCATAGGTAAATTGGCTTTAGTCCTGCTGATAGGATCCAGCCAAGAGAGTCTTTGAAGACACTGAGCTCTGAGCAACAAAACATTTTCAAATGATTATTATGGTAAAATATGCGTTACATAAAAATGTGCCACTTTAACCATTTTTAAGTGTACAGCTCAGGGTCATTAAATACACCCACTTCTGTGTAACCATTGCCACCATCCATCTCCAGAAGCTTCACCTTCCCAAACTGAAATGCTGTATCCTCATTATAGAATAACACCTCATCCCCACCCCCCCAGCCCCTGCAACCACCATTTTATTTTCTGTCTGAATTTGACGTCTCTAGGTACCTTACACGAGTGGACTCGTGTAACGGTTGTCCTTTCATGAATGGCTTCTTTCATCTAGCACAATTTGTCCGTTTCGTTCCTTTTTAAGGCTGAGTAATATTCCATGGTATGGATAAACCATATCTTGTTTACCCATTCATTCATCGATGAGCCCTTGGCTGGTTGGTTTCCACCCTTCGGCTATGTGAATAACGCTGCTAGGAACATGGGTGTACAGACACACGCTCGTGTCCCTGCTTGCAAATCTTGTGGGTATAGATCCAGAAGTGGAATAGCTAAGCAAGCACACATTTTAATAGAAACAGAAATGAGGCCAATTGGAAAAGCCCTCTGGCTCCTGATGCTTGGTGTCAGCAGCGCCCGCCTCCTGGAGGGACCCTAGGAAGTTTAGAAAAATGTAGCAACACCAATAGAGAGAATACGGGGTTTGAGCTGGAAGGGTCTTGAGAAGTCCGAAGCCCAAAGCTCTCTCTTTTTGGTAAAGAATCTGCCTTGAGTCCAAATCTTGCGGAGACATGTTTCCTCTGTCCAGCTCATGACGCTTGGACCTGTGTCCTGTTGGGGATAAAGAAGAAGGAAGACAGAGCTCTGGGGTAGGAGTTGCATGGGGAGTTTTCTGCTTGGGTCAGGAACCACTTGCTGCCCATGACAAGCTCACTGCATAGGCATAGGCTTCTCCTCAGAACAAGCAGGGGATTTCAAGAGGCGACACCCAGACTCCTATATCCACAGGGACAGGCAATAGAAAGCATGAAAAGTGTTGTTGATTAAGTCCTGGAGATAAGCCGTTGTCCGTCAGAGATTTCCTTCACATGGACAGACAGCAGAGGCTCTCTTCGTTAAACAACAGTCTGAGATTCTGAGAGATGCCGGAGAGGGTTGTAGTGGCCATTTATCATTCTTCCTAGCCACCCAGCATGGCTGTGAGAGGTTGATGATCATTTTCCCAGCCTCCTTTGAGGCTGGGGACCTGCCATGTGACCATATCCCACCAATCAGGTGCACGGGTGTCTTGCCAGAGGCTAGAAACTGCAGCAAATACCAGGTATATTCACTTTGAAGGAGAGTGGCCAAATGTAATGCCTACACAGACAGAATCAAAGGGATTGCTCTTTGTTCCTAGCAGTGACACTACCTGTCTTGTAGTGTGCTTGGGGCTTGGCCTCTGACGGTGTAGACTCCAGTCCCGGTTCTCCAGCCTCCCTGGAGATTCTGAGTTATCCACTATCCTTTAATACATCCCTTTTGGGCTCAAGCCAGTTAAAGTTTGTTTCTGTGGTTACGACTAAGAACCCGGACTGATTCATCATCAGATTACTGGTTACCAGTTAGAATTAGGTTCAGCTGTGAATAATAGTGACTGTCTCCTCCCCCAGCCTCCAAGTAAGAGAACCTTAAACAAGTCAAAAATTTATTCCTTTCTCATTTAAAAGTCTGAGTGAGCAGTCCTTACAACACAAAGACCTCAGGGTCCTGGCTCCTAGCTTCCTACACTCTAGGGTGTGGCCCCATCCTCATGCCCCAAGAGGGTGGCTGGAATTCCAGCCACTGCATTAGTACTCCAGATTGCAAAATGGAAGAAAAGATAGAGAAGCAGCAGCAAAGAGTTTATAATAGCTATCTTTTAAAGAAAGTTCCTGGAATCTTAAAACTCATTCACCCTTCTAGAGCTCTACATTGATGGTGCTTGCACAACTTTGTGAATTATATTGAAACTCACCAAAGTTACCTTTAAAAGGGTGAGTTTTATGGTATGTGAATTATATCTCAATTAGGAAAAAAAAAACAACCAATTGGACAGAACGTAGACACATTGACCTACCTAGCTGCAAGGGAGGCTGGGAAATGTAGGCTTCTTTCTAGCTGGCTGTGTGGTCACTAAGAATTGGAGCTTTCACTTACTGAGGAAACCAGTCCCAGCTATAGTGAGAGAACACAGAGGAGGGCATCCAGACACTTAGTAGGTTTAAATCTTATCTGTCAACACTCCCGTGCAACCCAGAGTCCTGGAACTGGTTTGTGCCTTTGTTTTCATAAAGGGACATCTCCTGACTTCTTATGACCAAGGTCCAGTTAACTAAGAGTGGGGATCTTTAGCATCCAGAGTCTTGGCTGGAGAACACAGCCCCAGATGGCCTACAAAAGTCAAGGAGAAGATGTATTAGGGATAGAGGATTGACAGGATCTGCTCGTTTCTGTGAGCCACTCTTGGGATTTAGGCATCAGAAGTCAGTGTGATTCTGCAGAGCAGAAGCATCAACATCACCTGGGAATGTGTTAGAAGTGTCCATTTTTAGGCCACAGAGGCCTGAAGCTCCTGAAACAGAAACTGGAGGTGGAGTCAGCTATCTGTGTCTCACGCAGCCTTCCAGGGGCATCAGATGCTAAAGTTTGAGAACCACCACTCAAAAGCACACCTCCTGGGACACAGTAGCTCAGCCTCTCACAGAGCTGTCTTCACTGTGTCGCGTTTTGTCCCCGTAGTGCAGTCCTCAGCACCTAGGACAGTACCGGGCACATAGTAGGAGCTTAATAATTATTTGCTGGATGAATGAATGAGATGTTCTTGGCTCTCATGAAGGAAACAGTTCACTGAAACTCATTGTCACGTCATCTGTTTTGCTATGGGGCCGTGGCTCGTCGCTCCCCAATCCCTATCCCCTGGAATGCACTCCAAGCGAGACATTTATTTCCAAACTTAGGGCAAAAAGAGCTTGCTTCCCATGAGAAAGGGATATTGTTTCAGTCGGGGTCCCATCAGGTTCCAGATGGCAGATTCAAAATAGGATGATCTTAGGAGGGTTTGTTTACAACGGAGCTATTTACAAAGGTGTGGATAACAGCAGCCAAGTTGTTATCAGCCCTGGCTGGAAAGAGTGGGGGGAAGGAAGGGTTACCAGAACCCAGGAGAGAAGAGAGAGGTACAGAAGGATGACCGTCCATTGAGGGAACAGTCAGCCCAAGGTAACTTGACCTTGAAGAGGTAAGGACACGGGGGGGTGGCAGGGGAGATAAACACAGTATTTGCCTTTCTTCACTCAGCATGGCATCCTCCAGGTTGATCCATGTCGGAGCAGATCCCAGAACCTCCTTCCTCTTTAAGCTTGAACAATATCCCATTGTACGGGTAGACCACGTTTTGCTTATCCATTCATCGGTCAGAGGACACCTGGAGAAAAGGGAACCCACGGACACTTTTGTTGGGTTATAAATTGGTGTAGCCGCTGTGGAAAACAATATGGAGGCTCCTCGAAAACAAAACAAACAAAAAAAAAATAGAATGACCGTATGACCCAGCGACTCCACTTCTGGGTATTTTTCCAGAGGAGGTGAAATCACTATCTGGAAAAGATACGTGGGCAGAGTAAAGAGCTGTAGTCCCTCAGGCAGGAAGTGATAGACTGAGGCGGTGAGGCTAGAGAGGAGGAGAAATGAGAGGACTGGAGAAAAGACCCTCCCCCACCCCCTCAGGGACAACTCACAGAACATGGTTGAACATGGAATGGAGGGTAGCAAAAGGGAGAGACACAGGGTGGCCTCTGAGTTTCTGGCCTATGCAGCTGGATAGACTGAATGGTTACATAGACGCTTTGCCATGGCGCAGCCCCTGGTCTACACGTATCAACTCGTTTAAGCCACCGCAACAACCCAGCAAGATAGGTACTGTTCCTATCTTGATTTTTCAGACCAGGAAACAGAGGCACAGAGAACTTCAGTCATTTGCCCTAGGTCACACAGCACACAAGGGGCTGGGATGCACATTCCAGCAGTCTGGTTTCACAGTCTTTAGGTTAAGCCACCATGCCACAATGACTGCAGTAAAAATCTGGCTAAGAGAAAGAAAAAAAAATCTGTACCTGCTAATGACAACTGTATACAAACCCAAGGCCCCAAGAGAGATCCAAAGATCATTCGAAGAGATTGTGGGGTTTAAGGTTGCATCAGGTTTATCCCCCCGGAATTCACCCGAGTTCATAGTTTTTTGAAAAGAATAGGCCTGGAATCAGAAAGTGTCTGAGGCCAGCAGTATCCAGAGGTTTTATGTCCCACATGGACCCAGTTTGCTGTGGTGTCTGCGGGATTCTCCTTTATTGCTTCAAGATTGGCTGCCCCCTTGGGGCTTCTGATTCTCCGCCAGAGCTGCTCAGAGGGAGGGAACAGATGACCCTGATCCGGGGCATTTAAAGAGACGACTTTGCCTCGATTCCCAGTGAGGCCCAACATGCCGTCGCTGGTTTGACCGAAGGAAAAGTTTTGGACACTTGAAGCATCTACCTCTGAGCTCATTCCCTCACAGGCAAACCACAAAAATCACGTGCCTCCTTATTCCTGTCGTCCAGATTTCTGTGAGCCACCGAGGGCACCCAGGTTACTCTGTCCCTCCCGGCTGTGACAGGGCAGACCCTGGGCTGGGTTCAACAGACCTCATCCCCGCCCTGCCCCCAGTGGTTGGATTAATGCTCCCAAGTAAATGGCTAACAAAAGCTGATTGGCTGATTGAATGAACAAATGAATTAATGAAGAAGAGAGAGAAGGAAACATGTGTTAGAAATACAGCACGAGGTGCACCTGGGTGGCTCAGTGCGTTAAGCCTCTGCCTTTGGCTCAGGTCATGATCTCAGGGTCCTGGGATCAAGCCCCGCATCGGGCTCTCTGCTTAGCAGGGAGTCTGCTTCCCTCTCCCCTCTGCCTGCCTTTCTGCCTACTTGTGATCTCTGTCTCTCTCTCTCTCTCTGTCAAATAAATAAATAAAATTAAAAAAAAATACAGTACAATTCAGTTAGATGGGATGTATAAGCCAGCCTAGGGGGGTGAGGCAAAGATTAGTTTGATTCTGGGCTGTGTCCTGAGGACAGAGCCACGTTCTCTTGAAAGGGGTAGCACGGGTGAGGGGTGTTAGAGGCTGGTGTGGGGGGGGTGCTCAAAGGCACGTGTTGGTACCCGGAGAGGGCAGGTGGGGACCGGAGAGGAAAGCAGGGGTCCGGACATGAGGTTAGGGAACGTTTGGTCCAGGCTTTGGACTCTGCCCTATTGCTATCAAGGACCCTTGGAGAGTTGTGGGTTTTTTGGTTTGTTTGGTGTGGGGTTTTTTTTGTTTTTGTTTTGTTTTGTTTTTTCGCTGAACTTTTTGCCAGGGACGATTCAAACACAGAAACACAGCGCAGGATCACGGCAGCCCCCATACCTGTCACCTGCTTTCGCAAACCTTCATGTCTTACCTCTGCCTGCTCCCTTCCCCTCCTATATTCTTAGGAAGCAAATTCCAGACATCCCACCTGTTCATTCACAAATACTTCATTCTGCCTCTCCGAAAGATAAAGGGACATGCTTTATTTTTTTTTAAATCTGCAGGATCACCGTCACCAAACAGTCAACAATCCCCTAGCATCTTCAAATATTCAGTTCCACCAAGAGTTGTCCTTTCATTTTTTTAAGTAGCATTTTCTTTTCTTTTTTTTTTTTTGTTCTTTTTTTTTAAGTAGGCTCCATGCCCAACATGACCCCGAAATCGAGAGGTGCGCACTCTACTGACCGAGCCAGCAGGGTGCCCCATCACCAAAGGTTTTGGGCACAGAAATAACATGGTCAGACGAGATCTTATGAAGATAGCGGAGGGTGGATGAACGGAGGAAGGGAAGCCAGCTCATAGCACCCTCCGGGGGCGGGGAGGGGAGCTGAAGTGGCCTCGACTAGGCTGAGCGGCGGAGGGGGCAGGGAATGGAAAGATGCAGATGTGAGAGGCATTGTGGGGTACAGTTCCCTCTCCATGATGGGGAAACTGATCGGAAGCAGAAGGGTTGGCATTGAAAGGAAGACAAAAAGCCCGGGACCATCTGACTTTCCAGGCCTTTCTAGAGCAGCACGGCACCTGTGTCTGCCCCTTCCTGCCTCCTTGCCTCTGTTCACATGGGTTCCTCTGCTTACAAATGCCTTCCCACTCCCCTTCTCAGCCTGACGAAATCCTGCTCATCTCTCATGGTCCAGAGTTTACCTGTGGTCAAATCTCTTGTATGATGCATCAGCCATGCCTTTTATTTCCTTGTTCTGACCCTTTCACATCTGGGGACTTGCTGACCCTGGAGGGACCTCCCATCCCAGGGCTGGCTAATCCCTGGACATAACATACCCCTCACCTCTGAGCACACCTTTCAAATGCTAACCAACCACCCCAGAGCCCATACTCCAATCCCCTCCTCTATGGGACTCTCACACTCTGGGCCACCATCCCTGTGCCCTAATCCCCCAGGGCCAGGGAGCAGGTGGCTAGGAACAGCCTGCAAGCCCCAGAGCCCACTGGAATTATGCAAACTAGCTAGTCCTAAACCTGCGAAGCCTGCCTACCCTGCTTTCCCTGCCTTGCCCATTCCTTCCCACAAGAACCACAATAAAGGGTGTCTGGGTGGCTCAGTGGGTTAAGCGTCTGCCTTGGGCTCAGGGCAGGATCCTGGGGTCCTGGGATCGAGCCCCGTGTTGGGCTCCTTGCTCAGCGAGGAGCTCGCTTCTCCCTCTCCCTCTGCCTGCTGCTCCCTCTGCTTGTGCTCTCTCTCTTTCTCAAATAAATAAAAAAAAAACTTTAAAAAACACATAATAAAGACGCTTGCGCATGTCTCCCCCTTGCTCCCTCTGCCTCCTGACCGACCCCAGTGCTTCCTCGGGGGACCCTGTGTGTTACGTAGGTAACACACTATTTTTACATGACAATCATCTCTTGATCTGCTGGCCTTAAGATACCTCAGATGTTCTATTCATGTATAAAGCACACGGTTTTGAGCTGGGGTGTGCAGCACGTAGCGTGCTCACAGGTTTTAGGAAAATTCCTTGGCCGCCTGCAGAGCCCTCCCGTTGGGTGCACTGTTTTCTACCTCGGCATTACAGTGACGACATCATTATGCATCTATCATGCATGAAATGCTGGTAATTAAAACTTGGGTTTGGGGGAATTTCAACTGCCCCAAACTTCGTTCGGTGCAGACCAGCTTTGTGAAAACTGGATCTGTCTCTTGACTTCTGAGAACCTCAGCTTCCTCATCTGTGAACAGGGACCTAGGTCTTCGGATTATTGTAGGGACTCAATGCAATGATGTTTGAACTGTGCTCACATAGCTGGGTGTTCGCGGAATGGTGAGAACCACAATTGCTGGCATTCTAGGTGCCTGTGTTTCAACACTCAGACATCCAGAGCCTCAGATAGGGAGTCCCAGACAGCTGAGACACGTGGAGATGGTGGCTTCCCTCCAAGGAGGAGCCGGCAGGGCCGTGGGCTTGAGTCCCCCAGGGCTGGCTGCTTAGCCCTGCCTTTTGGTGTGAACACAGCAGTTGCTGACATGATTGCACTAGAATTTTCACCTAATTACAGCAAAAATGAACTTCCACCCCCTGGAGACGAAACCCACAATTAACTGGGGAGCGGTGCCCATAGCCAGTCCAGCACTGGCCGTTCTGTAAGAGCAGTTAGACCTGGACACAAGTTCCCCCCTACCTCTAAATTTCTTCCCTTGAACGGTCCCCCTAATCAAGAAGCCCAGGAAGTCACCGATGACCTAGCTTCAAGGAAGGATGGTAAGAGGACCGTGAACATGGCCCCCACCAGTCCCCCTGATGTTCTGGGGGATTCACTTTGGGCTTTTCAGACCTGCCTTCCCTTACCTCCTCTTGGCTGCCCGGAAAGGCAGTAATGACTTCAGAGCCTCTAACCAGAGCTCTTGGCTAACTGGTCTGTGCTAGTAAAAGTCCTGACATGACCCAAAGAGAGTCTGGCCTTTGCCTTCAGCTCCTGCCTGGGAGGTTATCTCTAAGCCTTGGAATGTCCTCCTGTCTGATAAGAGTGTCTATTTACCTGGGGGCCTTGGGTCCTGCCAGAGAGTTAACAAGGTGATTTATGGTGGAGACTTGGGGCCACGCAGCTCTATGGGGAGTCAACCACGTCTTTGTGATGGAGCCCCAATTAAAATTCTGAACACCAAGACTTGGGGGCTTCCCTGGCCGGTGATCCTCCACTCACGATGTTATGTGTTGTAGCTGGGACATATTAGCTCCTCCTGGACTTCCCCTGGTGGGGGAACGACACAAAGTTCTGAAGTGGAAACTTCCTGAACTCTACCTTCTGAAGCTCTTCCTTTGCAATCTGTATCCTTTGCTGTCATGAGATAAAATATAAAATAATAAAATAAAATCAGAATAATCATGAGTACAATGGCTCCCCGTGAGTTTGTGAGTCCTGGCAAATTGCCAAACCTGAGGGTGGTCTTGGGAACTGCCTCACCTCGCGGTGAGGTCTCGGGGACTTCAGAGTGTTGGAGTTGATACCAGAAGTGAAAATGATCTTGGGGACCACTGGACGTCGCATCCTGCCTTCCCAGGGAGGTCAGGTAGTGAGAAGTCGGGTGAGGCTCTCCCCTGTGATCCGTGACCTGAGGAAAAACCAGGCCCATGGTGGGGGGGGATCATCCCTGTCCACAAAAATGGGAGCCGGTCCAAGCACCTTCTTTTACTGAAGGATCTGAGACAAACACTGCCCAGGGTGACAGGAACTTCGGAACATCCTTTCCCACCCTCCTCCTCTTTCCTGGCAGACCTCACTTTTTATTCAGATGTTGATGTGATTTCCTGAGGACCGAGGGGAAGATAGGAGGGGAGCCCTACTCCAGCCACAACTCCATGGCTGGACCTGATTGGTGTCTGCCAGTTTTACTAATTCTAGTTCCTCAGCCTTTGTGTGGCTCACGAGTGACTGTGTGTCTCACTTCAGAGGGACACTCAGAAGAGAAAACAGACTATCCATGGAAGTTACGTGTCTGGATGTGTACGCCCAAAGAGTGTCGGCCATCTTGAAACCACTCAGCTAGGCTTCCTGAGGGCTCCGGAGATCCGGCCAACCGACCCATCCCTCCAGATGCCTTTCTACAGGAGAGGACAAATGTCCTTATGGTTTAACCCAATCTGGGTTCAGGTTTTCGTTTCCTCCCAGGGGAAATCATCTGCTATGCCAGGTACCAAGGCCTCTGGGGACCCGTCTGTGAAGTGGGCAACATTATTCCTCCTTTGTTGTGGGGGAGACTGAGGGGAGTTTGGTGGAGTCTGGTTGATAAGAAGCGGGCATCCTGTGGGGTTACTTAGGGGAGCTCATCTGGCTTCTCTGGTTGGTCCTGAGCCGGAAAGGGGAAGTAGGGAAGCTGGTGGTTATTGATCGAGTCCTAATGAGTACAGGGCGGGGAAGATGTGGGTCAGAGTTCTGTTTTGCTGCATGATCTGGACATTGTTGGTCCATAGTTATTATATTCAGGGGTGATTCATATCAGCTTTAATATTGGTTTGGTTTGGGGGCTTGGCATTTCTTTCTATTCCCTCTCCCCTTGGAGTATAGGGTCCCCTCGATATACATAAAGACAACCCACAAGCACCAAGGCTGTGGGCTTCCTCCCCATGTCCAGTGAGGGGCTGAGGAGGCCTTTCTGGGAGTCTTCCTCCCAGAAGCCCCCACCCAGTGGGCCAGGCAGGGGGAGTAGAGCTCCCCGAGTGCTTTTTCAGTAGAGGGCTGAAAATTGTAAACTCAGCCCGACACCTGCATGCTTTTTATTACCATTCAGTGTCCATAATTCTAAACACCAGTGATAAAATACTCCTCTGGGGTGGGGGGGGGAGGTACCGTGCTTTAAGTTTTTTTTTTTTTTTAAAGATTTTTTTTAATTTATTTATTTGACAGAGAGAGATCACAAGTAGGCAGAGAGGCAGGCAGAGAGAGAGGATGAAGCAGGCTCCCTGCAGAGCAGAAAGCCCGATGCGGGGCTTGATCCCAGGACCCTGAGATCATGACCTGAGCCGAAGGCAGCGGCTTAATCCACTGAGCCACCCAGGCGCCCCCCGTGCTTTAAGTTTTATACTTGTAGTTGCAATTAGTGCTGGCTTTTAATCATACACGTACAAGTTCAAATGCACACATTTCTATTTCTCAAGCTTTAACGGACATTGCGTTTAACACAGCAGGTAATTCAGAAAGCTCGAAGTTAGGCACCCAGGCCCCGTCATGCACGGACCCACGTCGTTAATGGCTCGGTGTTGCTGGAACTGACTTTGGGCACAGTTAAGGGCACGCTCCTGAGATAGTGACTATGAAAATGAGACTCAGAATTTGAGTTTCTTGGGTTTTGTCCTTTCCTAAGACCGCTTGAGCAGGTTTCATCGGCATTTAGGATTTATTCTTTTTTTTTTTTTAAGATTTTATTTATTTATTTGACAGACAGAGATCACAAGTAAGCAGAGAGGCAGGCAGAGACAGAGGGGGATGTGGGCTCCCTGCTGAGCAGAGAGTCCGATGCGGGGTTTGATCCCAGGACCCCAGGATCTTGACCTGAGCCGAAGGCAGAGGCTTTAACCCACAGAGCCCCCTAGGCACCCCGGCATTTAAGATTTAAAACAGTGAAAGGAAGCACAAGCAGCAAGGGGTGCTGGTTTGATTAAGTATAACTTTTAATTCCCATGGGCATTAGCCTACTGAATTTAAGTAATATCTTTAAAAACAGACATATCCTTCTTGCCTAAAGTTTCCGTTGTTTTAAAACTGAAGAGCAAATCCAGGCAATAATCATTTTTGCAGGTGTTCCCGAACACAACTGTGGTAGGTGAGTGTTAAAAAATGATCTAATCGGGGTCATACGTGCGGGGGGCCACCGTGCCCCGGAAGCAATGGCCAGAGGCTGGATTTACTCTTTCTCAGCTTTTAGTTTTCACCTGAGCCAGCAAGAGGCAGAGGAGGAAGGAACATCCCTCAAACCACGTGGGCCAACTTGTGAAAACCAGGGTCTTGGGGGGGCGGTGGTTGGGGAGGGACTGCTTGATGGGTATGGGGTCTCCTTTAGGGTGATGGAAACGTTTTAAAAGTGGACAGAAGTGGTCGTAGCATGACACTGTGAATGAACTAAAGGCCACTGAATTGTCCACAGTGACGTGATTGACTTTTCACAAACACGGCCATTCCAGGCCATGGGAAACAAGCCTGTCCTCCTGCCCCCCCACTCCCTTCCCAGCCCTGTCCTGACTCCCACATCCTCACCCCCAGGCCTGCCGGCGTGCCCCCCCCCCCACCGCAAGCCCTAATTACCACCCTGAGAGGGTGGGAGCTGGACTTCCTGCGGGTGGAACCTTCCTGAGGCCCCACTCCCAGGGTGTGGGGGGAGGGGCGTGCCAAGAACACGTGGGCCTATGGGTCCGCGCAACGCCCCGTACACCGCAACAGGACAGGGGATCCAAGCGTCTGGTTATGTTTCTATAGAGAACAAAAGTGCTCCATTGACTGAAACCTGAAAAACAAGCCCAACCCCAGGCCGAGGAGGGTGGCCCCACAGAGGAAAGCCAGGGACATTCTTCTATTTTGCCCTTGGCCCAGAGATAAAGGCTCCTAATCTCCGTTTTCGGAGAAAAATGTTCACGGGAGAGCTTCAGGAGGAAGGCAGGAGCCAGGGACTAAATTGTGCTTTCTCAGAACCTTCCGAACTCAGGAGGATTCCAGCAGAATGGAGGAGTGGAGGGGCCCCCAAGGGCTCCCAATCAGCGCCAGATGCCAGATAGGTGAGACGGGTGGCCACGGCGTTGGGGAAGGCTAGATGCTGGCCCTGTCTGGCCTGACTCCTTCCTGCACTGGGGAGATGCTGGAGGACCAGCCCTGGGACCTACGTGCCAAATACGGGCACAGAGAGTCAGAGTGAGCCACCCCGCCTACCCCAGAAACTCCATGTCCCTGGAGCCCCCATGGCCCAGTACTCACCAGTCCTGGCCTGGAGATGGCCACAACCCACTCTGCCTCTTCCTTGCTTACTGTGGTGGGTTCTGTAGTGTCCCCCCAAGTTCACATCCACCCCAGGACCTCAGACTCTGTCCTTATTTGGAAATAGAGTCTTCGCAAATGTCCTTAGTTAAGGATCTTGTGCTGAAATCATCTAGGATCGAGGGCAGGCCCTAAATCCAATGACTGGCGCCTGGGTGGCTCAGTTCGTTAAGCGTCTGCCTTCAACTCAAGTCATGATCTCAGGGTCCTGGGATCGAGTCCCATACCGGGCTCCCTAATCAACAGGGAGTCTGCTTCTCCTTCTCCCTCACTCTCTCAAATAAATACATAAAAATTTTCAAAATAAAATAAAAAAAAAGAGACACAGGGCAGAAGCCACAGGAAGACAGAGGCAGAGAATAGAAAGCCAAGGAAAGCCTCGGTCCTCCAGAAGCTGGAGGGTGCAAGGAAGGGTCCTCCCCTAGAGTCCTCACAGGGGACATGGCCCTGCTGATTTTAGACTTCTGGTCTCCAGAATAAGAAAATAGATTTCTGCTGTTTTAAGACACCAAGTTCCCAGTTTGTTACAGTAGCTGCAGAAAACAACACACTTGCCATCCTGTCCTGATCTGTGGTCCCCACCCCTACCCCAGCAGCTGGAGGGAAGTTGTAGGTCAGGCTGTGTTCCTCCCCCCTACCCACAGCGCAGGCTCCCCGTGGTCCGGCCTCTACCTACCTCCCCACTCTCCTCTCTCCCTGGACTCCACCCAGGAACCGTCCCATTCTTGAAAACTTTCATTTCTGCAAACTCCTGTGCCCAGGAAACCTGCCTGAGCCTGTTCCTTTGTGTTTATCATTCCCTCTCCCTTAAACGCCCTTCTTCTGAATCAGCGGCTCTCCATGAGGCGACTCTGCCTCCCAGGGGAAGGTTGGGGGTGTCTGGAGACGTATTTTGGCTTTCACAACTTGTGGGGGGGGGGTGCGGTACATCTCCCCCCACCCAGCCCCCCCTGCACGAGGCAGCCCCCTACAGCAAGGAATGATCCCACCCCAAATGCCCACTGTGCCAACGTGGAGAAACCCGGCTCTTGATCTTTCCACAGCCCAACCTGTCTTGTTTTTCAGGCTTCCGCTCAAATGCCACTTCCTCGAAGAGGCTGTCCCCAACCATCCTTTGTAAAGGGGGACCTCCCGTCACCCCCCTTATCACTTCACACGGTTTCGCCTTCTTCGTGGCCCCTGTCATCATTTGAAACCATCTTGCTTGTTAATTTGTACGTATTGTCCGTCTCCTCCCGCCAGGACATCCCCAAGGATTTCCACAGCCACCACAGATGGAAATTTTTACTGACTAGTACTGACTTCTCACCCCACACCCCCCAGGGAGTTGTTAATGGAAGGTTTGTTCTTTTCCATTTAGCCAACAGATATTTTTTTCCCCTCTCCTGGGTCTCTGTGTGGAGGTGAGCACGGCCAGCCCGGGCCTGTATGGACAATCCTCGCTCCATGCAGTCTGACTGGCACTTTCTAGTCTTGCCAAGGCTGTGAGGCCTGCTGTGGTGTCTGTCGGCCTCGCCCGCTGTGGGACAGGCTGTTCTCGCTGAACACGACGGTGTGTCTCCTCTTGGGCCGGACATGTAGCCCTCCACCCAGGAGATGCGGGGGGCAAGGTCCCAGCACAGACCTTCACCTCCGCTTGTTCCAGAATAACAGGAAGGGAGCTGCCGTGGGCTGAACGGTGTCCGCTCCCCATCCCCAAATCTGTGTAGGGGAGTCCCAAAACCTACTATCTCAGAATGAGGCTGTTTGGAGAGATAGGGTCTTTACAGTAGTGATTAAGTTAAAGAAGGTCATGTGTGCGGGTCCCAATCCATTATGATTCATGTCCTTATAAGAAGAGGGGATAAGAGGGGTCCCTGGGTGGCTCCATTGGTTAAGTGTCTGCCTTCAGCTCAGGTGATGATTCCGGAGTCCTGGGATCGAGTCCCGCATCAGGTCCCCTGCTCAGTGGGTAGCCCGTTTCTCCCTCTTTCTCTGCCTGCCCCTCCCCCTGCTTGTGCGCTCACTTGCTCGCTCTCTCTCTCTCTCTCAAATACACACATAAAATCCTTAAAAAAGAAGAAGAGGAGATAGGACACACACAGTGGGAGGCCCACATGAGGACACAGGGAGAAGACAGCATCTACACGCCGAGGACAGAGGTCTAGAAGGACCCAAACATGGGGCCACCTTGATCTCTGACCTCTGACTTCTAACCCCCTGAACGATGAGAAAATTCCTCTCTGCGCTGGTTGTGGCAGCCTGAGCAAGCAATGCAGGGGCCAACCCAGGCTCCTGCCTTCCTAGGCGGATGGCCTCGCTTTCCCAAGTTTCTTTCTCCCTCAGTAAAATGCAGCTAAGTCTGTATGTGTTACCGTGCTGATGTGAGGAGGCGGATGAATCAGAGCCAACATTTCTCAAGCACTAAATATGTGCCTAATGTTTGCTTGTGATTTATTGTGCCTTCTTCGTGTTCAATCTTCAGACATTCTCGGAAGTCGGTTCCGCCGTACCTGCCTTATGGTTCAGGAAACAGAGCCTCAGTGAGATCAGGTAACGTGCCCCAGACCACACTGCCGGACAGTATAGGGTACGATTTGAACCCACGTTTGCCCGACTCCAGAACCAGGGGACTTCACCAGAGCATTCAATGCTAATCTATAAACATTTTCTGAGCACCAATTGTGTTCTGAGCAGAATTTTAGGTACTCTGGGGAAAGGCTATGCCCTGAAAACTTATTATTTTTTTTTAAAAAGATTTTATTTATTTATTTGGAAAGAGAGAGAGAGAGCAAGCAGGGGGAGGGGTATAGGGAGAGGGAAAGAGAGAATCCCAAACAGACTATGCTGAGCTTGGAGCCCGACATGGGGCTTGATCTCATGACCCTAAGATCATGACCTGAGCCAAAAGCAAGAGTCAGACATGTAACCACCTGAGCCCTCAGGAGACCCTGAAAGCTTATCATTTATTTCTGAAAAGGCACATAATTTCCCCCCAAGGTTTCCTGCAAGGCTGGGGAGCATGTGTGTATTAGTTAGCTGTTGCTGCATAACAATTACCTCAAAACTTACTTTTGGGGTTGATTTCTGTGGCTCAGGAATTGCAAGAGGGAAAAGGAGGGATGGCTTGTCTTTGCTTTCCGGATTTTCTTTTCTTCAGTATTTTTTTTATTGTGGTAAAGTTAAGTAATGTTTATCATTTTAACCATTTTAAGTATACTGTTCAGTGGCATCAAAGACCTTCACAGGGTTGTGCAGCCATCCCTGCTCTCCAGTTCCAGAACTTTCTTTTATCATCCCAAAGAGAAACTTTGGACCCATAAACAGTAATTTCCTGTCCTCCCCTTACTCTGTTATCTTATCTTATCTTATCTTTTTTAAAAATTTTTTAAAATTTTTATTTATTTATTTGACAGACAGAGATTGCAAGTAGGCAGAGAGAGGTAGGGGGAGGGGAAGCAGGCTCCCTGCCAAGCAGAGAGCCCAATGCAGGGCTTGATCCCAGGACCCTGAGATCACGACTCGACCTGAAGGCAGAGGCTTTAACCCACTGAGCTACCCAGACGCCCCTTATCTTTGCTTCTTAATGTCTGAGTCCTTCAGCTAGAATTCTGGAAGTCTGAAAGGCTTGAGCCTGAAATCATATCATTCATTCCCATGTCAGGCTGTGGAGAGGGGCTTAGAACACCTGAAATCATAGCTAGAACACCTTCATGTGGCCTGGGCTTTCTCAAAGATGGTGGCTGGATTCCAAAGTCAAGGACTGAGATAGAGAGAGAGAGAGAAAGAGAGAGAGAGAGAATGTGCACAAGCAAGCCGGGAAGAAGCTATATCCTTTCTATGACCTCATCCCAGAGATCCCATAGCGAGATCCCATAGCGTCACTCTGGCTGTGCTCCATTGAATGGGGCAGCTAGAAGGTCCAGATCCATGGGAGAGCACACAGATTCCACTTCTCAGGAGGAGGCTGATCAGTCAACTTCTTTAACAAGAGTACGTAGGATGGATAATTTTATTGGTGAGGCCATCTTTGGAAAACACAATCTGCCGTGGACAAAGAGGCTGAATACGTAAGTGCTGAGAGATATACAAGTACAGATGGGACCGTGGAGGGAAGTGGCTGAGCACAAGGGAGGTGAGCTTGGGGCTTGACAGTCACATAGGATTGATCGTGGTGGGGAAGAGATGGCAGAGACAGGATGGGCTGGAGAAGACCAGGAGCCTTGACTTCTCCTGTTTGAGACTCCTGACTTGTGCCGGATGCTTGAGCTTCCCTGGGACTCAACAAAACGATGCCTGTGGCCAATAGCCACACTTGCACATGGGAGCCAGAGCAAGGAAGCCGGTGTGTTATTTCATCCTGGGGGAAGGGAGGGCCTTCCGGAACACAAAAGCGAATGAATCACCCATGGAGGAAGCAACTAAGAAGGTATCTTCTGTGTGACATGGTTTATAAAAGGAAAAAAATCAGGAACTCCTTGAGTCTAAAGGTGGAGAATTGGTTAAATAAGTTATTGGATACGTTTGTCTGTTGAAACATTAAGTGATCACTAAGGATCCCATTCTTAGATGATACTTAAGGTTACACACACATACACACACGTGCACACATATATACTGAGAGAATAGAAAACATATACTGGTCTCTACCTCCAGTTCCTGGGACAGAGCTTCCATTTCCTGAGAAAACTGGGAGCATCTCTGGTCTAATATTGGTCTTTGACCATGTCCCTGACTGGGCTCCTAAAACCCTTGTAAATTTCTAAGTGATAAGAACACTGGAGCATTTTTTGCTCTAATGAGGTGACCCTGGGTGGGGTCCTGGATGGGGGTTGGTCACCAGAAAAAACCAAGCCATTATTAGAAGCTTGGAATTTCAGCACTTACCCCCACACTCTCCAGAGAGAGGAGAGGGGCTAGAAATGAAGTTAATAACTGACCATGCCTGGGGCCTCTGGGTGGTGTGGTCATTTGAGCATCCTTGTCTTGATTTCCGGTCCTGAGAAGGGTGGGGCAGTCATGATATTGAGCCTGGCATGGGGCTCTGCCTCAGTGCGGAGTCTGCTTGAGATTCTCTCCCTCTCCTTCTGCCCCTCCTCCTGTGCTCTCTCTCTTTCTCTAAAATAAATAAATATATATTTTAAAAGATTTTATTTATTTGACAGAGAGACAGCCAGAGAGGAAACACAAGCAGGGGGATTGGGAGAGGGAGAAACAGGCTTCCCGCTGAGCAAGGAGCCTGATGCGGGGCTCGATTCCAGGACCCTGGGATCATGACCCGAGTTGAAGGCAGACGCTTAACGACTGGCCCACCTAAGCACCCCTAAAATAAATAAATCTTTTAAAAAATCAACTTTGGGACGCCTGGGTGGCTTAGTTGGTTAAGTGGCTGCCTTCAGCTCAGGTCATGATCCGGCATCCTGGGATCGAGTCCTGCCTTGGGAATTCTTGCTCAGCGGGGAGCTTGCTTCTCCCTCTGCCTCTGCCTGCCACTCTGTCTGCCTGTGCTCAGAGAAATAAATAAATAAAATCTTTAAAAAATTATTTAAAAAATCAGCTTTGGGCAGTGGCGGTATCATAGCCAATGAGGTTTATCCGAGGTGTGATTATCGCTAATTGAAAAAAATCATTGATCAGCATGAAGAATCCTCCATAAAACCCCAACAGTATGGGCTCTGGGAACTTCCAGGCCGCTGGGAGGGTGACACACCCCAGCTCCACAGGAACAGAAGCTTCCAGACCTTGCTTTTAATAGTCTTCAAAAATATAATAATATCCATATCCTTTAATAAACTGGTAATTAAGGCAGTGTTTCCCTATAATCTCTGTGCAAATTAATCAAACCCAAGGAGGGGGTCGTTGGAGCCTCCAATCAGTAGCCAGCTGGTCAGAAACATAAGGGACAATCTGGACTTGAGACCAGCATCTGAAGTGGGGGAGGGGGAAGTCTTGTGACTTTAACTTCAGGTTGGGCCCTTAACCCTGGGGGATCTGACACCATCCAGGTAGGGGGAAGCCAAGGTTGAGTTAAATTGAGGGACACCCAGCTGGTGTCACAGAGAGTTGCTCGGTGTGGGAAAAACCTCCCCACATCTGGGGACCAGAATCGTCAGCAGCGTGGTGTTTTCTGTGAGCAGTAAAGGAGACTCACAGGCAAAGGACATAGTAGAGAAGGCTGGGATGTTCTCCCAACATAGAAAGGAGAAAATGAAGTTTTTCCTTCGCGTGAGGAAAAGGTGTACACTGTGTTTCAGTGAGCAAAGTGGGTCATGGATTATTGTAATTACACCATGCTCTGTTGAAAATCTCCCAATGACTCTATGAGGTGCAGTTAAAATATTCCCACTTTACAGGCCAGAAGACTGAGGCATAGAGAAGTCCATTCATTTGCCTGAGGTGACAGGTAAGCTGAGGAGCTGGGCTCGTAACCCCAGGTCTACCTGTCCAGGCAGAAAAATCATTCGGAGCCTGGGAATTTCCAAATTTGTAAGAAACCAATCCCTCAAAAATGAATGGAGCAGAGGGATACTAAGAGGATAAAGCCCAAATGTTAGTTCTGGTTCTGTGTGGGTGGTGAGATGATTTTCCAAGCTTTCTACAAATTCATGTTACTTTTAGAGTAAAGCAAATTAAAAAAAAAAAAACTATAGAAAAGAATGGGTTTATGCTATTTAGAAGTCTACACTGCCATGTTTTAAAGCCTTCTCTTCTCTTGGGGTCTGTAAGAAATTTGTAACCGCGATCTCTGGTGGTCCCCATGAAGACACATATCTGTAAATGCCCAGCGTTGTGCGGGGCACCTGGAGACACCCCCCAAACCCTTGGTGGTCAATGGCTGCAACCGAACTTTAATGAAAGACGTTTCTGAAATGAATCACCAGGGCCCTAAGGGCATCTATGAGGGACTCAGTGCGACAGGACGACGCTGGTCTTTATTTTTCAGGAGCGCCCCTCTGACTCACACCTTGGGGACCCCTCGCGGAGCGTGGCACCAAAAAGACCACCAGGTGGCGCCTGGGACCCCAGCTTGGCAACTGGTCCAGCTAGCGTTGACCCCGGTTGCCATGGCTACACCTGGGCGGGGGCGGAGCTAAAGTGGACCCGCGAAGGAGGTGGTGGGTCTCACCTTTGCTACCCGCCAGTTTTCATTCCCCACCCCATCGCCCCCAATCCTGTCACACCTCACCCCAGGCTTCGGCTTAAAAGGTAAGTCTAGGGAGGAGTGAAAAACAAAAAGAGACATTTTTCAACATTGCTTTTTTTTTAAATTTATTGATTTACTTTAGAGATAGAGTGGGTGTGGGGGAGGGGCAGAGGGTGAGAGGAAGAAAGAGAATCCCAAGCAGACTCCCCGCTGAGTGCGGAGCCTGTCTCAGGGCTCAATCCCGTGACCTTGAGATCATGACCTGAGCTGAAACCAAGGTGGGATGCCTAACTGACTGTGCCCTTTTTTTTTTAGACGCCCCCTTTTTTTTAATTTTTAAAAATTATGGAATAGCTCATACTACTACTACAGGGAGTAAAATAAACTCTCGTGCACCCCCTTTCCCAGAATTAATATATGTTAACATTGTTGCTTTGCATGTTTCCAGTTCTTATTTTAAGAAATCCCCTTTGCATCCCTCCTGGATCTCATTCTCTCTGGATGCAACCCTTACCCTGAAGTTGGCCTGTGTCCTCCCTGTCCATGCTTTCTTACTTCCACTGCCTTGGTAAGTAGACATGAACAATAGAGTATTGCTTTTTGTGTTTTCAAATGTACATTTTCACCCTGCAGAGTTTTCAAATTGCTTTCTTAACCCAACATGCTGCTGAGATTTGTCCTTAATAGATGTTCATTTTAACCGCCTTAAATAAGTCCTTTACTTTAATATTCCATTTTGGTTTTTAAAATGTATGGTCATTTATATTGTTCCTAGTTTTTTTGTTTTTTTGGTTTTTGGTTTGTTGGTTTGGTTTTTGCTATTATAGACAATGTTGCAATGAACATTTCTGCGTCTTGGTCCTGGTCCCCCGCGCAAGAGGTTCTCCCTGGAATGTGTCTAGAAACACAAGTTCTGAGGTGTGAGGTGTGAGCATCCTCCCGCCCCGGGGACTGTCATGAAGTGACTTCTACTGCACCACTCCCCAAGCAGGGGGCAAGTCCCTGTTTCCCCGTGTCTTTTCAGTACTTAGTGATGTCACCCTTTCAATTTTTCAGCCTGATGTCTTCTTGCCTGCTTCTCCAGGCAATGAGAAGTGACATTGGTCAAGGTGGCCGATCTTTGAACTGAATCCCCAGTGGACATTTTTTTAATGATTTGCAGTTTCTTCTTTCGCACAGATGAGTGCACATAGGCTCCTGCCCTGGGTGCCACTGGTCTTCTATAAGTGTTCAGAGCGCCATCGGAAGAAATGCCCTTGACCAGTCTCCTTGTCATCTCCCTCCCAACACAGTCTCCTTCCTCAATGCATTCTTAAGATGCCCATTCTAAGCAGAATCAACAGAGCAGGGTTGGCTTCATGGGTGAGTGACTGTTGAAGAATGTCATCCAGAAAACGTGACCGCTGATTGACCCATGAGCTGAATGGACCTTGGTACGCCGAGAAGGCTCCTCACCCCTTCCCCCACCCTTGGAATGTGGGTTCCGCTTGCCTTTCCTGTTCCCAGATGCTGCTCCGAGGTCATAGTCTTGAGATAATGATGTGCATTGAGAACACCTGCGTGGTATATATGACTGAACCCAGTTAAGGCCTCTATAGAAACTTCTAAGATTTGGCAGGTGGTGCAAGGAGCCGTTGTGTCTTGCTACTGCCCAAGACAACCCCACATATAAGTTCCTTTGGCTTATTAAAGCTGCCACCCACCCAGCTGGAGTAGCCTGCCTCTTTCTTCAGGCTCCACTCCCTACTACTGGGGCTGATTTCAGGTTATACACCGGGGAAGCTCCCAGGAGGGTTACAAACCAACCATGACCTGTGCAGTGGTCAGGGCCCCCCACTCAGAGGAGCCCCAAGTTTGGTTGAATCCCCAGAACTCACCATTTTGAAACTCTTAACAATTTTCTCTTTGAACTTGTGTGTGTTGGTTGAGGTTTCATGGGGCAGTAGAGTACGCACGCGAACAGAAGGGATGCCTGAAATAAATATGTCTGTGGTTGTTGGCCGCCCGTTTGCTGAAGAACATTCTGGATGCTCCGATGGACCCACGGCATGTGGCGGTGGCAGTTCAGTGAGAGTCAAAGCTAGGATCAGGTAAGCATGTTACAGCTAGTGCTTGACAGGAAGGGATGCTGACAGCTCGGAGAGGCCACACTTTGCATTCAGACCAGAACTTACTTCCAATGCAGAAAGCAGGCAGTGATGGTTTAAGAACCATGGACATCCAAGGATGTCCTGTCACATCTTTCTTACTCTGTGACCTCCCCGTGTTAGCCACCCAACGATCTTGAAAATGATGGCATGGAAGGAGAGGGAAAGATCAGGCAGCCCATAGTCCTTGTCCTTTCAATTCTTCCTTACTCATCAGTGAATTGAAGGTAGATTTTTAAAAAAGATTTATTTATTTGGAAAAAAAGAGATTTATTTATTTGAGAGAGAGAGGGAGAGAAAGAGAGCGTGCACTAACAGGAGGGGCAGAAAGAGAGGGAGAGAATCCCAAGCAGATTTCCCGCTGAGCCTGGGGCCTGAACCAGGGCTCAATTCCAGAATCCTGAGATCAGAACCTGAACCGAAACCAAGGAAACCAAGAATCAGACACTTAACAGACTAAGCCACCCAGGGGACCCCGAAGGTAGGTTTTTGCGTTTTCTTTACTTAGAATGGTACTAAGTAGCAAATGAAAAACACCATGACAAGTCAAGAGAGAGCGAGACATCAGAAGGAAGGAAAAAGCTTTGTGTTTTAGTATCTTCTAACAGCACTTCCCAAACTCCTCCCCTGCTCTGCTGTTTCTTTTCCCTGTAATTCTTACCATCTTTTCACATCCTAAATGTTTTATTTATGCGCTATTGCCTGTCTCCCTGCTTTGGAACATACATTCTCTGAGGGCAGGTTTTGGGTTTTGTTCACTGGTTGTGTATCCCCAGGGCTCAGAAGGACTATCCGGCCAGTAATGGTTGTTGCAGATATCTCGTATAACAACATCAGTGTATTCAGTGAATACATCACTATGTAAATTAAAACAAAAACAAACCCTACTTGTCTTGGTGATTCTACTTCTGGGTATTTACCCAGAGGAATTGAAAGCAGGGACTCAAACAGATACTTGTACACTCATGTTCATAACAGCCTTTTGTACAACAGCCAAAAGTTGGCAACAACCCACAGTCCATCGGGGATGAATGGATAAACAAAATCCACACCATGAAATAGTACTCAGCCTTTTAAAAGGAAGAAAATTCTGATACGTGCTACAGCCTGAGTGAGTTTTGAGGACGTGTGCCAAGTGAACGAAGCCAGCTACAGAAGGGCCAATACAGCAGGATTCCACTTAGGTGAGGTTCCTGGAGGAGTCAGATCCATAGAGAGAGAAAGTAAGATGGTGAGTGCCAGGGGCTGGGGACAGGGGGTTGGGGGTTGTCCTTTGATGGAGACAGAGTTTCAGTTTGGGGAGATGGAAAAGTTCTGTGGGATGACCGGTGGTGATGGTTGGCCAACAATATGGACGGACTTAATGCCTCTGACTTGTACTGTTAATAAATGGCTACAATGGAAAATTTCATGTTTGGTATATTTTACCATAATAAAACCCACCACCATCTCTCTCTCACACACACACACACACGCGCGGACATGCACACACACATACACGCACGCACGCACACATATGCCCACACATGCCACTTGTGTTGAAATTAGGTGGGACGTGTATCACACTAAGGGAAGCGCAGGTCCAGATGTCAGCCATGAGCTTTGGGGGACGCGGGAGCCCTTGAACGTGACCACCTAGCCTGCTCACGTGCAGAGCATTGCAGGAGCCACGAGGCCCCCTCCCCGACAGCCCTTCAGTGCAGAGGCCTGAGGGGCACCCCATTTCTCTCCTGGGGAGTCTCTGAACTCATTCCCTCTATTGAATCAATTGCACCACCGCCAACAAAGGACAGAAGAACAAAGGCAAATCATCCCACAGTCCTCCGCTCTGTTCTGTGTTCCAACCGGTTCTGTTCACTTGCAGGCGCATTTTTACACAGTTCCAGGCGGCACAGATAAAGCTTTGCATTCTGCTTGTTTGACTTTAAATGTTGTGGGCATTTTTGATATATTGCTGCAGTCCTCGTGGTGGCTATTTTTAAGAGCTGCGTAGCATCCCATCTGGTAGATGTACCATAATTTATTTTGCCATTCTCCTCCTTTTGGACGTGTGGCCTGTTTTCAGTCGTCCACAACTTTAGAGTAGCCTGGCTAGCTGAGCACTTTAATGCATTAAGATTTTAAGTCTCAAACCTGCAGGGGAAGTGCCTCCTGGCCACACCCCAGAGGGTCTCTGGGAGCCCTATTGAATAACAGGAACTCAAATTGCTACATTTGGGAAAGGACTGGCACCAGCAATGGGTCCTCCAGAGTCAGGCACAATGGAGCAGACCCAGGTGCCTACATGGGCCACCAAACTTTTACAAGGAGAAGTTCAAGTTCAGCGCCCCTTAAAACTAACATCAAGTTCACTGATTTGCCAGAATGACTCAGAGAACTCAGCAAAGCCATGATACTCATGATTATGGTTTATTACAGCAAAAGGATACATATTAAGCTCAGCCAAGGGCAGAGCTTCCTGGGACAGAGTCCAAGAGAATTCCACAAATGGAGCTTCCAGTGGTCCCCTCCCAGTGGAGTCCAGGACAGTGCTGACATCTTCCAGCAACAACAGGTGTTGACCTACAGGGAAGCCCCTTTAAGCCTTGGGGTCCAGAGACTGTACTGGGGCTCTGTCACATCAACATGATGGACTCATCATGTGGCTGACCTTGAGTCTCCATCCCCTCCAGAGGTTGGACTGACATCGCGTGGTCAAGCCTAAATCACATCATTACACTTTCTGGCATGGTCTAAGGCCCCCAGGTGAAGGAAAACACTCTTATAAGGCAGGACATTCCAAGGGCTTCGAGATCACCTCCTGGAAGCAAGAGCAAAGGCGAGGCTTCTTTTTGGGCAGGGTGGGTCCTTCCTTGCACATCAAGTAATGCTTCTGGGAAAACAAAGAAGATGAAGAAAATCCAAAGTAGCAAGTGTACAGGGACAAGGCCCTCTCATGCTCTGTTGTGGGACTGTAAGCGATTACAGCGTAACCTAGGCAGCGAGATACATTCCTGCTTGCTTGGTGGAAATAAACTTCGGAAAACTTCTAATATCCATCCAAAATATAAATGGGCATGCTCTTTGAACCAGTAATTCCGCTCCTAGTTAAAGCGATCACCAGAAAAATGTGCCAAGCTGTATGAGTTGTGTGTTGGAGTTTTATTTTAAATCTTGAGCAATTGGAACAACAGGTAGGTTCATTAATAGGGGATTAATTAGAATGATTATTGACTTGGATTGCCCTGAATCCATAGAGTAAGCAAATGGCTCTAAACCACGATCAGCCTCATACAGAATGAGAAGTACAGGTTCAAACTAGAAGGAAACGGTATTTTCTACCTCTCAGATCGGCAAAGATAGAAGGTGATACGTGATTTCTTAGGGTGCAGGGGAAGTCTACATGGTTGTTGGTGGTGGAGGGTTACCAGGTCTGAGAACTCAGAGGGGCTCCTACAGTACCAGCCAAGTGCACAGGAGAGAAATCAAACATGAGCTGAGAGCAGGTGAGATCAAGGTTTATTGAAGATGTAGAGAGAGCACAGAGAGACCTGGAAAGGAAAGAGAATGAGTCTCATCTTTGCTTGGGTTTGGGGGTCTTTCCCAGGCATCCAGGGACTGGTTAGGTGTCCTCTGTAAGTCATTTATGCCCTGGAGCCAGGGGTCTTGGTGAGTCAGTGGTCTTGGAAATTGTAGAAAGTGACCTTGCCCAGTCACTCCTTAGATGTTCTCTGTTCTCTGTTGTGCTGGAAGACTCCAAAGAGATCATTAACTCCTTGACCTTTACGAGGAGGTCATACATGATCTGTTCTATAAGGCATGTGTAGGTGTAGGTCCTAGCAAGAATAGATGGGGGAAAAGGAGCAAAAAGGGCTGTGCTTCATGGGGCCCCTTCAGTTTCTCTATCTCAGTGGGATGCTCAACCACAGTATGGTTGTTGTCCTCTTTGGAGGGCCATCTTGCAATATCTATCAGGCCCAAACCTGCACCTGTCCTGTGAGGCATCTGTTCCATTTGCAAGAATTTGTCTCATCGCTGTACTCTACCATGTATTTGAGACAATACAAGGCTATTCATTGCATCATTGTTAATAGTAGTACAAACTGGTTAAAGATATTAGTAGCACCTGGAAACCAGAATGATTGGCAGGTCTTCATTGTCCCAACAAATATTACTTAAGCGCCTACCATGACCAGGCATTATTTTAGGGGCTGGGAACTAAAACAAAGTCCCTCCTTTCTCAGTGTTAAGCTTCCAATTGGATGAGGTGGAGGATTTAAAAAGAATTGTAATACTTAGATTGTGAAATGTGCTAAAGAAGAAAATAAAGCAAAATAAGGAACTGAAAGGGATGGGGTTGTATGTCTGCTATTTAATTGGTTAAGGAAGGTGTCTCAAATGGAATTTGGGGAGAGAGCTGAAGGAAGCAGGAGTGGACAGTGCAGATGCTTGAGGGAAGAGCTCTATGTAAGGATTATAGCACGTGCAAAGGCCCTGAGGTGGAGGTGTCCTTGGTACACTGCAGGAACGGCTAAGCGGCCCATGTAATTTGAGGGTAAGTGAGATATGAGGAAAGGAAGTCAGAAGGCCATTGGGGCCAGCAGATCGGCAAGGGCCTGGGTCAGGTTAGGATCTCACTCCAAGAAGACATTGATCCCAGGTAAGGTAATCCATTTATTTTAAAAAACAGCTTTATTGAGATGTAATTCACGTACCATACAATTCACATATTTCAAGTATACACTTCAAAGAGTGCGGGTATGGTATCAGTTCGGTGTGTTATTAATTCTTTTTGAAGTGTGACAAAATACATACAGCTAAGATTGGTCACTTCAGTGGTCTTTACCTGTACAATTTAGTGGCGTTCATGATGCTCCCGAAATTACACAACGATCTCCACTATTCATTTCCAAAACATTTTCACCACCCTAGACGGAAACTTGGTACCCATGAAGCAACAAGTCCCCTATTCCTGTGCCTATTCCTACCCCAGCCCCTGGAAACCTCTATTCTACTTCTGTCCGCAAGTTCATCTGTTCTCGATATTCCACGGAAGTGGAATCATATAGTATTTGTCCTTTAGGGTCGGTCTTCTCTCACTCGGCATAATGTTTTTAAGGCTCTCCCACAGTGTAGCATGAATCAGAACGTTATTCCAAGATTTCCATTTTTAAAAGGACATCTGGCTGCCACGTGAGCTGCCGTGTGATAGAGCTTGGGGAGATAGAGGCAGGGAAGGGATGGAGGCACGGGGTCCGGTGAGGAAGTGACTGCTGGCTTCCAGGAGGGAGGGGACAGAGACTACCACCCACAGGGTGCACAGATGGAGAGGGTGAGAAGTGGCAGGTGCATGATGAATTTTAAAGACAGAGCCTGTGCCTGGCTGGCGCCGTTGGTAGAGCAACAACTCTTGGTCTCAGGGTGGTGAGTTCAAGCCTCACCTTGGGCACGGAGCCTGCTTCTTCTTCTTCTTCTTCTTCTTCTTATTATTATTATTATTATTATTATTATTATTATTATTATTATTTTAGAGAGAGAGAAAGGGCAGGGGGAAAAGCAGAGAGAGAAGGGGAGAATCCCAAGCAGGTTCCACACCCAGCATGGAGCCCAATGTAGGGCTTGATCTCACCACCCTGAGATCAAGACCTGAGCTGAGATTAAGAGTCATCAGCTTAACTGACTGAGCCACATAGGTACTCCCATGGAGCCTATTTAAAAAAAAAAGAAAAGAAAAAGAATTTTCCCCGAAGGTGGAGCCAGTAGGATGAGTGGGTCATCAGATGTGAGATGAGGGAGAAGGTGCAGAGATGAAGAAGCCTCAGTCACCTTGTAAGGTGAGGACTGGTAGAGCCGACTCTGGAGGTGAACAGGCTGGGTTCGAATCCAGCTCCGTCACTCACGAGCTGTGTGTCCGTGGGCCAGTTCCTCGACTTCTCTGTGCTTCATTATCCTCATCTGAGAAAGATAACAGCAGTTCTACTTCCTGAAGGTGAAGGATTCAATGAGTTAACATTTTTTTTCATTTGAAATTCCCCTCATCTTTTATTGAGATATCATTGACATATAATGAGTTCACATTTTAAAAACACTTAGACTAGCATTTGGGTCATACAAAACACTGGGTACATATTTGTAAAGTAAAAATAAATCAGAAAATAAATCCTTATAGAAGGTGGCTTGGCACTCTGATTAGCGGAGGCTAATCGGTCCTCAGAATTGGAGACAGTGTCTTGGGGATGCCTGGAAAAAGTCGGGGGGCCCTTGGTGGAGTGAAAGAGTGGACCTTCCAGTCGGGTGAGCCAGCTCAGAGTCCATCAGAAATGGTCAAAAGGATGGAGAAGTGGTAAGCAGGGCCTTGTTAGCCATATATTGAAGCCCTGGGTTCTGGCCTAGAACCCCTGCCAAAGCATGAACAAAGTGAGGACAAATACACTGCTTTCTATAGGGCAGGGCATGGGAACAGCACCCCCAAACAAGGATTCTCTGACCTGTGAACCTTTTCCAAGTGAGCCCGGGAGAATGTCAACAAGGAGATGCTCATAGCTGCCTCGTTCTCAACTTGAACCTCGGGGAGAACGCGGACCATGTGATGGTTCCCGTCGAGGGTGGTGTGGCAGATGGAGATGAGCTGGTGTCCATTCATTACAGGTTCATTACAGGTGTTCATTACAGGTGTCCTTGGGGCCATCACCTAAGGATGATGGGCTGGGAAGGAGGCAGGCTGGACCACAGGGGAAGCTGAGCAGCAATGGTGGCTCAGTGAAGGTGTCGGCCAAGCCTGCAGCCCTATTGGCCATGGGGACAATGAGCCCTTCATTCTTGGAGGAAGTTTGAAGGGCCCATCCCAGTGGTCTCCATGTCTGGCAATGGGGCAGGTCCTCGGGAGTGTGGGTCATCTGAGTCATGATCCTGGGACACCGTCTGACCAGACACTCACATGCCCACTCTCGCTCTCTCTGTTCCTCCACTGTCCCCAAACCAGACCCGTTCAGAGAGGAGTGAGGCTCTGGAGTCAGCAGCCCTCCTCCTCAGCGGCCAGGCAGCCTTGGGCGAAGCACTGCTTTTGCCTTTGACTTGCTCAGTTTCTGCACATCTGATACGGATAAAGGTTCTTGTTTCAGCAGATCACTTAGCTAGAGCTCAGGGCCTGGTATGAAGTGGTCCTCATGATGGTACATCCCTGATCTGTGGGGTTGAAGACAATGGTGTGCTCATGGACAGCTTTGCATTACTCCAAGAGATGGGTGTGAGCCAGTGGGAAATTTCTTTTTTTTTTTTTTAAGATTTTATTTATTTAGTTGACAGACAGAGATCACAAGTAGGCAGAGAGGCAGGCAGAGAGAGAGGAGGAAGCAGGCTCCCCACTGGGCAGAGAGCCCGATGTGGGACTCGATCCCAGGACCCTGGGATCATGACCTGAGCTGAAGGCAGAGGCTTTAACCCACTGAGCCACCCAGGTGCCCCCCAATGGGAAATTTCTTAAGGGAGATGGATGCTCCTTACGGGGTTGTGAGTTGAACTATATCCCCCGAAAGATATGCTAATGTCCTCACCCCACCCCATCCTGTGCCTGTTCCTGTGACCTTGTTTGGAAGTAGGGTCTTTGCAGCTGTGATTAAGATCTAAGTTATGATGAGTTTGTGTTGGAGCAGGGTGGGCCCTAACCCGATGCTGGCATCCTTAAAAGAGAAGAGAAAACAGAGACACACACACAGGGAAGTTGGTCCTGGGAAGACAGAGGCAAAGGCAGGATCGATGCAGCCACAAGCCAGAGAAGACCAAGGATTGCCAGCAACCATCAGCAGTTAAGAAGGATTCTTCCCTAGAGACTCTGGAGGAAGCACGGCCCTGCCAGCACTCTGGCATCAGGCTTCCAGTCTCCAGCATCATGACAGAAAGAATGTCTGCTGTAAGTCATCCCGTTTGCGGTGATTTGTTATGGCAGCTCGAGAAAGCTCATGGACTGTCCAACCAGTAGCACCCCTCCCAAGAAAATGGTGGGCAGGGCTCAGTGCATTTGCCAGGCACATTGAGAAGGGATTTGTCCCCTGGTGGGGACAGTGCTCCTTGGGGACAGTGTCCGTAGGAGTCTGGATTGCTTCGGTCCAATGTTGTCTCCCAAAGACTTGAAAGGTTATCCCCAAATGCCAGGCTGACCTCACTCCCTCTTTGGAAGCTCTTCCTCTTTCTGCCTAAACAAGAAGGGCAAGATCCCTGTCCATCTAACAACAATGGTTGAAGGGCTCCTGGAACACTCAGTCGGTTGGGCGTCTGACTCTCAGTTTTGGCTCAGGTCATGATCTCAGGTCATGAGATCGAGCCCCGCGTCAGGCTCTAAACTCAGTGCAGAGTCTGCTTGAAATTCCTTCTCTCCCTCTCCCTCCCCGCCCCCCACTTACTCATGTACTCTCTTTCTTTGTGAGATAAATAAATGACAATGGCTGAGACTGTTAACGCAATCACAGACACAACATTCAAGATAGGTTCCAGGGGCACCTGGGTGGCTCAGTGGGTTAAAGCCTCTGCCTTCAGCTCAGGTCATGATCCCAGGGTCCTGGGATCAAGCCCCATATCAGGCTCTCAGCTCAGCAGGGAGCCTGTTCCTCCTCTCTCTCTCTGCCTGCCTCTCTGCCTACTTGTGATCTCTGTCTGTCAAATAAATAAAATAAAAATCTTTAAAAAAAAAGTTAGGTTCCAATCTAAGTGATTCCATTGCAAAATATAAAATTAATAAGTGCCCTCAAGAAAGAAATGGTTTCAATATTACTTAAGCTGTTCCAAAGCACAAAGAAGGATAATTTGCCAAATTCTTTTTTACAATGACAGACCAGCCCTGATACTACAATCTAATAATCTAACTAAAATCTAGCTCCCTAAATAGAAGTCTGCAGAGACATCTCACTTTTGAATATCAAGGCCAACTTTAAAAGGAAACTTTTAAGAACTTAGCATTCCATTCGAGGGCTGCATCCCCGCAACTCAATGCTGATTCAGTGTCTGGAAAACCATCAGGATAGCGCATCCTTTTGAAAGGTCAAAATGAGAATCTGTATACTCATCTGAATAAATGCTAAATTGGCTAGGTTTGGGGAAGGAAAACAAAATTAGATTCCTACGTTACTCCTTACTGTACAAAACTCAAATTAGGGGTGCCTGGCTGGCTCCGTCGGTTAAGCATCTGACTGTTGGTTTCGGCTCAGACCACGATCTCAGGATTGTGAGACTGAGCCCCAGTAGGGGGCGCCCTACTTGAATTTCTCTCCCTCTTCCCCTCCTCTGCCCGTCCTCCACCCCTACCCCCACCGCCACTAGCATGCACTCTCTCTCTCCAAAGGAAAAAAAAAAAAGTATGTCTTAAAAAATAAAAGAAAAAGATACAAATTAGGCACCTTTTACCTATAGTGGGGGCACAATTTTTTGAGGTTGGGAAAAGACTCAAAGTTGATAGCGTGGGCAAGGAGTAGCCCTGAGACCTCAGAGCCCAGCTGTCGAGCTTTCTGTTCCTCTTCCTGCCTCTCCATCTGCAATGTCAGGATCCCATACAAGGACATAGCTATCTGTCTGTCCATTCATCTGTCCGTCTAGGTGCACACTGGACACTGGGGACATGGCTTCCTGCTCAGGCTCTGGTGCTCTCTCAAACTCTTTGTGCCATGATCTGGCTGGCTGGGATCATCATGAAGTTTCCAGTCTCGTGGTAGAGACAGATGTTAAGCACATAATCCTGTAAATGCCTGGAAAACTGTGAGAAAAATGCCATACAGTGGGGGAAGAGGTGACCTAGTCCTGGCATCAAGGTAGGTTTCCCTGAGAGTTAGGATTGTGTTGAGGTCTGTCAAAGGGGAGTTAACTGAGCATCTGTGTCTATGTGTGTGTGTACATGTGTGCACATTTCTCTGTGTATGTGTAGATGTATACCTCTGTGTGATCGTGAGGAGGGTTTCAAGAGAGAGGTCAGCCTGTGTAAAGGTCCTGTGGCAGCAAGTTCTCTGACGGAGATGAAAAGTCAAAGGGGAGAAATGAAGAGAGCAAGGGGGTCTGGTGCATGGTGGGATCCAGGCTGAAGGGTTAGACCGGGTGGGATTAGGCAGGGCTGAATAGGCCATGTTTGCGATCTTGGCGATGGTGGAGGATGGTGGCGGGCAAGAGATGGGGGTGCCGGGAATGTTGGGTGTCGGGTGTCGGAAGGCCAGAGGAGAGATGGCGCTGGGCAGTGGTGATGGAGAGAAGGGGTAGAAAGTCACCAAGACCTGGGAAGGACTGACTGCGAGGTGCTGGGGACATGCTGTCCCCTCAGGAGGGGACAGGACTGGAACTGGACCCAATATGGGGGAGGACAAGCTCAAAAGGACAACTTGAGAGTTAAGTGTGCAATTTCACCAAGATATCCAATGTCAGCCATGCAGAGAACAGCCAGGTCTGCGAAGGAAAACCCTCGGCCTGAGACTCATGGGCCCCTAGGAGCCCAGTCCATCCTCACTATCCACCGGTCCCCTACTTGTGAATTTGCATGCTTGCTACATTTGATTTGTCACCCCCAAATCAATACTCTCAGCACCTTACAGTCATTCGCAAACGTTCCAAGAGTGGTGAAAAATGTAGACCTCCTGTCGTCCGCCTTTCGATTGTGGTGGGACATGGTGGTGTTCTGCCTTTTTGCTTCAGGTGACACTATAAACAAGGTCCCTTTCGAGGTCGGGGTGGTGCCAAAGTTTTTGTATTTCTGTGCCTTTTTTTTTTTTTTTTTTGGTGACCAGGCTGGTTAAAATGACTCCAAGTACAGCGTCAAAGTATGCCTAAGTGCAGGAAGTCCGTGATGCACATTACCAAGAAAACACCTGTGTTAGACAAGCTTCATTCAGGCACGAACCACAGGGCTGTCCGTCATGAGTTCACTGTTAATGAACCAACAGCATATATGAAATACGGCGTCTTTAAACAGAAACACACATAAAATGCGGTTACGTATTGATCAGTTGATGAAAATGTGATCGGAGACCAGAGGGAACCTAACCCCATATTTTCCCTGGGAGCAATGGTTCCGTATTTGCTAGTTCAGGGTTTGCAGCCACTTTGTGGAAATAATGGGGGGGGGTTGTAACGGATGTTGTGGGTGGGATTAGAGTATCAAAGAAGACAGCGCCCAGCCTGGTGCAGAAGGACAGATGTGGATGTCAGCTTTAATGAGCCAGGGGGCCACTTCACCAGCTGAGCAAAAAGAGCCTTCCGGCATCCCTCCGGCGAGGACAGCTGAGAAGGGACTGAGATGCCCCTGACTCTAATGATGCAGAGCTGGTCATCTGTGACCTCAGTGGAGTTGGAGACAGAAAGCGGGTCTCCTAAGAGAATGGGAAATGGGAGGGACTAAGTTTAGGTATGTCTTTGGGGGAGTTTGGCTGCAAAAGGAAGAGAGAAAGCTGGCATTAGCTAGAAGGGCTGAGGGGTCCTGGGAGGGCTTTGTGTGTTTTGTTTCATCAGAGAGGATCTCATGGACAGGGAGAGACGGTGGGGTTGGAGGAGAGGGAGGGGGAGGGGTCCAAGTTTGCGGGGGGAAGCAGGCTCACACAGCAGAGCAGATAAAGGGGAGGGTGACGCAGGTGAGGGCAGTCTGCATGTTTGGAAGAAGGGCTTTAGGAGTTTCTGGCTGAAGGTTCTAGAACCTTTGCGAAGTGGAAGGTGAAGCCACGGGCTGAGTGGGAGGGGACAGGAATCAGAGGTTGGAGGAGAGAAGGCAGAGTCTAAAATAGTTATTGCCGGGTGTGGGGGAGTGATGAGACTTCGAGGTTGCCCCATCGTGCGGAGAGCCCTTCAGGATGGCCCAGTGTGAATTTATAGCCAACCCACCCCCTCCACCCCTGCCAACGGAGTCCTGATGACTCTCCAGCTCCCCCAGCCCTGCCCCGCTCCCCAGCCACTCAGGACCTGACCCAGGAGAGAGCACGTTGTCTTTGCTCCTGAAAGCCCCGCTCCCACTCCCACCCCACCCTCCAAATCAGCTGGCCACTTACCAGCATCACTAAGTGGTACCAATTTAGCCGAAAGGGCACATGTACTGAAATCCTAATTTAAAGACACGCCAGTCTACAAACGACCAAAATCTCCGCCCAGAGAATCAGAAAGCAACCGTGGGATATGTTTCCAAAGGGCCAGAGCTACCGTCAAGGGGCTTTAAAAGGAACTTTGCGGTCATTCTTGGTCAGCTCTTCCTGGTTCGGGAAGGCAGCCGGGAGGTTGGCTTTGGTCCCACGGTGCAGGTGGGAGGGAACCGGGGTGCTCTGGTCTCTGCCGTGGGCACCATCTGGGCTGGAGAGCAGCTCTCCCCACGTGGCTGGTTTTGCTTCTGAGAATGAGCCAGGGGATGGAGCATCTTTGATGTGGAGCCACAGGAGACCCACATATATGAAGCAAACAGACGAGAAAAGGCAGTTCAAAATAGATTCTGTCTACAGTGGAAAATGATTAAATGCCAGACTGGAAAAGATGGGCCAAAATGAGCCATTTTTAAGCCCTCCCCCCACCTCCCCGAGGGAATATGCATGCAGAGAACCGTGAGTCCAGCAGTGAGAGCCAGCAGACTCCAAGAGGCCTTTTCTAGAACTTTCTCTGCCTCTGGTTGGGGGGGATATTGGGGGTTCTGAATGTCCTGGGTTGGTCTTACTGAGAAGCCTGTCTCCCAGGCTTTGGTGCCCGAGCGCAGTCTGAGAGCCGTGGTCCTAGAATCAGGCTGCCTCACTCCAACAGGCCCTACCCCAGGGCAGTGACGAGCTGGGAAATTTCAGGTTCGATGTGGGCCACTATGGCGGGAGCAGTGGGTGGGGCTGAGGCGAACTGCCACCCTAGCAGGAAGCTTATATACACGCCAGCCCCTTCGTGCAGGCCACCACTCTGTCTCCCAGGATGGATAGAAGGCAGACCTGTGGGAATCACTCAGAAGGAAGGCTTTCCTAGGAGAACACAGTGACATGCGTGTCAGAATGTCCAGAAGCACCCTAGGGGGAAAACCGTAGCGGTTTCTAAGAAAGTGGCTTTTTAAAAAATACACAGAACCATAGGCAACAAAAGGAAAAAGAGATAAATTGGACCACCTCAAAATTGAAAACTTTTGTGCACCCAAAGGAGTGAAAAAGCAACCCGTGGAACTGAGTGAAATATTTGCAAATCCTATGTCTGATATGAGGTTAATATCCAGAATATATAAAGAACTCCCACAACTCAGTAAACAAGGACCAAACCCCAAATGATCTGATTTTAAAAAGGACAAAGGACTTGAACAGAGGCTTCTCCAAAAAGACATACAGGGGTGCCTGGGTGACTCAATTAAGTGTCTGCCCTCAGCTCCTGTTGTGATTCCAGGGTCCTGGGATCAAGTCCCTCATTGGGCTCCCTGCTCAGTGGGGAGCCGTCTTCTTCCTCTCCCTTTACCCTTCCCCCCCCCCCCGCTCGTGCCCATGCGTGCTCTCTCTCAAATAAATAAAGACAAATCTTAAAAACAAAGAAGACATCCAAATGGCCAATAAGACATGAAAAAATGCTCAACATCACTAACCATAGGAAAATGCAAATCAAAAACTCAGTGAGAGGGGCGCCTGGGTGGCTCAGTTAGTTAGGTGACTGCCTTCGGCTCAAGTCATGATCCTGGAGTCCCGGGATCGAGTCCCACGTTGGGCTCCCAGCTCCATGGGGAGTCTGCTTCTCCCTCTGACCTTTTCCCCTCTCGTGCTCTCTCTCACTCTCTTTCTCAAATAAATAAATAAAATCTTTAAACACACAAACAACAACAACAAAACCACAGTGAGATACCACTTCCTATGCACTGGGATCTCTCTCTCTCTCTCTCTCTCTCTATATATATATATATATAAACACACAAACAACAAAACCACAGTGAGATACCACTTCCTATGCACTGGGATCTCTCTCTCTCTCTCTCTCTCTCTCTCTCTCTCTCTCTCTCCATATATACATATATATATATATATATGACCCAAAAAACAACAGGAAATTATAGGTGTTGGCGAGGATGTGGAGAAATGAGAACCCTATCCCCCTGTCGATGGGAATGCAAAATATGCGAAATGGTGCAGCTGCTATGGAAAAGAGAATGACCACATGACCCAGAAATTCCACTTCTAGGCACACACTCAAAGGACCCGAAAGCAGGGGCTCGGAGGGGCACTTGTACACCCGTGTTCATAGCAGCACTAGTCACAAAAGCCATGCCAAGGAAGCAACTCAAGCATCCATCAGTCCACGAATAGGTAAGCAAAGGTGGTCGACCCAGACAATGGGCTCTTACTCAGCCCGAGAAAGGAAGGACATTCCGACACCTGCTGCGACACAGAGGGACCTCAAGGACATTACGCTACGTGAAATAGGCCAGTCACAAAAGGACACACATGGTATTACTTCACCTGTATGAGGTACTTAGAGTCGTCAGAATTGTAGAGACAGAGGGGGCGCCTGGGTGGCTCAGTGGGTTAAGCCGCTGCCTTCGGCTCAGGTCATGATCTCAGGGTCCTGGGATCGAGTCCCGCATGGGGCTCTCTGCTCAGCGGGGAGCCTGCTTCCTCCTCTCTCTCTCTGCCTGCCTCTCTGCCTACTTGTGATCTCTGTCTGTCAAATAAATAAATAAAATATCAAAAAAAAAAAAAAAGAATCATAGAGACAGAAAGGAGGCTGGCGGTTGCCATGGGCTGGGAGGAGGGAAGACTGGGGAGTTATGGTTTAATAGACACAGCTTTGGATTTATTCAGTTTCATGGAGGTGGACAGCCATAGTGGCTGTAGGGCAGTGTGAATGTAGTTAACACCAACGAACAGTGCTCTTAAAAATGCTCTGGGGCAGGGCGCCTGGGTGGCTCAGAGGGTTAAGTCTCTGCCTTTGGCTCAGGTCATGATCTCAGGGTCCTGGGATCTAGCCCCGCATTGGGCTCTCTGCTCAGCAGGGAGCCTGCTTCCCCCCTCCCTCTCGCCCCCTGGCCTGCGCTCTTTGCCTACTTGTGATCTCTCTCTCTGTCAAATAAATAAACAAAATCTTAAAAAAAAAAATGTTCAGGGGCTCAGTCCGCTAAGCATCTGCCTTTGGCTCAGGTCATGGTCCCAGAGTCCTGGGATTGAGCCCTCCATCAGGCTCCCTGCTCAGCGGGGAACCTGCTTCTCCCTCTGCCCCTCCCCCCCGCTCGTGCTCTCTCTCCTCTCGAATAAATAAAATATTTTTTAAAAATAAAAATGCTCAAGATGGTAAATTTTATGGTTTGTGTATTTTTTATGGTTTGTGTATTTTAACGCAATTTAAAAATAAGAAAAAAATTTAAATGAAAAAAGAAGCCAAGAAGCTATCAAACTTAAAAAAAAAAATTAAGCACAAGAATCCCTTCATTAATTTGGAGGAAATCTGGAAATCTCCCAAGGCCAAGGAGTAGCTTTAAGAGCAGACATGGGGGGTGGCCTCGAGTGCTCAGCAGGCAGGAGCCCCTCTGCCGATAAGAAGGGGACAAGCCGGGGAAGGCCATCCCCTTTTCTCGTGTGAAACATCTGAGTCGACAGTGTTCGCTCTCGTTGGCTCTAAAACGGAACACGAGCCACATGGCGCAGGATGAACGTCTTCCCCAGACGCCGGCCAGGTGGACCTTGTCCCTGGCTCTGTCTGCACACAGCAGGAACAGGTTAGCACATTTCACTGACTCCCCCCTCCCTTCTGCTGCCCGCTTGTCAGCTTGCCTCACCCTGCGTCCTAGGGCGCAGCCCTGCGCTTGTCTTTGCCCTTGGCTCTGGGCTCGAGGAGTTTACACTTTCTGCTTAAACCGTAGGAAATTCGATCTGACCCTACACCTTCCCCAGACTGAGCCATTTATCTTGTTTCTTTTGCAAATACCATCTGCATTTTTTTCTCAAGATAAAAATAGGAAGAGGTGCTTATTCGGAGGGTCTGACGCTGGCCCCATTTGGACGCCAGGCCTGGGGTCTGTCCTGGAGGGACATGGGGGACACCCCGCAGGAAGGAGCACCCTGCTTCCTGGACAACCTCAGCCAGGAGTCCCTAGGAGCATCTCCGAGGGGCCCTCTCCTGGTGGGCTCAGGAACCTCTTTCAGACCAGACCCTGGGGATGAGCAGATAGGAAGGGGCACCTGTAGACATCGTACACACAGGTACGACTGCTTCTCCCTGCCCCTTAGCACCACGTGCCCACCGGGCACTCTAGAGGTCCACCCTGAAAGATGACTTAGCTCTCAGATCTGTCTTTAGGACCCGCAAGCTGGTTCCTGTGACAGCGTGGCTGGTGTTGGAGAGCCAGATTCTGGAGTCTGGAACTGAGTTTAACTACTGGCCCTGTGACCTTGTGTCCTCATTTGTAAAATGGGGATAGTGATACACTATTCCTTCCTGGGGTCTGTTGGGACGTTTCCCTGTTTGTTTGTTTTTTTAAGATTTTATTTATTTGTCAGAGAGAACACAAGCAGTGGGGAGCAACAGGCAGAGGGAGAGGTAAGTAGAGGGAGAAGCATGCTCCCCGCTGACCAAGTAGCCCGATGTGGGACTTGATCCCAGGACCCAGAGATCATGACCTGAGCCGAAGGCAGACACTTAATGGACTAAGCCACCCAGGTGTTCCCCACCTTTTTATTTAAGATTTTATTTATCCCTGGTTTAATTTACATACCAAGTGCAGGGTCATTTTAATAGGATGTGATTATGGTTACATCCTAATAAATGGAGACAGACTTCCCCCACAAAGGAAACCAACACGTAAGATAATTTCAAGGACATAATGTCTAGGAAGAAAAGCAAACAGAGAAGGAAGACCTTAATTTGAAAACATAATAACATGCAGATCAAGACATTTTCAAACATTGCAGGAGAAAAACCGTGGTGATTTTCAATTGAGGGGATTTTTAAAAATTAAAATTTAATTACCCAAGTAATACATAGAATACCTTCTCCATATAAAAATTGGAAACCGCACACTAGGCTTATCTAAAGCAGTTCCAGAGAGGGGGTGGGACACACCCAAGACCCCCCACCTTTCATTCCAGGCACCTCTTTTTTCTTAAAGATTTTATTTATTTATTTGACAGAGAGAGAGGGATCACAAGTAGGCAGAACAGCAAGCAGAGAAGGGGAAGCAGGCTCCCTGCTGAGCAGAGAGCCCGATGCGGGGCTCGATCCCAGGACCCTGAGATCATGACCTGAGCGGAAGGCAGAGGCTTAACCCACTGAGCCACCCAGGCGCCCCCCAGGCATCTATTTTTAATCTGTTCCTGCCTACATTATTCTGTCTCCCTGGAAAAGGTGTTAGTTCACCGTCGAAGAGAAAGTTTGTCCTGGCCAAGCACAAAGGGGTCTGTAAGATCTCTGACCTGTTAATTAGATTAGGTTCTTTTGAGTTCCTCCAAAAGATCATACTGAGACCTTCTCCCTGGGGGGACCCCTGCCCAGACAGAACCTCCTTCCAGCATGGCTATTTCTGGCTTCCTTTGAAAAGAGTCATAATGACAAGGCAAAAAGGCTTTTCCTTACCATCCTCCCTGACTGCAAACCCAACACCTACTTCCAAAGCATTAGCTCAGCGTGATGGCAGCAAGGTCCAGGGATCCACTTTCCTTGATTAAACAGACAATGCATTTGCCAACCAGAAGTTCTGGATTCCAGACTTAGGTTTGGGCTGGATTCAGAGCCTGTGGGCCCCCCCCCCCCCGGGGCAAGACAGCCTCCAGGATGGTGACCAAGAGTGCATTTCCTGTCCCCAGACCATGTGTGTGGATGAGCCAACACAGAGACAAACCCAGAACCAGGGACCTGCTTCCCCTCCCTCCTGTACCCGTTTCTGAGGACACCTCCTCCTCACCAGACCCCAAACTCTCAGGCTTGGCTCTGGTTTCAAGTATTAGCAGAGGGAGAGTGGGCACGCCAGGACGGAGGCTCACTCAAGCGTGTTACTTCTTAGCCCAGCCATGGTGATGACAGAAACTGTCTCCCCCAAAGGACATCAGTGCTGTTCTGTCCAGCTGCACAAGGCGACAGGTTCTGCTCTCTTTCCCAAATGGGAAGAGTCCTGGGGCGTCAGAGCAGATCACTCAATCCAATCCTCTTGTTTTCACAGGAGGAAATTGAGGCTCAGAGGGGGATGGGTTTATCCAGAACCATGGCCAGGCTTCCAGAATCCCAGCTCCTGCTCCCAGCATGGATACCACAGCTCTTCCTATAACATCTGGGACGTAAGGGAGCAGAATACGTCAGGAAACCGCACAGGGTCATGGTTAAGGCACAGGCCCTGGGCTCAGACTGTCCAAGTTCAGCTTCTGCTTGGCCACTTACCAACTTCAGGACACCAAACTGTCATTTAATTGCCATTTAATAGCCATTTAGCTCCAAGGTGTTCATTTATAAAAGGAAGATAAAAACAGAAGCTGTTTCATATAATGGATGCCCAGTAGCCCACATGTGGTCAAGCACTCAATGAATTCTAGATATTGTTGTTATTAATTTTGACATCTTTCATGGAGCCCTCTTGGTGAATTAGGGAAAGTTTATAATCAGGGGAAGGAAATGAGGGCACTCCTTTGCAATCTGTGTCCAGGTCTGTAAATCAGAATTATTGCTTTGGGTTGCCACTAACATCCAATCATGCCTAGAAATCGTATATAAATTTAAAAGTCTAGGTAGGGGTGCCTGGGTGGCTCAGTCAGTTGAGTGTCCAACTCTTGATTTCAGCTCAGGTCATAATCTCAGGGTCTTGAGTTCAAGCCCCTCTTTGGGCTCTGTACTGAGTATGGAGCCGGCTTAAGAATTTCTCTCTCTCCCTCTCCCTCTACCCCTCCCCACTGGCTCTCTCTCAAAAAATGTAAATTTAGAAAGTCTATTTGTAATAACTGCTTCTAGCCGTAGATACTTCGAAACCTCTAGAAGAGGCTATTTGATTTCCTTAATTAAAATAAGCCAAATACGTTCCATAAAAACCCCAAATCCTGGGATGTCTGGCTGGCTCACTAGAGCATGTGTCTCTTGATCCCAGGGTCATGAGTTTGAGCCCCACATGTGGCATACGGTTTACTTAAAATAAAATTTTAAAAAATTAAAAAACTTCCCCAATCCCTTCACACTCACTAGGATGGCTATAACTTAAAAAAAAAAAAAAAAAAAGATAACAGGTGTTGGCATGGGTGTGGACTAAGACCTCCGCCCCCCACCCCCATGCATTGCTGGTGGGACCAAAAACTAGTGCAGCCATTGTGGAAAACAGTATGGCGGCCCCTCAAAAAGTCAAACGTAGAATTGCCGTGTGACCCAGCAACTCCGCTTCTAGGTATATGACCAAAAGAACTGAAAACAGGTCCTCGAACAGTTGTACCCAAATGCTCAGAGCAGCATTATTTACAACAACTCAAAGGCAGAACAACGTGAAGGCCCGCTATTGGACACATGAATTCATAAACATGGAATATTATGCAGCCCCGGTAAGCAGTAACATACAGACACATGTCACAATGGAGGAATCTTGACAATATCATGCTTGGTGAAGTAAGCCAGACACAAAAGGACAAGCATCCTATAATCCCATTTGCATAAAATACTCACGGTAGGGAAACCCATAGAGAGAGAAGGTAGGTTGGTGGTTGGCGGAAGAGAGAGGAAGGGGGTTACGGGGAGCAATGGCTTACCGGTACGGGGCTGGGGCGGGTAATGAACATGCTTTGGAGCTGGACAGAGGTGGTAGTTGTACAATATTGTGAATGTGTTTGATGCCTTAGAATTGTTTGCTTTAAAATGGTTCATGTTAGGGGCACCTGAGTGGCTCAGTTACTCGAGTGTCCAGCTCTCGGTTTTGGCTCAGGGCATGGTCTCGGGGTCATGAGATCGAGCCCCAAGCTGGGCTCCATGCTCAGCAGGAAGTCTGCTTGAGGTCCTTCCTCTCTCTCTCTCTCCTTCTCCCTCTGCTCTTCCCCCAGCTCCCGCTCTCTCTCTAAAATAAATAAACAAGATCTTTTTTTTTCAAGATTTTATTTATTTATTTGACACACAGAGCTCACAAGTAGGCAGAGAGGCAGGCAGAGAGAGAGGAGGGAGCAGGCTCCCTGCCGAGCAGAGAGCCCAATGCGGGGCTCGATCCCAGGACCCTGGGATCATGACCTGAGCAGAAGACAGAGGCTCCAACCCACTGAGTCACCCAGGCGTCCCTAAACAAGATCTTTAAATAAATAAATAAAATGATTTACGTTATGTTATGTAAATTTCACCTCCATGAATGAGCATACACACACAAGCACGCGCGTGCTCACACACCCATAACCCAGCTATAAGGAACTTTCATGGGGACAGCAGATCAGGGGATTTAGGCTGGGCCACACTGCAGGTTATAAACGATAGGAAAAAATGACCTTTAAGGGTCTCTGTGTCCCTCAGAACGTGGCAGCTTCAACCACAAAGACTTCTCCTCCTGGGTGGGCTTATCCAGAAAGAACCCCAATATTGTCAGGGACGTCAATCAAAGAGGACCTTAGATAAGAATTCTCCGATATGCTAGTTGGGGGGGTAGTGGAGGTGAAAGGATGAACCCAGAGTCCAGGGTCCCCGGAGCCATGGCTGTTGCAGGGTTGAGGACAGCCCCCGGGTCAGGTGACCTCTCTTTCCAAGCCCCGCCTCAGCACCTCTGGACCTCTCTCCCAGCCCCGAAATGGTGCCCTGTTCCTAAAGGCTGTTCCTGCAGAATGCTTTCCACTCTTCCTGGGGCCTGACCCACAAGGAGACAAAGAGCTTCCTCAAGGGGGTTGACTCAGATAGATACAGCAGGGTGGGAGTGGGCAGCGAGCCAGCCACGACCCCTGCCTCCCAGAGCCCATGTAATCCCTCCACACTTGCCCTCAGGTGCCTCTCACACTCACCTGTTCTGCCTGCCCAGGACCTCCCGGCTCCCCACAATGGCAGGCAGCAGTCCCTGCCAAACCCAGCCCCTCCTTTAGTACTATTATTTATCATTATAGAAGCCTCGGTCTGGTTTATTTTAAGATCTTCAATTTCTGGGGGGCCTGTGTGGCTCAGTGAATTAAGCGTCTGCCTTCAGCTCAGGTCATGATCCCAGGGTCCTGGGATGGGATGAGCCCAGCATCAGGGTCCCGGCTCGGCGGGGACCCTGCTTCTCCTTCTGCCCCTCCCCCCACCCCTGCTTGTGTTTTCTCTCTCTGTCTCTCCAATAAATAAAATCTTTAAAAAAAATGTTTAATCTCTCCAGATCTAAGTCTGCCTAAGCAAGGCTGTGATTCTCAGCCAGAGGCGATGGTGTCCCACCTGAAAACATTTGTACTTGTCACAACTAGGGGGAAGCAGACTATGGGCATCTGGCGGGCAGAGGCCAGGGGCCCTGCTGGACCCTCCTACGATGCACAGGACAGCCCCTGCCATAATAAAGAACGGTCCTGCCCCAGATGTCAGCGGGACTGAGGTCACACTGGTGACCCATGTGCGCTGGGAGAGAAGATCCAGACCCGGGGTTCTCCAACCCTGATTAACCGTCGAACCATTTCGAAGGCAGAGTCTTGGCTGGGACCCCTGAGAAATATTGACACAGTCTGAAGGCCCCGCAGATCTCTTTTGGAGAAGCAATGACTTGACGACCTAAATTTTTATTCAGTCGAAATCTATCCGTCGCGAAGTATCATTAGAATAAAGGCTGGATGTTGAAATGGCTAAAATCTGTTTAAAAGACTAGAAAGGGGGCACCTGGGTGGCTCAGAGGGTTAAAGCCTCTGCCTGCAGCTCAGATCATGATCTCAGGGTCCTGGAATCAAGGCCCACATTGGGGTCTTTCATTGGTGGGGAAACTGCTCCCCCTCCACCTCTCTCTGCCTGCCTCTCTGCCTACTTGTGATCTCTGTCTGTCAAATAAATTTAAAAAATAAAATAAAATAAATTAAAAGACTGGAAAGGGGCCCCAGAGAAGTTTTCTGGGGGTGATGGAAGCTCCATCTGGGTAGTATCTGGGTAGTATAGGCATGAAAAAAACACACCTCAAGATTTATGCATCTCAACTAAAAACCAACAGCTGAGGAAATTATAGTGGCAGAATGGAATGTGAGCTGGATAAGTTTCTCAAGTTAAAACCGTGGCAAATTCTTGAGATTGCCAGGACAGTCTGAGATTCCAAGGATTTCTACTGCTTGGAGGAAGCAGCCCGTGGCCTCCACGTCCTGCCCCTCCCTCAGCCCTCCAGGACTCGGTGTGTTCATCTATAGATGGGGTGAGCCATCCCCACCTTATTGAATCACTGTGAGGACTGAATTGTGATGGGGATGCAGGAGGTAGTAGACGGCTGTTTAGGGGAGGAACGGGGACCAGGATCTGGCAGCAGGGTTGATCCCAGCTCCGTGACCTGTGTGCGGACCCTCTGAGCTTTGATTTCCGCCCTGGTGAAACAGAGTCAGCAGTACTCCCTGCCCCATGGGAATGAATAATTTGACAATTAATCTGATCAATTAACAAAGTCGAGTGCTTTTTGCCGTGCCTACTCAGAGAATGCTGAAGGCTATTACTGCCATGAGCCACCGTCCACGGGCACCCATGTTGTCCTCCTTACCCCGGAGGGAACAACATCTACCCTTCCTGCCAGCAGCTTCTACCTTCTGAGTGGAGCCCAGGGGCAGAGGCAATGATCTGGACTGACAGGCAGAGGATGGACCGAGAGAACGTGAACTAGACGAGGGCAGGGAGGTGCTAGCTGGGTGATTCGCTCTAGATGCAGAAACGTGGAGAGGTAGCGACCTATCACAGAAGGTAGGAGCCGTCGAAGAACCGAGGGTGGGACTTGAGGTCTGAAACCCTGGGTTCCCATCCTCATTCTGCCTTTTACAGCCACACAAGCCATTCCGTGCGTCTGAGCCAGACTCCATGTACCTGCCTGTAAGACGGGCATCACGATGGCGCCCTGTCTCGAAGGGTGGTTTTGAGCATTCCACCTTGCAAGCTACATTGTGCTTTGATCGAAAAGATTCTGTGCGCAGCTCAGGACGAGATCCAGAGCCGCAAGCCCAGCACTCTGAAAGAGGAAGTTGGCGAGGCTCTTCTCCCTTGGGCGACCAAAACATCCATTTCTCACCGCAGACTGGAGCTAGCCATGCGTCGGTGCAGAGACATGATTGTATCCTGGCTGGGAAGAACAGTAACTTATTCCCTAGTCGGTGGCCTCACAACCTGGAGATGACTGTACTGGTGTCTCTGCGGTACTTTTTTCTCTCTCTCTGTAGAGTCCAACATTGTGTCCTCATGCGATAGAATTTGGGGGTTTGGGCACAGGGGGGGAAATGAGACACTGAGAGGGCAGGCATTGCACACGGGCACCACCGCACCCCCGCTCCCCGCCTGCCCTTTGCGTCCTAAGCTTGTCTTTATGGAATTTTCAGGGAGACTCCCCCGGAGGGGAAGAACGTTCAAGTGGCTTTGCTGAGCCTGTAATCCAGGGACCCAAATAGGATGTCAGATTATGTAAAACAGCGGCAGCCCCTGCCCCCCTCCGGAGGCCCCCTGCCACCTACTCCCCCCAACCAGAGCCTGGCTACAGCAGGGGACACAGCACCACAGTCACTCTGGACAGGGACAGTTGCCAAATCGGCATTTGCCGTGACACAGCCAGGGGTCCCAATGGGGACTGAGCTAGAGTGAGAGTAGCAAGTCACAAAGTGGCATCTCAGGCAGGAGGCGAACAAATAAAGCAAAAAGCAGCCTACAGATACACGGTTTTTTTTGTTTTTTTTTGTTGTTGTTGTTTTTTGGGGGGTTTTTGTGTTTGTTTTTTTTTTACCTTGCACCGATGTTCATGGTTGCCCTGCTTCCAGTCACTGGGTGTCTTTGTCTGTGGGGTCGAGTGGAGTTTTTAATCTGCCCGGCTTGCAACACTGCGACAAGAAGGCAGCAGAAAGCATCAGGGAACTGCCGTTAATGGCAAAAAAATGGGAATTTCACAACACAACGAGATAGTTCAAAAGCGACATTACCCTGAATGAACCTCGAAAACATGATGCTGAGTGAAATAAGCCAGACACAGACAGTATAAATCCCACGTGATCCTACTTGTATGAGATGCCTGGAGCGGTCCCATCCATAGAGACAAGTTCCCAGGGCCCACGAAGAGAAAGTTCTGGAGATGGATAGCAGGGAGTGCGACAGTCCTTCTGGGAAAGCCACAGAACTGCACACTTAACCCTGGTTAAAATGGAAAAACTTTAATGTTTATACATATTTTGCCACAATCAAAAAATGATGAAGACAAAAATGACGTCATACATGAGGGGGGTATGCGGGAGAGCCACGATCCCGACACCACTGAGCAGCAAATCAAGGGGAATTTCACGTCATGAGAAGAGTGGCCCAGCCGGGGAGCCGGGGAGCTGATTGGTGCCCCCTCCCCCACCCCAGCAAGAAGGTTGTCAGAGGGCACCTGTCGATCCATTCCAGCCAACATAGCCAGGAGGGCAAATGCCAGCTCAGCGTGGTCAGATTGCTTGGTTTTCGAAAGAACTAGAAATACTGATATTTTTCAGAAATTTTAAAAATTCTTAAGGTTTGTATTTATTTTTTAAATATTTAAAAATATTTAGAGAGGGTCAGGCTGACTTCAACCTGAGCATGGAGCCCGACGTGGGGCTCGATCCCAGGACCTCGAGATCACGGCTTGAACTGAAACCAATCAAGAGTCTGACCCTTAACTGAGTCACCCAGGCACACCCCAAAATCTTGATTTTTAGGTGAAGTCAGGTGGGAGTGATTTCAAAAGATTTAAAAAACGCTTTGTAATCTAACACTGTACAGGCCATTAAAGGAAACCCATTCATCAGTTTAAAAAAAAATGTCCATTGAGACTTGACCCATGGATAAGAGCTTGAACTAAAGTTAGGATGTTACGAATTCATGTTCACTTCTGACAGTATTTTGTCGACTCTCTTCGGAAACAGAATTAAGTCGTCCGCTGTCACGGTTGCTCTTGCAGCGTGGATGGGGAGAAACGGTGCTTTCCGCCCATGTTTTGGGATCTGTCCTGCTGCCGCCCTGTCCCTGTGGGGACTTGTCTGTCCCGTACATGCCGATGTGAGGATGATCGGGACCTACCTAGACCTGGCTCAGCCTGAGCTCCGGGCCCATCCCCAGGACACTATGCCATGCCCTTTGCCCCACCACTGAAAGCAAGAATGCATTCTGGTGTGCATGCATACATGCATAAATGAAAAGGATTTCCTGCCCACATGGGGGTCAGTCCCCTGAGCTCCTAAGCAGCCTCATTCAACTCCTGCTCCTCTCTCCTCCCTCTGTCCATGCCCAAACCAGCTTTTCCCTGCAAACCCTTTTCCCCTTTCTTTGCTCCCTTGCCCCACTCTCCTCTCTTTAGCTCCCCTGCACAGGACTCCTTCATTCTCCCTAGGTTTCCCCCAAATCATACGGCCTCAGGCACTCGGGGCTTGCAAACTGAGGCTGGGAAATGGGAGGGTGACCGGTTTTTCCTGCAGAAGCATCAGACACACAACAGCAAGCTCAACCACAGAAGAGGAAAGACTAAGCTTGAAACAAACAGAATCAGCCTAAGGAGAATGACTGACTCTCAAAATATTATGTATTTTGGATCGTAACCCCCCGTCAGTTGTATGACTTCCAAATATATCCTCCCATTCCATAGGCTGCCTTTTCGTTTTGGTGATAGTTTCCTTTACTGTACAGAAACTTTTTAGTCTGATGGGTTCTCACTTATTTATTTGTGCTTTTGTTGCCTTTCCTTTTGGTGTCAGATCCAAAAAATCATTGCCACGACTGATGTCCAAGGGCTCATCACCTATGTTTTGTTCTAGGGCTATTATCATTTCAGGCATTTACATTCAAGTCTTTAATCGTCCTGAGCTAATTTTTGTGTGTGGCATAAGATAGCAGTCCAGTTTCATTCTTTTGCATGCGGCCGCTCAGTTTTCTCTGTAAAATACCACTTTCTGAAGAGAGTGCCCTTTCCCCCACTGCATACTCTTGAGTCTTTTATCATAAATTAATGGACCATATATGGGTGTGTTTGTTTTAGGGCCCTCCCTCCTATTCCATTGATCTATGCGTCTGGTTTTATGCCAATACCATACAGTTTCAATATTCTAGCTTTGCAGTATAGTTGGAAATCAGGGAGCATGATGTCTCCAGCTTTATTCTTCTTTCTCCCAGATTGCTTTAGCTTTTTGGGGGGGGGTCTTCATGAGTCCCCACAAATTTTAGGATTGTTTGTTCTATTTCTGTAAAAAAAAATGGCATTGGAATTTTGATAGGGATTGTACTGAGTCTAGATTTCTTTGGGTAGTGTGGGACATTTTAAAGAGTTTACTTATTTATTTATTTATTTGCGAAAGAGGGGAGGGGATCAAGGAGGGGGAGGGGCAGAAGGGAGGGAGAGGGAGAGGGAAAGAATCCCAGACAGACTCCACGCTGAGCACGGAGCCCAGCGCAGGGCTCGATCTCACGACCCTGAGATCATGATCTGAGTCAAAACCGGGAGTCAGAGGCTTAACTGAGTGAGCCACCCAGGCACCCTGGGTAGCGTGGGTGTTTCAACAATATAAATTCTTCCAACCCCTGAGCCTCTTTCCATTCATTTGTGTCTTTTAAAATTTCTTTCATCAACGTCTTATGGTTTTCATCGCCCAGATCTTTCATCTCTTTGGTTGAACCGATTCCGAGGTGTTTCATTCTTTCTGTTGCAATTGGCATATGGTGGTTTCATCTTGTCGGAATAATTAAGATAACTATTTTTCTTTTTGTGTTTTCCTATAATCCCCACCCCAACCACGCACCTACATTTCCATGGTAACCAGAAAAAAAGATATTTTTTTAAGGAAGGGAAAAGAAAGGAAGGACTAGACACATGTTGGCATGCATACGGGCAGTTTTGTTCGCACACCCAAGCCAGGGCCATGGGCGGACGGGGAGAGCTGAGGATGAAGCTTCCCAAGGAATATTCCCCCAAATGCAAAGACTTGCAACCGTGGGAAAGCTAGTTCTGTGACTCTGGGCACGTTATTTAATCCCTCCAAGACTTGGTTTCTTTACCTGTAAAATGGGTGAATAACACCAGTCCATATAAGCCTGTAGCAAGGTTCGAAAGCTGTACTGTCCAATAAGACAGTCACTAGCCCCATGTGGCTCTTCAAAGGTAAAGGTATTAAAATGAAACTCAGTCCTTCAGTAGCCCTAGGCACATTTCAAGGGCTCAGTAGCCCTTGTCTTACAGTGCGGCTAGTGGCTAGCGTGGCTAGTGGCTTATATGTAGCTAGTGGCTTATATGTGGCTAGTGGCTAGCATACTGGTCAGTGCAGATATAGGATACATTCATCGTGGCGGAAGTTGTATGGGACACGCCGGCCTGAGCCACGTACAACGCTCAGCCAGCCCATGGTCAGGACCCAAGAAGGCGGCTATGAATATGACCATGATTCTTCAAGATCTCTCACAGCAAGGCCCACTGCAGCGGGGAGGGAAATGAGAAGAGAGCCTCTTGCTGAGAACTGAGGGGGAAAAGAAAAAGGAGAAACAAGATTGGAGTTTTTGCTGCTGAGGACAAAGATCACTAGTTCACCTCCCCCTCCCCTCCTCGCATCAGCAGAAAGGGACCTCGGGGGACAAACCTGGAGAGCTTCTCCCTTCCCAGGACACACAGCCACTTGCCACGAGATGGCCTGGGTGGGAGCTCTGTGGTTAGCTTCACCTATCAAGAGGGGTGAGGGGAATAGCTTCCTCCTGATTGGATATCAAATTTCTGAATCGTGGAGAAGGTTCCTGTGATGAACCTTAGCTGTTTCAAGCAATTGCGTGCATGTGTGTGTGTGTTGGGGGGGGGGGGGTCCGTTCTTGAGGGAGCTGCTGGGAGAGAGAGAGAGAGAGAATCAGAATTATTTTGCCCTGGGCTGCATCATCTTTGCTAAAATTTGACTTTGTCACATTCCATAAAAGTTAAGCCTAGGGCGGGGGGTGTGGAAGAGCTGCATTCAGCATCCGGCCCTTGAACATTTCCCAAATTAGGGAAATGGGTCACCTCCTGTGGCGTTTGATCCAGCTGCTAGCTTTGGGCTCAGAAACAAACAAACAAAAAAATGGGACCTCCACAAGAAGTCTCGTCCCCTAGACGCACGTGGCGGGGGTCGGTGGGGGGAGGAGTGGAGGGATCGAATTTTCTGGCTTCTCCCTGCATACAGATATCAGCCCTCCATGTGAAATTTCATTTCGGCACCTTAAGAGACGCTCTGCCAAGCACATCTATTTTCATCCCGCAGCCGTGATCACACTCACTGAGTGGGTGTGGAGAGCTGAGCACCAGGACTTTCCAACTGAACCCACAGGGCCCCTCTTCCCTCCCAGCGCTGGCCTCTGGCTCCCGTGGTTGGGGCTGCAGGACAAGCTTTCCCTCCCTCCATTCAGAAGGACCATTTAATGCCATCCATGGGCTTTGTGGGGCTGACCTTGCATGGGATGGTCGGACCATTCCTGTGTAATTAGCATTTGATGTTTCTTGGGGCGCTTGGAAATGGCTTTCTTGTGCGCACCCAGAAATGCCTTCCTCATGACAGGGAGGGGACTAGGATGTTCTCTGTTTGTCAGAGCCTGGTGCAGATGCTCTGATTGGATTACCAAGTGTCTCTCGGAAGAAGGAAGGGAAGCTGGACAGCTCAGGGGAATGGGCTATGAACGGGTCTTCTCACATCTCTAGGTCACTGGTTTGGCTTGGGTCCTGCAGAGGACAGTCAAACAGCACCCCCATCCACCTCTCTGTAGGAGAAGCCGGGGGTCCTGCGTCATCCCTGGCCAGGGAGCACCAAACAGCTTAAAACCCAGGTCATCCCCCCGGTCAGTGTCCCGTGGCGTGGACCACCATGGGATTCACTGACCACCGTCTCCAACAGGGCTCCATCGGAGGCAGCAAAATGATTCCCGCCAAGGCCAGCCTTCAGAGTGCTTTAATGGGCCCATACCGAGTTTGAAAAAAATTATGACTAACTGCCAATATTGAGAATTTGGGAGATTTTACATAGAAAAAAAAAATCTGCATTTACAAGTGCTTTTGAAAAATCCCACTATCTGGGCACACTGAGCCCACATGACGGGCCGCCAAGAGACCCTGGACTGAACTTCCCGAGCGGCTGCCCCTCTCTCGGTGAGCCTCGGTGCCCACTGGCCTCTCACCCAGGCCACCTCTGCTCAGGCCCCATGAACCCTTAAATGCTCCACGCGGGGGCAGCTCCATGCAGGGGCAGAAACTGTAATTATTCCAGAAGGTTGCTCTGACTAGGGAGGACTCCTCGGGGCGCCAGGCCCGAAACTCATTTCAGCTGTCCCAAGTGTTTATGAGGTATTTTCCCCACAGTGACCTCACCTGACCCTCCTAGGCAGGACGGGATAATTACCTGCAGCAGGAGATCATTGGGGTGGGATAAATGCCCACGTGATGGCCTGAAATGCATGTGGGGGTGGGAGTGGGCACAGGTGATACGGCCTGGATAACTGGGGAACTTCCAGTTCCTGTGCTGGGAAGACGCAACGAACTGTCGAATAGAGGGGCCTGGGTGAAGGGAGAGCCGGAGGGTCGCGGGCGGAGGGCAGCGAGGCCCAGCCACGGACTCAGCACCGCGGTCCAGGGGCGACCCCTGGTGGACGTGCGGAGGCGTGCGCCCCCTTCTCTGAAATTTACCAACCCGATTGACAGCTGGGGAGGCAGCAGGCTCCAGACAATACACAAAGTTTGTGGGTTTTCCTATTACCCACCGTTGTTACCCCTTTTCAGAGTTGAGGAAATCCTTGTCCGGAGAAGTACAGCAGACTGAGAGTGGAAGGTGGTTGCAGAGCTGGGGGAGGGGGAAAGGGGGTGAGCGTTGAACCGGGACACAGTCTCCAGGCGGGAGGATGAGAATGTTCCGGAGAAGGATGGTGGGAACGGCTGCACGACAGTATGAATGTGTTTAATGTTCGTGAACTGTGTGCTTAAAAAATGATGAAGATGCTTATTTTCCTATTAAGTATATTTGCTACAATTTCTAAAAAGATTTTAAAAAAATTACGGGTCACCTTTCTGCCGGGGCCCCTGTCCCTGCCCTGGCCCCCCCACAGAGGAGGAAGGTGGTTCTCCCCAAGGAGAGAACCATCCCAAGCCCGCCCCAGGCTGCTCTCCGTATACCCACTTATCTCTCTGAAACCCCCATATTGATCCCCTGTGTCTCAGCCTCACCTCTTCGGTCAGTGGACACAGGCTGACTGGGATTTGGACCGCGTCACGCTCCCTCTGTTGGGCCTCTGGATCTTCCGGGTCACCCCACCTCCCTCTTCTCTGAGTGACTGGTTTTTTAGCCAGTTTTTCTCTCACTTTACTGAGCAATATCGGATGTTCAGCCTCTCCTTTCTCTCTCCTCTCAACCTTCCTTGCCCCATGACACGCACAAAGGGAAAGACTTCTACTGCTGGGCCTTAGGTTAAAATGCTGGTTTTGTCATCACTCAGGTGTGGGGAAGCCAGTAGATGAGGACATGATTGTCACTGGAAGGATAGTTTGGGGCGCCTGGGTGACTTAGTCGGTTAAGCGTCTTCTTCGACTCAGGTCATGATCTCAGGGTCCTGGGATCGAGTCCTGCATCAGGCTCCCTGCTCAGTGGGGAGCCTGCTTCGCCCTCTGCCCCTCCCCCCTGCTTGCGGTCGCTCTCGCTCTCACTCAAATAAGTAAATAAAATCTTTAAAAAAAAAGCCTCAGAAAAAAAATAAAATAAAAAACATAATTAATAGAGGCTCAAGTCAAAGTTCACGCTTTAGACAAGCCTGGGAGGTTGTCAGCCTCAGGCTTCCCTTTCTCCAGAGCAGAGCCCTTACTCTCCTGTCATTCCAGGATCAGGCACAGGGAACTCAAACTTGGGGACCTCCTCCCTGGTTTGCTGGTCAGCTAGTGACCAGGGTCACAGCAATGAAACAACTTCTCCATATTTACCACCTACCCTTCATCCCCCTCTCCCGAGAGCGGCGGGGCCCTTCCAGCCGTGAGAGGGCTCAGTGTGGACCTGGGGTGTGAGGTCTCCTCTAAGCTTGGAGAGAATGACTGAAGGGTTCTCTAGGGGATCGGGGTCCCTGCCAAGAGATGAGACTTCTCGCAGCTTCTCTTAAATCCAGCCACCAACCTGATAGCTTGATCCAAGAATTCCCTGCAAAGTCTATAAAAATACCTCCTCAGTCTTGCCTGCTTCGACGACAGTCTTTCGTATTTTTGCCTTCCCGTGCCTCTTCTCCACCTGATTTGCAAAAATCCTGGCAACATTTGACACGTCTGACAGCCAAAGCTCCCTTCACCCAGACAAGACTTTTCCCGTGAGAATCACACACGCCCCCACGCCAGCCGACTGAGAACTGCATGCAAAGGGCAGTTCCACTGACTTAACAAAATAATGACGATTTATTGAAATACCAATTTCTGTCTTGTTCCTGCTGCTGGAGCCAAAACAGTGAGCTGGGTCCCGTTTTCTTTCCATCTTTCACACCTGCCTGGCGGCAGGCAGCCTCTGGGGGTTCTGAGCCCCCTTTGGCCCCCAGAGGGTAAAGATAAGTATGCTCTGGTCGGAAGGCTGTAGATGAAGCTCCAAGTCTATTATGTACTAATTTCGAGTCAATCCCTCAAGCCTCAGTTTCCCCATCTGCAAAACAATGGTGCAATGTTTTTAATGATCATGATTCTCTCTCTCTCTCTCCCTTTGCCCTTCCCCCTTGGCTCTCTTTCTCTAAAATAAATAAATGAATCTTTAAAAAAAAAAAAAAAGACGGGGCACCTGGGTGGCTCAGTGGCTTTAACCCACTGGTTAAAGCCTCCGCCTTCGGCTCAGGTCATGATCCCAGGGTCTTGGGATGGAGCCCCGCATCAGGCTCTCTGCTCGGCGGGGAGCCTGCTTCCCTTCCTCTCTCTCTCTCTGCCTGCCTCTCTGCCTACTTGTGATCTCTGTCTGTCAACTAAATAAATTAAAAAAAAAAAAGACGACAAGATGAAGGTAGAAACTACGAAGGGATATTGAGCGAAAGGAGCCGGTAGATGGGGGGACCATGCTATCCTTTCTCTCTGTTCTGCGAACACTTCTCTCTATTCTTGGCTGACTCTTGAAAGCCTTGAGTTTGGGTCACACTGAAACCACACTGTTTTGACCCCAATCCCGGCGCCACGACATCCTGCTAAGTGACCTGCCTTGGTTCCTCGTTTGAAAAACAGGGACAATGCGCACACCAGCTTTGATGGAAGGTTCTGGATATTAATGCAGGTAAAGTGTTCAGAACAGTGCTGGTCAGTGTAGGAGCAGCCCATTAACGTCAGCTGCTGTTACTGTAGTTGGAGATACTGACGGCTACTCTGAGCCTTAGGGTGCTCATCTATGAAATGGGAATATTCCGTGGCCTAGCGAGGGACAGAGAGTCAGTGTAGGGTCTCAGTGCCAACTCTGAGTTCCCGCAGCTATTACAGACTTGCTTAACAGCTGACATATTTATGGCTCAGCTGCGTTCAGCAGCGGATTCCCAGTGTTCTGTAGCATACAGCAAGATCACATGAATTGAAAGTGAATGAGGAGGGGCGCCTGGGTGGCTCAGTTGGTTAAGTGTTTGCCTTCCGCTCAGGTCATGATCCCAAGGTTCTGGGATCGAGTTCCCCATCAGGCTCCCTGCTTGGCGGGGAGTCTGCTTCTCCCTCTCCTTCGGGCAGCTCCCTCTGCTTGTGCTCTCGCTCTCTCTCTCTGTCAAATAAATATATAAAATCTTAAAAAAAAAAAAAAAGGGAAGCAAACAAGGAAAATGGAAAACAGGCATAAAACGGACCTGGGAATGAGGATAAAAGAGAACCGGATACAACATCATCTCTATCCCCCCTGAGCTCAGCTCTAGGTAGAACTTGCCGCAGAAGCACTCCCTCCGGATTCAGAATCCCCGAGAATCGGGTAAGCACAAGCGTGCAGTAAAGCTCTCATTTGAATCAGGCATCTGTCTTTCCAAGTGAGTGCTAGAGGGAAGACATTCTCCTATTCCTGTTTTTCCAGCCCTGTCCTTGTCACCTTTCCTGGCATTCAAGAGTCACCTGTGTTCTAAGAAAATCAGCTCTTTCACGGAGAACCAGCCAACTGCGGGGGCTTTCAGCAAGTCACCCACTGCTGTGGACCTCGGCCAAGGGGACTAACCCACGCGCTGTCTCTGGGGGACCTTTCCGGTCCCTACTGGGGCGAGCAGATTAACACTGCTCCCAGCTCTTTGGCTGCTCTGCTCTTGACAGAGTGGCCCACCAAGGGGCCAAAGGAGAAGGTGGGGGAAAATATTCTCTTGGTTGCAGACACAGGCGTCAGAATAATACTACTTCATTGAAGGGGAATGCAGTGGTCCTTGGAAATAACATCTTATTGTTCTCTTTCTCTCTCTTTTTTAAGAGTATTTGTTTATTTGAGAGAGAGAGAGAGAGTGAGCGAGAGAGTTCTGGAAGACAGAGACCTTAGATCAAGGTGGGACAGGGCTTCTTTCTTTCTTTCTAAGATTTTATTTATTTATTCAGCAGACAGAGATCACAACTAGGCAGAGAGGCAGGCAGAGAGAGAGGAGGAAGCAGGCTCCCCGCGGAGCAGAGAGCCTGATGTGGGGCTCGATCCCAGGACTCTGGGATCATGACCCGAGCCGAAGGCAGAGGCTTTAACCCACTGAGCCACCCAGGTGCCCCTGGGTTTCTTCTTTCTGAGACTGAGGGAGAATCAGCTCCAGGCCCCACCCAACCCCTGGCTCCTAGGGTTTTCCTGCGATCATTGGCTTAGAGATGTACCACCCTGATCTCTGCCTTCCTCTGCACGTGGCCTTCTCCCTGTGGCCTGCGTGTGTCTAAACTTCCCCTTTCTAGAAGGACATCAGTCATATTGAGGTACGGCCCACCCTAACGACCTGATTTTAACTCGATGACCTCTGCAAAGGCCTATTTCCAAATACGGTCATATTCTATGATACTGAGGTTAGGACTTTGCCATGCCTTTTTTATTTTATTTATTTATTTATTTATTTATTTTTTTAAAGATTTTATTTATTTATTTGACAGATAGAGATCACAAGTAGGGAGAGAGGCAGGCAGAGAGAGAGAGAGAGAGAGAGGAGGAAGCAGGCCCCCCGCCCAGCAGAGAGCCCGATGCGGGGCTCGATCCCAGGACTCTGGGATCATGACCTGAGCGAAAGGCAGAGGCTTTAACCCACTGAGCCACCCAGGCGCCCCTATTTTTTTTTTTTTGAGGGAGAACATAATTCAGCTCACAGCACGTGGTAGGAGTGACATGTTTGCTGTGATGAGGAGGAGGATAAATATAAATAATTCAGAGACTCGACCTCCCTCTGCCTTCGCCAATGTCTTTTGCACCTGTTCACAAGAGCCAGGAAGTGACGTTTTCTTCATAAATGGTTATTTCTTGGGGCCCCTGGGTGGCTCAGTCAGTTGGGTGTCTTGGTTTCAGCTCAGTCCATGATCTCAAGGTCATGAGATCGAGCCCCGCGTCGGGCTCTGCACTCAGCCCGGAGTCTGCTTCTCCCTCTCCCTCCCCCCCTCCGCCCCTCTCCCTGCTCCTGAGCTCTGTCTGTCTCTCTCTCTCCGAATAAATTTAAAAAAAAAATCTTTTAGAAAAATGGTTCTTTCTTTTTTTTTTTAAGATTTTATTGATTTGACAGACAGAGATCACAAGTAGGCAGAGAGGCAGGCAGAGAGAGAGGGGGAAGCAGGCTCCCCACCAAGCAGAGAGCCCGATGTGGGGCTTGATCCCAGGACCCTGGGACTGTGACCTGAGCCGAAGGCAGAGGCTTTAACCCACTGAGCCACCCAGGCACCCTGGTTATTTCTTTCTTTAGGGAAACCCTCACTGTTGTATTTTAAGCAGCTCGAGGACAGGAACAGCATCTTCTAGTTCTTGGGGGCTCCCTCTGTAGAACTCACACTTAGGACCTTCCGAGAAGCAAGTTTTCAACAGCCTCGGTGCGAACCAAGTCCTCGAGGAACCCTTGATGGTGCCCTCCTTTTCCAGCCATTTCTGCTCCCAGGCTTCATGGAAGCTTCTCTGGAGCGGGGGAGGGGGGACTTGTTGAAGCTTCAGTGTCGAGAAACACGTGTTTGTATTACTATTTGCGTGGTTAATTGCCACCACCCACCTCAAGGGATTAATATTTAAAACCAGACGTAGCATTCTGTAAATCTTCTACAATTCACAGATGGAGGATACATCCACGACAGTGATCACTGTCTGCTCTGAGAATCCTGTGACGGAGGCGGTGTCCTCACCATGCCGCCCCCCTACCCCAAGCCAGACACGTGCTTCAGAATGATCCTTCTTTGCTCAGACCCGAAGTGACTGGTCTCTGTGTGTACGTGTGCTGGATCTCCGTTGTTCACACTTACGTATTCTTGTCCTTTTCTGAATGATTCTGAGACATTTGAACATGTGTTCGGTGGCAAGGACAATGAATAAGGAAAGAAAATGCTTTGCTCTGCCTGTGGCATTAATTTTTAAGGGGGAGGAAAAAAATAAAGAAAATGCAGAATGTTCCTAAAGTCTGGAAAGACCAATAATATTTTTCGACAGATTGATGTTCTCAATGACATTGTGTAGACTTGCCCGTGTTGTCGGATGTCATGGAATAAAAAAGGCAACGCCTGAAGGAAAGCGATGGGTCTTTTTTGTTTTAAATCGTGTGAATTCAGTACTTGGAATCCTACATCTTCTGCTTTGGAACTTCTTTTTAGTGTGGACTTGGCTCCCAAAACTATGACATTTAGTCCCAGATTGGGGTTTTAGTCCAGCTCTACCCACCAGAAACTGGACGCAATGGGAGAAGTAAATAAAAAGTAGAGAACTTGGGGCGCCTGGGTGGCTCAGTCAGTTAAGCCTCTGCCTTCAGCTCAGGTCATGATCTCAGGGTCCTGGGATCGAGCCCTGCATCGGGCTTTCTGCTCAGCAGGGAGCCTGGTTCCTCCTCTCTCTCTGCCTGCCTCTCTGCTTACTTGTGTGCTTGCGCTCTCTCCCTCCCTCTCTCTGTGTCAAATAAATAAATAAAATCTTTATAGAAAAAAAAAGTAGAGAACAGGGGGTGAGGGGCAAGAGGCTGCTGAACCGGAGGAACTTTCTAGAAGCTGAGCAGTCCCGTGTGAAGAGCAACGCTTCTGCCCCCTCAGAGTGGCCTAGGCTTGGAGCATCCAGGGCTCTCTGTACAGGCACCCCCGAATCTGTGTCCCCGGGAGAAGTATGTGGGTGAGGTGGAGAGGAGCAGAATGGATGACCCCCAAAAGTCTTCTGAAAGATTCACAGACAGCGGCAGCCGGCACCAGTCATTGCTTGTGGTCAGCAAATACGCCTCCAATTCTGGGACAGCACGCACTTCCAGAGTGGCCAGGGGATCCCCAGGCCCCGGCCTAAGGACTCTGCAGCGGTGACGATCCTCCCAGGCCCACACCCCACCAGGATGTTCTGCCTTCACCCCTGCCATCCATGCTGCAAGCCCCAGCACCCACAAAGATGGGGCGCTGGCCCCCAGGACGCCAGGACAGAGTCACAGGGAACAGTCCCCAGGGACCAGCGTCACTTCTGACATCAATGGCAAGTCTGAGAGGCTCCCCCCAAATCACCCTCAGTTTTGATAATTCTCTAGAAGGATTCATAGGACTCACTGAGAGCAAAGGAGGCAGACTAGAATCCCCCAAGGGCGTCTTCCACTGTCCCCTGGAGGCAGGCTCCTCTGAGCCCCCCTCGCCACCAGGCCTCAGCCTTGGCCCCTGGGAACAGCCAACTTCCCCACACAATCGATTCTGTCTCCCTCCCTCATGAAGAGTCTGGCCCAAACGCCAGCCCGATTTCTAACAGCTCCTGGTCCGTCCCTGGGATGCCGGAGCCCCCCTTCCAGATCCTGCCTAGAAAACTCCCTACTGACAAGGGATTTGCTGCTTGGGACACAGCCTGGATCGACACCCCCACCTTGCCCTACTGTCATAAAGCACCCCCCACCCACGTTGGTGGTCTTGCGCTCCCCTGACTGCCTGAGCCCCCATATGCCCAGTCCTTCCTCCACCTCCTCACCCTCTCGTTAAGTTAAAGGGCGCAGTGGCCTCTGCACCGATCACAGCTGCCCTCACTTTCTACGGAAGCCCCATCCTCAGGGGCCTGAGCATTGCCTTACCACCTGTGACAAGTCCCACTCTGCTTCTCTCTGGCGTGAATAAACATCAGTCACGTGGTAAGACCTTCGGAACACAGACACTCCCATCAGCGGGTGTGTTCCAGGAACCTAGAGATCGCCCCCTTGGAGCCAAGGGCAAAGGCGGGCCTCTCCCAGGTAAGGTTAGCTCTTCGCTGTCCGGGAAGCTGGTGCTCAGGTGCTGGGAGGCGGGGGTGGGGGGGCGTGGGGGGGTGTGCAGATTGGGGTCAGTAAGAGCCACCGAGGCTTCAGGGAGTGACCAAGAGGGGCAGCAGTGCTCCCACGGCAGCAGAGAAAGAGGCAGGTCTTCCGCTGGGGACCAGGAGGGTGTGGGAGGCCACGAGTCCGGCCAGACACCACCGGCTGGGTTGATGTCTGGCACTTCTGGGGTAAAACCACCTTATTATTGTTTGTGTGTAGTAAGAATGCTTAACACGAGATCTACGTGACAGTGTGCCACGCGGTATTGTTAACTGCAGGCCTTGAACTGTACGACAGCCTTCTAGAACTTAGGGAAACACTCCTTTTTAAATTTTATTTTCACTTTTTTAAAATTTCTTTTCAGCGTAACAGTATTCATTGTTTTTGCACCACACCCAGTGCTCCATGCAATACGTGCCCTCCCTATTACCCACCACCTGTTCCCCCAACCTCCCACCCCTGACCCTTCAAAACCCTCAGGTTGTTTTTCAGAGTCCATAGTCTCTCATGGTTCACCTCCCCTTCCAATTTCCCTCAACTCCCTTCTCCTCTCCATCTCCCCATGTCCTCCATGTTATTTGTTATGCTCCACAAATAAGTGAGACCATATGATACTTGACTCTCTCTGCTTGACTTATTTCGCTCAGCATCATCTCTTCCAGTCCCGTCCATGTTGCTACAAAAGTTGGGTATTCATCCTTTCTGATGGAGGCATAATACTCCATTGTGTATATGGACCACATCTTCCTTATCCATTCTTCCTTTGAAGGGCATCTGGTTCTTTCCACAGTTTGGTGACCGTGGCCATTGCTGCTATAAACATTGGGGTACAGATGGCCCTTCTTTTCACTACATCTGTATCTTTGGGGTAAATACCCAGTAGTGCAATTGCAGGGTCACAGGGAAGCTCTATTTTTAATTTCTTGAGGAATCTCCACACTGTTCTCCAAAGTGGCTGCACCAACTTGCATTCCCACCAACAGTGTAAGAGGGTTCCCCTTTCTCCACATCCTCTCCAACACACGTTGTTTCCTGTCTTGCTAATTTTGGCCATTCTAACTGGTGTAAGGTGATATCTCAATGTGGTTCCTTTTTAAATTTTTTTAAAAGATTTTACTTATTTGTTTGACAGACAGACCACAAGTAGGCAGAGAGAGAGGAGGAAGCAGGCTCCCTGCTGAGCAGAGAGCCCGATGTGGGGCTCGATCCCAGGACCCTGAGATCATGACCTGAGCCGAAGGCAGAGACTTAACCCACTGAGCCACCCAGGTGCCCCTTCTTCTTTATTTTTTTTTTAAAGATTTTATTTATTTATTTGAGAGAGAGAGAAGATAGAAACAGAGAGCTGTGGAGGGGGAGCAGAGGGAGAGGGAGAAGCAGACTCCACCCTGAGGGCAGAACCTGACATGGGGCTCGATGTCACAACCCTGAGATCATGACTTGAGCTGAAATCAAGAGTTGCACGCCCAAGCTCAACTGACTGAGCCACCCAGATGCCCCAGGGAAACACTTCTTACAACTCCCTTCAAAGAGAAGAAAACAGGTTTGAGGAGGGGTACTTCGTTGGCTCACGATAGGAAAGTAAAAGAAAAGAATAAAACTCTGTCCTACAAGCCCTACAGTGTAGAGTGAATCCAACCAGACTGGTACCAGTTGGATACCTAACTGGAAAGAGCAAGCACTTTCAGCATCAGTCCAACCTGAGCTGGGTCATTCCAAGCCCAATAACTCCCCATGACCTCGCAGCTCTACATCTCTCTGCTCTAATAAAATTTCACCACTCTTAAAAAGGAAAAAAGTAAACCAATGGTTACAGTGATAAACAGGTAGGTGTGGAGATCTTCACGGGTCACGAAGTTGCATCACGAGCATTACTTTGTGTGCCCCTTGTGAATATCTTGTGCTGTTCTGAGGGGCAAGGTCTTAGCTTGACCCCCAGTGTCCATAGCTGAGGAAACCCAGGCTCAGGGAGGAAGCAGGGCTCCTCCGAGATCACACAGCTTGTCGACACAGCTGAGTGGGATCAACCCCAGGTCTCCTGGGGTTGGCCTGATGCTGCCCGTGTGAAGCAACTGTACCCCACTCCAAAGTGTATCACAGAGGATGAGGATGTTCGCTTTTAGGTTGGAAAGAAATTCATTCTCTCTCTCTTTTTCTTAATTTATTTATTTTAAGTAATCCCTGCCCCCAATGTGGCGCTTGAACTCATGACCCCAAAATCAAGAGTCATGTGCTCTACCTACTGAGCCTGCCTGGCTCAGTAGGTAGAGCAGGAAACTCATTTTCTTCAACAAGAAACATATCCAACTGCTTTGTGAAAAGAGATTCAGACACTTACATTATTAAATCTCCAAACTGCTTCCCTAGTGGCAAGCATGTGGTGTTGTGAGAAAGTGAGCTTTTGCTGTCTGATTTTCATGTCGGTGTTTACTCTCGCTTATGTGTTTGTTTAGCATCCCTCTTCGCGGCAGTTGGGGATCTTGTGTCTTGATCAACACTGTATCCTCAGCATCTTGAATAATGGAGCTGTGATAAAGTAATGATACACCACTTGCCAGAATGGACACACAAAGGACCCTTTACAAGACACATGTGCTTAAGGTCCAGCTGAAGACTGAGCTTTTGAAAAGAATTTGATAAAAATTTTTTTAAGTTTTTTTTTCAGTCCATATTACTTTTATTCCTTTCATTTCCCCCCCCAGATATATTGAGGTATAATTGGCATTTAACATTATATTAGTTTAAGTGTGATGTGATTTGCGGCATGTATGTATTGTGAAATGATGGCTGCATGTTTAGTTAATATCCTTCAAAAGAATTTTTTTTAAGATTTCTTTTATTTATTTATTTGAGAGAGAGAGAGAGATCACAAGTTGGCAGAGAGGCAGGCGGGGGAGGAGGGGAAGTAGGCTTCTTGCTGATCAGAGAGCCTGATGTGGGGCTCAATCCCAGAACTCTGAGATCATGACCTGAGCTGAAGGCAGAGGCTTAACCCACTGAGCCACCCAGGCACCCCAAGAATTTGATAAAATTTGACCTTGATTAAACTGACCCAAATCGGTATACCTAGGTGGCTCTGGTTAAGTGTCTGCCTTCAGCTCAGGTCATGATCCCAGGGTCCTGGAATCAAGTCCTGCATAGGGCTCCCTGCTCAGGTGGGAAACCGCTTCTCTTTCTGCCTGCCACTCCCCCTCCTTGTGCACTCTTTCTCTCTCTGACAAATAAATAAATAAATCCTTAAAAAAAATAAATTAAATAAACTAGTCCAAATCCCCAAACATAACCAAATCTTCCCTCGTTTGCTCTTCAGTTGGACAATATTTTATTTGGTTACTGACAATAATATTTGTTTAAATGAGGGTTTCACTATATCCTTGTTAACAAATTTTGGTTTTGTGGACTGAGATTTAAAACATGACTCTCCCCTGTTTGACAAGGACACTCCCTGTTCATTTTTTGCCCTCTGCTGTAGCATATGGTTTTCACTCTGGGACTTTGCCCCTCTGACTTGCCTTCCTCTGGTGACATCTACAGGCAGCTGCAAAATGTATGCCCATTAACAGAGAAGGGGTCTGGAGAACTCGGAGCTCCTCTGGAATTAAATATTCTGGTGCATGCACGCACACACACACACATTTCTTTTTTTTTTAATATTTTATTTATTTGACAGAGAGAAATCACAACTAGGCAGAGAGGCAGGCAGAGAGAGAGGAGGAAGCAGGCTCCCTGTGGAGCAGAGAGCCTGACGCAGGGCTCGATCCCAGGACCCTGGGATCATGACCCGAGCCGAAGGCAGAGGCTTTAACCCACTGAGCCACCCAGGCGCCCCCCCTTTTTTTAATATTTTATTTATTTGACAGAGACACACATTTCTTTAAGGATTTATTTATTCATTAAAGAGAGAAAGAGAGCAGGAAGGAGTGGCAGAGAGGGAGAGAGAATCCTCAAGCAGACTCCCCACTGAGCCCAGAGCCCAACTTGGGGCTCAATCCCAGGACCTTGAGATCATGACCTGAGGGGAAATCAAGAGTCAGACACCAAATGACTGAGCCAGCCAGATGCCTCCACATACAAATGTTTAAAATTTCATTTTATTATCAAAAGCCATAATACTTTATATACTCTAACCAAATATTCCCCTTCTCAGAACTTAGAATTTAAAAAAAATTTGTGAAGCCTTCCTCCACTTCTGGCCAAGATAAAAACAGACAGGATTAACCTGCCTGCCTTAAGCACCTGCCACACTGTTTCATACCAAATGTATGAAATAGCAGCTTTAAGGGGCGCCCGGGTGGCTCAGTGGGTTGAAGCCTCTGCCTTCGGCTCAGATCATGATCTCAGGGTCCTGGAATCGAGCCCCGCATCAGGCTCTCTGCTCAGCGGGGGACCTGCTTCCCTCTCTCTCTCTGCCTGCCTCTCTGCATACTTGTGATCTCTGTCTGTCAAATAAATAAATAAATTCTTTAACAAACAAACAAACAAAAGAAATAGCAGCTTTAAGACGCCAGCCAACAGGCAGCTCAGAACAGGGATCCCTGAACGAGGGCACATGAGGGAGGCAAAATATGTCCAGGCTGTGGTGCAGGGAGGGGTTCCCAGGCATAGCCTGGCAGTCTCCAGGGGTTGAGAGTCTAGGGGAGGTGAAAACAGCTAGAGTTTGCAGGGCAGAAGGCGCTGAGAAAGGCAGCTCCAGAGATTTGCAGGAACCCTCTGGAGCCTGCAGCACAGGCATAGGAGGACATTACCCAGGGCCAGAGGGACAAAGCATGTGAAATTAGCAGGCAGAACCCCTTAAGTTGCTGGGAATAGCTTATGTTCCCCCCAGAGTAAAAAGAAAAAAACTTCATAACACACAGGCATCCGGTCAAGTGTTCAGCAGGGCATTGCCTCAGTGGTGGGCAAAAGCAGCCCTAAAGATGGCTCCAGTTCCAACTAACAGATCTTTTTTTTTTTTTTTAAGATTTATTTATTTATTTGAGAGAGACAGAGAGAAAGAGAGAAAGCACACACAAGCAGGGGAGAGGCAAAGGGAGAGGAAGAGAGAGAATCTCGAGCAGAGTCCTCACTCAGCTTGGAGCCTGACATGGGGCTCGATCTCATGACCCCAAGATCACGTCCTGAGCCGAAACCAGGAGCAGGACGTTCAACCAACTGCACCACCCAGGCCCCCCCGAACAAATCTTAAAAGCAAGCCTCAAATGGATCAAACTATTTCCAAGTAACTTAACTATGTCCCAGAACAGAGCTCACTCCCTCTCTCTCTCAAGAGTGAGATTTGTTCTGGGACATAGTTAAGTTACTTGAAATAGTTTGATATATGTATATATATATATAATAGTTTGATATATATATCTGTATATATATAGAAAGAGAGAGAGAGATCTACAGATATAGATATATAGATATGTCTTAATAGAAGAATATCTAGCACCCAACAAGGTAAATTCACAATATCTGGCATCTAATCAAAAATAACTACATGCATAGAGGCAAAGACTACATCCCATCACAAAGAGACAAATCAATCCAGTGAAATGACACAGACAGAATGAAGAGATGAAGACATTAAAATAGTTACTACAACTACATTTGATATGGTCAAAAGATAGAGAAAAATATAAACAGGCTTAGAGCAAGCACAAAAGACATACAAAAGACCCAAACAACTTCTAGAGATGAAAAGTACGCTGGACTGGATTTAATGTAAAAATGAAATAAAGAGTACTAGGTGTAAAAATGACGTTAAAGGCGTAAAACATCTTTAAAGCCTTCTCAGGCAGATTTTACTTTATTTTTTAAAAGATTTTATTTATTTATTTATCTGAGAGAGAGAGAGAGAGAGACCTGAGCCGAAGGCAGACGCTTAACCGACTGAGCCCCCCAGGTGCTGGGGCAGATTTTAAATAACCACCGATTCTTTACACCTACTGTAGAAACAGTGGCATCTGGACCAGAAAGTGATTTGACCTGCCATTCTAACTGTCCCAGGAGTCCTGGCTGAAGCCCTAGACAAGAATGTGTTCAGCTGATACCTTGTGCAGCCCCAATGGGCCATCCCAGGTGACCCCACGGGACTGTTAGCAAATAACTTGATTGTTCGAAGCTACTAAGTTTTGGAGCGGCTTTTCAAATAGCCTTAGCAAACTGCTAGAACCTCCCAGCATGCTTAGGATAAGGGGCACTTCAGGGCCTTCCCACATGTGTTCCTTCTATGTGGGCCACCCAAGGCCCCAAAGTCCACCACACCCCAACACCCTGGCCTGGCTCATCCCCTACACGTTCTGCAGATGTCAGATTCCATGGTACCCCCTCAATGAAGCAATTTCTGAACCCCAGCTCTTCTGGCCACATTACCAGCATCTTCTCTACCTTGGGGTCCCTTGTCATATTTATTCCTACAGTTATTGGTTAAACATCTGTCTCCCCAACCAGCCACTAAACTCCGGGATGGCAGGGTCCCACCACATCCCCACATCAACAGATACTTACGAATGAATGAATGCTAAATATCTCAAAGAGGAGTACGAGTCTTAGATTATTAGAACATTGGCCATTCATTCTGCTAGTCAAGTGGGATATTTTGATTTTGTCTTCATCTTGGCTTCTGCTCCTTTTCTATCATGTTAAAATACACAGAACATAACATTTAACTTCGTAACTGTTTCTAAGTGTACCACTTACTGGTAATCAACACCTTCACACTGTCATGCAGTCACCACAACTGTCCATCCCATAAGTCTTTCTCCTTGGAAGTCTGACACTCTGTCCCCATTAAACACTGACTCCCCAGTCTGGCAACCACCATTCTATTCCACTTTTGGTCTTTATGATTTTCACTCTTCCAAGTGCCTCATACAGATGGAATTGCTCAGGAGTTGTCCTTCTGTGACTGGCTTAACTCCCTTAGCATGATGTCCTCAAACTTTTTCAACGCGGTACCATATTGCAGGATTTCCTTCCTTTTTAAGGCTGAATAATATTCCACTGTATAAATAGACCCCATTTTGCTTTTCGCTTCATTGGTTGATAGACCCTTGGGTTGCTTCCATTTTCTAGCTTTTGTGGACGTGACGTACAAACATCCATGATGAACATAGGTGTATAAACACCTCTTTGAGACCTTGCTTCAATCTTGGCTTTGGTCTGTCAGGAACTACCGAAACATGAAGTCCGAGAAACGGGAAACTCATGGAGGTTTAATTTTAGTTTGGATAGTCTGACTTGCTTATTTCTAAGTTCAGTTGAGAAGAGGGTCCTTTGAGGTATTTTTTTTAAAAGATTTTATTTATTTATTTGACAGAGAGAGATCACAAGTAGACAGAGAGGCAGGCAGAGAGAGAGAGAGAAGAAGGCTCCCTGCTGAGCAGAGAGCCCGATGCGGGACTCAATCCCAGGCCCCTGGCATCATGACCTGAGCCGAAGGAGCGGCTTAACCCACTGAGCCACCCAGGCGCCCCTTTGATGTATTTTTAATCTTTGTTTTGTAAATTTCCAAACATACACAGAACTAGAGAGAATAGGGACGCCTGGGTGGCTCAGTTGGTTAAGTGCCTGTCTTCAACTTAGGTCACGATCCTGGGGTCCGGGGATCGAGCTGCCTCCCTGTCCCGGGCCAGGCTCCTTGCTCAACAGAAAGTCTTGCTTCAGTATGCATACAATATGCTTTTAATAATACCCGATATCCTTAGGAGTTCCTGAGTACAAATCAGGAAAGCCCAGTGTTGCTTAAGTGGAAAATTTTATCCCTGGAATTTTGCACAAATATATACAATATTCAGCAACAGCCCTTAAACTGACCTGTAGTTTTGGGAATGCTTTAAAATCTTCACCTACACGGAGAGCAAAAAAATAGACAACTATACCATCATTAAAATTTTGGCACATCTAGGTGTGTGTATTGATTTTGTTTTCCAAAGATGAATAGGAGAACCCAAGATTTCAGAATTGTCATCCCCTCTTTATTTACATTTATAGTGAGACTCACTTTCTCTCAGTGCACAGGGTATGTGCTGTCCAAGTGCCCAATTGTTCTCACGGGCTCCCAGGGCACTGCCGAGTATGTTTTGTTTCCTGAATTTAATTTTCTTCTGTAAATTTCTTCCTGAAATTTAGTTTTCTTCTGGTGCATCTTTCATTTGGGGAACCATTGTGAATCGTTAGTAAAGTCTCAACTCCCTTAAGAAGCAAAACAGGCAAGAAAATTCACCGTGTCCTGGTTTTCTAGACAGCATGCTGCAAGATCACCCCCGGGTGCTTAATAATTTAGCCTTTTGGGCGAAGTTCTCGTTAGAATAGGTCAAAAACATGAATAATTCAGGCGTTTGCCAACCATACTGCTCAGTTGTGCTGATGCTGGCCAAAATACAGCTGAAGCACTCACAAAGAGCCTCTAGGTGACACGATCAGGTGGCTGGGTCACGATGACACCAAATTTGGTTAATGGGGATCCCAGGTCAGATCCAGTTGGTATCAAACTACAGGCAGAGCCTGTCACATTCTGCAGGTCCTCCTAACTTCACAGTGCATCCTGCAAGGGACAATTCCTACCAGGAAAGCGTGCTCTACATCCCTGTCCCCCTCCCATCTCTCCTACACACACCGAGATCACCCCAACACTCCTCAAACCTCAAACCTCTTCATTCTCCACAGCTGGCCTTGCTTCTGCCTTCACTGAGAAAATAGAAACCATCCAAAGAGAGCTTTCTGCCCTCCACCGGACACCAGCACCTTCCATCCACACACCCGCATCAGTGCCTTACCTGTAAGGACCAGCCACACCCTCTCTAGGCCAGGCCCTCCAAGCACACCTCGTTCCCCATCCCCTCCTGCCCATGCAAGGTCACCTCTCCACTCCCCACTCCCTCCGTCTCCTCCGCCACTGTTTTTTTCACACGAACATGCTGTTATTGATCCCATCTTCAAAACCAGTTCCAATATGGGTAACAGATAAGCTGTCCTATTCAGGTGGCTATGGCAGAATACCACAGACCAGGGACTTGAACAACAGAAACTTCTTTCTCATAGTTCTGGAGGCTAGAAGTCCAAGATCAGGGTGCTGGTAGACCTGGTGTCTGGTGAGAACCCTCTTTCTGGGTCACAGCCCGTCCCTTGGCACTATGTCCCTGCAAGGCAGAAGGGCGCAAGGGAGCTCTCTGGGATCTCTTCTATAATGGCACTAATCCCATTCATGAGGGTTCCACTCTCGTGACCTAAGGATTTACCCCTCAACATTCCTGCCTCCAAATATCGTCCCATTTGGGGATTCAGTTTCAACATTTGAGTTCAGGGGGAGATGCAGACATATACAGTCCACAGCATAAACACATGAAAAGATGCTCGCCTTCATTGGTTACTAGGGAAATATAGATGAAAACCCCACAAAGATGTTACCGCATACCGATGAGAAAGCCCCAAATTAAGAAGAGCGGCCATGCCAAGCCGTGGTGAGGGCCTGGAGGGACTAGAACTCTCGCTCCCTGCTGAACTCTTTCTCTGACTGACCAGGAATGGGTTGTCCAAGCGATAACGGGTTCTCGTGGGCTCTTAGGTTCCCTTTCTGTAAGTTTTCTCTCCGGAATTTAATATTCTTTGAAAGAGAGGCTGGTGACAGCTACCCTATGACTCAGCTATGCCATTCCAGCCTCCTCCACTGAAGAACTGGGCTTCCTGAAGCACAGCCTGCCTCCCGTCCTGGTAAAAACCAGCGAAAACTAGGACAATCTCGTCTACCTTCATAGCACGTATCCTGACAGCGGTGGGGCCGGTCCCAGGGCTGCCATCAAGAGTGTCTTGTCAGCAGGAAGTGTCTGAGCGTTTTCCCCTAAAAATCTGTCCTTGAAGTATTTGCCATCTGACTAACTCTGTGCTGTGTTTGATCAGTTTATTGATTTTTTGACCAAGGGCAAAAAATATACATAAAAAATATATATATGATATATTAGATATATCATCTATATTAGAAGAGCCCCCAAACTGCTCAGGCATGTATGAAATGTCAGAGGAGAAGAGAAACAAAATGCTTTCGAAGGCTGATTTTTTCATGAACAAGAAATGTGAGTATCTCCGTCTCCACTTACCGCTGAGCTGGAGGTAACGTTTAATGAAGACTAAGTGAGTTAATTAAGGAAAAATGGCAACTAAACCCAACATAATAAGAAAGAGGCCATGTCTCTTGCTCCAGGGTGCACCTCCTGCCTTCTGTGAGGCAGGTCATCTGGGGAACCTCCTTGAATTGGTCAGACATCCCCCCCGTAAGAATCAGATCCCCAGGAAAACAGTCCAGTAAGACACCCTGGAGGGACACAGCGTTGTTACCCGAAGATGCTGCAGACCTCAGCGGTCAGAGACTGGTTCCAATCTGAGAGATTGTTCTAAAGCCTCAAGAGCCTCTTCCTGTCCTTATCCAGGCATGGTCTTGAATAGAAAGGCGATCAGAAGACGTGGAAACCCATCCTCATCCTGATTTTTCCAGCTGTCTGACCTTGGGGAGTTCCCCTAAACTCTTAGAACGTCAGTTTACTTGTTTACTTGATAAATTTTTAGGGAGTGCCTATTAGGTGCCTGGCACTAGGAATTAAGGTCATTAGTTAATTGATCGGCTAATTAATCAAATAGCTATTTGTGTAGTGTAGAAATAAGAAATGGAAATATAAAATGTGTATAAGCATCACAGAGGCCCTTAGGTCTCACCAGGTCGATCAGAGAAAATACATACTGGTCTCTTCCGCCCGTTCCAGGGACGGACCCAAAACCCTTGTAAATTCCTAAGTGAAGAGAGCACAAGGAGCATGCTCTGTTCTAATATTTGTCTTTTTTTTTTTTTTAAGATTTTATTTACTTATTTGACAGAGTTCACAAGTAGGGAGAAAGGCAGGCATAGAGAGAGAGGAGGAAGCAGGCTCCCCGCCAAGCAGGGAGCCCGATGCAGGGCTCGATCCCAGGACCCCGGGACCATGACCTGAGCCGAAGGCAGAGGCTTTAACCCACTGAGCCACCCAGGCGCCCCCTAATATTTGTCTTTGACCCTGGTTCCTGACACCAGGCTCTGAAATCCCTTGGAATTTCCCGGGTGATAAGAATGTCTTTTGTTCTAACAAGGAGACTGTGGCTGGGCTTCTGGATGAGTCTTGCTCAGCAGAAAGACGCAACCATTGTTAGAAGTTTGGCATTTTCAGCGCCCCACCCCTCCACCCCAATTCTCCAGAGAAGGGAGAGGGGCTGGAAATGGGTTAATGATTGATTGTGCCTATACGAGTAAGATCCCAATAGTGTGGGGTTCAGAGAGCTGGGTCGGCGAGCACATGGAGATTTGGGGAGGGGGTATACCAGGAGAGAGCACAGAAGCATGGTTCCCCTACCCCAGAACCCGTCCTGGGCATCTCTTCCATCTGGCTGTTCCTGAGCGATATGCTTTCATAAATCAACTGGTGATCTAGGAAGTAAAGGGTTTCTCTGAGTTCTGCGAGCCGCTCTAGCAAATTAGTCAAACCGGAGGAGGCGATCGTGGGAACTCCTGATTTAAGCCAGTGGGTCAGAAACACAGGGGAGGGGGTATAGCTCAGTGGTAGAGCATTTGACTGCAGAAACACAGGGGACAACTTGGACTTGTGACTGGCTGGTGCCTGAGGGAGGGGGAGACTTGGGGACCGAGCCCCTAACCCGTGGGATCTGATGTGATGTCCAGGTAGACCGTGTTGGAATTATGCTAAATGACAGGGCTCATAGGTGGTGCTGCCCAGAATTGTTTGGGGGCAGGGAACACCCCCACCCCAGTGTCAGAAGCATCGTGTGTCATAGTGGAACAGCCAGGGCAACACGGGGAACTAAGGTTTATCTATATGGTGGGGGAGCCCTTCTCTTCCCAGGGCTGCACGAAACCTGCCAAGCCCTCGTCAGCTAAAGGTTTATGTCCTAACACACTCAGGTGCATTTTTCCTCAATTCCACTGAGTAATTAAAGCAAATTTCTAAGAGGAAGAAAAAGACATAGATGCTCTCTAATCTCACGGAAGACTTTCAGGCATTCGAAGGGACGGCAAATGCAATCCTCTGAGTGGCCGGAAGGATGGGCTTTGGGGCGGGGGTGGGGGTGGGGTACAGGGTGGGTTGAGGCCTGAAGTCCATTAGGAATCCAGAGATACCCAGAAGGCCAGCTGGGCCATTCCTGGAGCCAGGTGTGACTCATCCAAGTTCCAAACAGCTGGCTGATATTGGACCGTTAGCCTTCCAACCAGCAGGCCCTTAGAGAAAGCTGGAGAAAGAACACAGAGGAACTAAAAAACCTAGCACGCATTAATGTTCCTGCAAGTGGGGTGCTGGGCCCTCTCAGATCCTCTTCTGACCTTGAGCTTCCTGCAAGGTCACAGGGGTGCAGTATCCCAAAACACAACTGTCATCTCTGACTGCGGAACCTCGAGGACAGCCTCAGGCCTCGTCTACACCCCTCGGAAGCCGCCCATCCTGCGATCTCCCCTTCCTTCTCTGGGTGCTTTTACCTTCGCCCCTGGCTTTCGCTGGCCCAGGGCGAGAGCCCTCTCGACACACACGTGGGAAGGGCAGGCAAGGTTAAGGAGCTGCGAAAAGGTACATTGGCGCTGTCCTCCCACCTTGACAGGTGCGTTCTTCTAGCAACAAAACAATCCCAACAGCGTCTCTGTTTCTTAACATTTGTGGCAGGCTGATGTTTGCAGAATTCCTTACATACTCTCCTGACAGCCTCTCCGTTGGCAGAGACCAGCAAGGGCTGAGCACATGAGACTTAACAGTGGTTTATAAGTATACAGGCTATTGGGTGGCTTTTTTTTTTTTTCTTTTTAGAGACAGAGAGCGAACATGTGTGCGGGAGAGGTGGGACAGAGGGAGAGAGAGAAAAAGAGAATCTTTTTTTTTTTTTTTTTTTTGACAGAGAGCACAAGTAGGCAGAGCAGCAGGCAGAGGGAGAAGGAGAAGCAGGCTTCCCGACAAGCAGGGAACCTAAGGCAGGACTCGATCCCAGGACCCTGGGGTCATGACCTGAGCCCAAATCAAAAGTGGGCCAGTTAACGTACTGAGCCATTCAGGTGCCCCTTGATGGCTTTTTTTGCATGAGTGAAATAGAATATCAAAGATAATATTCTTTATTATTTTACATGTTTGGTGTTGTGTTGCTGGGTCAGCAGCATTTGAATGAGTAATAAAACAAAGACAGATATAATCCCTACATTGTTATATGTCAAACCCCGTATAATTTCTCTCCCTTAATTGTAGCAAAAACAAATTTATGTAATATGATAATAAAATCTTCACATAATGAATCTTCTACCGTCAATAATGAGCTCAATGGCTAAAAAAAGAGATTACAGTTGTATTCCAAGTATAAGATGCCTGAACATATTTTCATTAAAAATGTGTATGAGATGGGGTGCCTGGGTGGCTCAGTTGTTAAGCATCTGCCTTCTGCTTGGGTCATGATCCCAGGGTCCTGGGATCGAGCTCCGCATCGGGCTCCCTGCTCAGGGGGAAGCCTGCTTCTCCCTCTCCCACTCCCCCTGCTTGTGTTCCCTCTCTCGCTGTGTTTCTCTCTGTCAAATAAGTAAATAAAATCTTTTTAAAAAATGTGTATGAGAGGGGCACCTGGGTGGCTCAGTGGGTTAAGCTGCTGCCTTCGGCTCAGGTCATGATCTCAGGGTCCTGGGATCGAGTCCCGCATCGGGCTCTCTGCTCAGCAGGGAGCCTGCTTCCCTTCCTCTCTCTGCCTGCCTCTCTGCCTACTTGTGATCTCTCTCTCTGTCAAATAAATAAATAAAATCTTTTAAAAAAATGTGTATGAGAGGTAAAAAAATTTAAACATCTAAATTATCCTTATGCCTTCATAAGATCGCTTTTCTTCCAAAAATTCAAAATTGGCCACTGAAACTGAAAGGTAAAATATGAATTATACTTATGGAATACCAAAAGTTTTGACCAAAATTATTTAAATAAAACTAAAATGTTTAATGCTTTAAAACGCCAATGGAATTTTGTTAAACTTTATGTTTTTCTAAAACTAAGATGATTCCCAATTGTGGTATTCAATGCTCAACTAGCTGCTGATGTAAAAAATCTATACGGTACTTCTCCCGTGTTACGTATATGTACATGCCTATCTGTAAACAAATTTAGAATAGCATGAGTCATTTGATCTTACAGATTTTCCTAAGCCACACATCTAACTGCTGTAAATAACAAGCTAATTTGTGAATACCTCTGGAACCGCACACTGAAACACCAAGAGAAGGGAAAAAAAGAGATATTCTGCACGACAGGGAAACAATACTTTGATACAGGAGAATCTGTCGTATTCACTATGCCTGAGAGAAGGGATTTGATGACTTAGGATTTGATGTCTTCCCCTCCCCACCCCACCCTCCACAGCTCTTATGGTTCCTGTCACTCAAATTTTCTCCCGCTTCCCTATCTCTGAGGTCAGGAGGACACAGCCTTCCTGTCCTCACACGCTGTCATCTTTCATTCCGAGAACATGGAGCCAGAGATGTTAACAAGCATTTCCCCAGGGCCTGAGCAGTGTTAGCCGTGACCGTGGATGCTTACTCACGGGCTGCACAGGGACTCAAGGGACAGGAGGACCCGTATGTCCTTCAGGACATTTCAGTGTGTGCTTGTGATATGTGGGCACCTGTCGTGCAAAGGGGGCTTCCTCCCCACCTACCCGGAGGGTACACAGCTCCCTGGGTGCGTCAGCCTGCTCTGGGCACCATCGCAAAACACCGCAGGCTGGGCGGCTTGAACAACGGATTTTTATTCTCCCATAGTCTGGAGGCTCCAGATCAAGGTCAAGGTGTCAGCAGGGGCGCTTTCCCCTGAGGCCTCTCTCCTTGGCTTGGAATGGCCGACTTCTCTATGTGTCTATGTGTCTTGGCGTGGTCTTCTTCTGTGCATACCCATTCCTGGTATCCCTTTGCGTGTCCCAATTACCTCTTTTTTTTTTTTTTTTGAGATTTTATTTATTTATGCGACAGGGAGCAAGCGAGCCCAAGCAGGCAGAGCGGGCAGAGGGAGAGCAGGCTCCCCACTGGGCAGGGAGCCTGATGTGGGGCTCGATCCCAGGACCCTGGGGTCATGACCTGAGCCAAAGGCAGAGGCTTAACCAACTGAGCCACCCAGGTGCCCCCCAATCTCTTCTTTTTATAAGGACGCTGGTCAGATTGGATTGGGGCCCATCCTAATGGCTTCGTTTTAACCTAATTACCTCTTTAAAGGTCCCATCTCCAAATACACATTCTGAGGTTCTGGGGGTTAGAGTTTCAACATATGAATTGGGGCAGGGGCTTGTTCCTGGGGAACACCTGGTCTACTTAATATAGCCCATTGCAGCCTGGGCTGTCGTCCCTGCTTCCTCCCACTCCCACGCCCTCCGACCCCCCCACACCCTGGTTGGGGCAGGTGGAGCCACACCCCTGGCTTCACTTGCCAGCAATTCAAGAATGATTCAAAAATGTGCACGCCGTGCCTACACCTGTCCTCTGAGCTCAGACGCAGGCATCCACATGGCTGCTTCCCTTCAACCTGGCCAGACCCTGGGCGCCCCGCCTCTGCAAAGGGCAACTCTGGTCCTCCTGGAGCCATCCCTAAAGCCTCTCTCCCTCCCTGCCTTGAACCAGGACCAAATTTAGTCCACGTGCCCTCCTAATTCCTCTCAAATCCACCGACTGCTCTTCAGCTCACTCTCTAGAATAAATAAGGAAATAAATCTTAAAAAAAAAAATGTAAATGCAAATCTAATTGGGTTTACTCCCTCCTCGGAAATTTTCATGGATCCCTTTTGCTCTGAGTGCCAAGCCCTTAACATGGCCTAAAAGGTCTTGCAAATAATTCCTCATTTTTGTACGTATGCATTCATCAGTGATCAGTATGATTACATTTTTCCTCGTGTTTTTTTTAAGATTTCATTTATTTATTTGACAGACAGAGATCACAAGTAGGCAGAGAGGCAGGCAGAGAGAGAGAGGGGGAAGCAGGATCCCTGCTGAGCAGAGAGCCCAATGTGGGGCTCGATCCCAGGACCCTGGGATCATAACCTGAGCCAAAGGCAGAGGCTTAACCCACTGAGCCACCCAGGCGCTCCCTCTTTTTTTTTTTTTAACAGTCACATGTCTGGGCATTAGGGCATATGGGCTCGTGAGTGCCATCCCTAGAAATACTGCCAACCACACCAACCCCTGAATGGGATGTTAGATGAAACGATCTGGGCAATCGCTCAATAGCTCATTGTTTAAAACCCAGCACCTAGCACAATGCTTGGCCTGTAGAAGGCACTCAGCAAATATTGGCAAAACAAATGAGTATTATAAGACATTTCTGGGAATCTACCCCAAAGAGAAAATAACTAAGGATGGTCTCACAGCTTTTGCTATGGGGATGTTTATCCCTGCACTTCTTGTAAGATGTGAAAAAACCTAGAGGCCCAGTAATTGGGGGGTGATGACATTAGAGTCCCCCCTCCCCACGTATAGAATTATACATAGCTCTTAAAAATCATGGTATAGGGGCGTCATGGTGGATTAAGTCGCTGCCTTCGGCTCAGGTCATGATCTCTGGGTCCTGGGATTGAGCCCCACATCGGGCTCTCTGCTCAGCAGGGAGCCTGCTTCCCCCTCTCTCTCTGCCTGCCTCTCTGTCTACTTGTGATCTCTCTCTGTCAAATAAATAAATAAAATCTAAAAAAAAAATCATGGTATATAGATTTATACTTATTGAGGGGGAAAATGTTCACAATATGTTAAGAAAAATGGCAGCTTACTGAAGTCATGGCTCCATTTCAATGTTTAAAATATTTTAAAAAATCAATATGTCTTAAAGGATCTCTGAACTATTAGCATTGTTGTCTCCAGTGGTGAATTACAATCATCTCTCTTCTCTTTTCTCTTTCTCCTTCTCTTCTTTCTTTTTCTTTTCTTTGCTTCTCTGTATTTTCTACAAAAAGCAAATATATGTTTTTAATAATACTTTCAAACTTACTTAACCTTCACAAACACACACGGAAAAAGAGAGAGAGATACTGCGTATAAAAACAGGCTTGTTCACTCATTTGCTGAATGTGTCCCAGCCTCACCACGTACCGTGTTAGTATTTGCAATCCTAAGTGTACATGGCGGTCGAGATAACGTGTTTTGTTTAGGTCAAGGTAACCTATTTAAGTACGGTCCCCTGTCCTGCCCTTAGACACTCCCCCACTTCCCGAAGGAAACGGGTTCAGCACATGCATGACCCTGAATCGGAAAGGATTCATCAAGGGGAACAGGTGGGTATATGTCCAACTTCCCAACTTCCCAAACAACCACCAGCTCCCTAGCTCAAAGAGATTCAGGACCACCCTGCTCCAGCGCGGCCGATTGGGGTGACGACTTAACTATGCCGGAGAACCCAATGTGCTTTGTCTGATGGCTTGAAAGCAAACTCGAACCTTTTCCTTTCCCAGGGGAAGAAGGGCTTGTGGAAACCCAGAAGCCTGGCTGTCTTGGGAATCTTTCAGTTGACACCAAGGAAAATTCTGAGATGAGTCAGGTCCTGCCACTTAAGCAGCTAACGGACTTGTCGGATCTCCTAATCTCCCTTTTCCTCATAGGGATAATAATATTTCACAGAATTGTTGGAATGACTAATGCCGTGACGTAACACTGGTAAACCAGGCAATGTTGAACTAATGTAAATCATGAGCCAGGCCGGCTTTGTGGGTGCGATCTGTAATGGAAGGGTCCCATGCTTGATTTCATGCTCTGAAGCCGCCATGTTGAAATTCTTAATTTGTGAACAAGGATGCTTACAATTGCACTTTCCATTGGGTCCCACAGATAATGTAGCCGGTGTTGGCTCTGAACCTTATTTCATGGCCATGCCCATAGGAGGTCACAAGGGATGCATCCTACCCAAGGTTTTGTAAAAACTCTAAATCCAGTGGAGGTCAAATCCTCAGAGACACAGACTGTCCTGCCATGCCTTTGTTACTCATGTTGTGAAACCTGCAAGCTGACCTTTTTGTTCAGCCCTAAGACCTTGTATAGTTTTTAGTTAGCAAACAGCAATATCTCCTCAGTAATGAGTTTGTTCTGAGCTCCCACCGGAAACCTTATTTAACAAATTTTTGCCAGGTCTCTTTGAGTGGGAAAGGAAATCCTTCACTAGAGAAATATCTCATTTATAAATAAACACACCCCAGTAACTCTAGATGTCTCCCCATATCATCGTACAGATGCATCAGCTAGATGTTAAAATTCAGATTTGGGAGGATTTCCTACCTTGTCAGTCAGGAGCTGCTTTCCTATGCTCCTTGCTTTTTCATCACTGACATTTCAGAATCTCCACTCTTTTTTTTTTTAAGATTTTATTTATTTATTTGACAGAGAGAGATCACAAGTAGACAGAAAGGCAGGCAGAGAGAGAGAGAGAGAGAGAGGGAAGCAGGCTCCCCACTGAGCAGAGAGCCGAATGCGGGACTCGATCCCAGGACCCCGAGATCATGACCCGAGCCGAAGGCAGCGGCTTAACGCACTGAGCCAACCAGGCGCCCCAGAATCTCCACTCTTAATGTTCTTAAATAATTTTCTATAGTCCTATAAGACATTTCAGAGTCTTTTGCAATTTAAAAATGATTTTTTTTAAAGATTTTATTTTTAAGGGGCACCTAGGTGGCTCAGTTGTTAGGCATCTGCCTTCGGCTCAGGTCATGATCCAGGGTCTTGGGATGGAGCCTCGTGTCGGGCTCTCTGCTCAGCAGGGAGCCTGCTTCTCCCTCTCCCACTTCCCATGCTTGTGTTCCCTCTCTCACTGTGTCTCTCTCTGTTAAATAAATAAATAAAATATTTTAAAGAATCAGTGAAACTGAAAAAAAAATTTCTTTTTAAGCAATCTCTCCACCCAGTGTGGGGCTTGAACTCACAATCCTAAGATCAAGAGTCACATGCTTTTCCAGGAAAGCCAAACAGGTGCCCCTGAGACTCTTCCGGAATAGAGGGGGAACAACACAGCACGGGGAATTCTTTTAACCATTGTGGCCATTGTTTCAATAAGATTTCAGATTCTCACCCAGTCCATGTTATGACTAGTCATTGCCTCTCAGGTGAAGCTAAGCCCTCTTATCTCCACTGCCGGACCCTTTGGTGCTAGTAAATGACAAACCTTGGAGATTGAAGGTGAACATGACACACAAAGTCCCTACTTTCTAGGAGCTTCCATCTGGGGAGAGGAGATAAACAATAAGCAAGCGAGCAAAAAACAAACAAAAACAGATCATCTCACACTGTGGTAAGTGCTCTAGAAGAAAAAAATACAGAGGGATGAGATTGATGGGGCAGACAAGACGGTCTCTTTGTGATGAGGCCATAGGGGAGGAAGAAATTTTTCTCCACTCTCTTAGGTTCTGTTATTGGGACCTGTTATTATATGTGCTGCCGAAGCGAGCACTGGGACCTGTTAATTAAACCAATAAAAGATATAGAGTAATAGGAGAAAAGGTATTTTATCTTACTGGCATGGAATTCATAGAAAAGAAGCAAAACTCAAAAGAACAACTAGACCTAGAGGCTTATATACCATTTAACAAAAAGTAGCAAATTGTGGAGAAGTGGCTAGACCAAGGAGGGGATTTGGGCTCCTAGGGGTGATAAACCATGGGGAAGTGACTAGGAAACACATGAGGGAACTAATGGAAGATAAGGGATATTTAAGAAAGTTCTGCTTATGTAGACTCCTCCCAGCATCAACTCTGTCCACAACAACAGGTTGCTCTCTCTTCCTGGTGCAGAGAAGGCACTTTCCTCTTGGGAGATATATGTCCTACTTTTAGGCAGATAAGCAGAGAGCAGAGATCTCTTCTTGCATTTTTTTGGTTTCTCAGTTGCCTTTGGCTCAAGATAGTCCAAGTGGCAAATTTTGGGGTGGCCGAGTCTGATCCCCTTTGGGGTCAGACTGCCTTCTCTTCCTGAGCTGTGAGGTCGTTTCCCTCAGTCACAGGGCACAGCCACCTCCTAGCTCCTGTTAAACATCTTTCTTTCTCAGCCCTGCTGTGAATGCAGAAGGCATTCTGGGGCTCACCTGCTGGAAGTCCTGAGAGCCCTGTGATAATTCAGCCCAGAGGACAAAAGAGGCTGAAGCTGGCCAGTGCCTATTATTGTGGTAAAATACACACAACATAAAACTTAACCATTTTAACCATTTCTGTGGCTTTAAGTGCATTTGCCCTGTTGTGCAACCAACACCACCATCCAGAACATTTTTCACCTTCTCAAACAGAACCTCTACCCCCGTTGAACAGTAACAGAAAGAAAAGACTCGACAGAGTTTCTATGGTAACTTAATGTCAGCAACCTACATTCTTAGCAACCTACTTTCTTGCGACTGGTTTTCAGAAACGGCTTTTTTTTTTTTTTTTTTAATTTGATGGAGAGCAAGAGCACTAGCAGGGAAGCTGTAGAGGGGGAGGAAGAAACAGACTCCCCACGGAGCAGGGAGCCCAATGCGGGGCTCGATCCCAGGACCCTGGGATCAGGACCTGAGCCGAAGGCAGATGCTTAACCATCCGAGCCACGCAGGCACGCTTTAGAAACGGCTTTTTAAGACTGGGCAAGTTGGTGAGGGTTGGTAATCCTGTTTTCAAGCTCTTGTTGCTGTTTTTCTTTTCTTTCTTTCTTTTTTAAATTTTACTTATTTATTTGACAGAGATCACAAGTAGGCAGAGAGGCAGGCAGAGAGAGAGGGGAAGCAGACTCCTTGCTGAGCAGAGAGCCCGATGCAGGGCTCAATCCCAGGACCCTGGGATCATGACCTGAGCCGAAGGCAGAGGCTTAACCCACTGAGCCACCCAGGTGCCCCTATTTTTCTTTATCCGTTTATCAAATAATTACTGAGCACCTAACTAGGTTGAGGACTGTGCCAGGCTTTGGGGCATGTCATGCGGGCAAGACAGGAATGATGCCAGTCTGACGCTTGGTAACCAAGCAATGCCGTGGGTGTTCGTGAAAGAAACTTCCCACTGAGGACACCAGCGAAAGTACACTGCTGGGTTGGGGGGTGGTGGTGGTAGAGGGATATATTTGGGGACAAACTGAAGATGACGATCTCGATGATATTACCCAGGGAAGATCTAAAGATCATGGTCTACTTTGAAGCCACGGACTATTTCTGATCGCAACAGGGGGCTGGTTTTTTACTTTTAAAAAACTTGAATGCAGCCTTAAAACATAAGGAAATCCTGTCACACAGCACCACATGGATGATCCTTGAGGTTCTTATGCTAACTGCAATAAACCCATCACAAAAGACAAATACTGCAAGATTTCACTTACGTGAGGTGTCTAAAGTTGTCTAACTCGCAGAGACGGAAAGTAGAATCGTGGCTCCCAGGGTATTGGGGGGGGGGGCAGTTCTTGTTCAATGAGCATAAAGTTCAGTTTTGCAAGATGAGAAGGTTCTGGAGATCTCTTACACAATCATGTGTATCTAGATAACACTACTCTATGTATATTAAAATGGTTAAAATGGTAAATTTTATGTTGCATGCTTTTTTAAACACAATTAAAAAAAAAAAGAAAAGTCTAGCACAGTGCTGGCTACACAGGGACTCAACAAACATTTGCTGAAAGCTCAAAACAAACAAAAAGCAGAAAACCTTGAGGTCTCAAATCCTGGCCTCGTGTTTTTCTTACACATTTTAGATAATGGGGTTTGGGAATGGTTGGTTGGTTTCTTGCCTCCTTTTTGTCTTTTTAGTGCGTGCGATTTCAGATATCACTGGGAAAATCCAACTCAAGACTTTTTTGGACAATCATCCAACCAGCGCCACCCCTTTGATGGACAAGTCTATGGGTCCATCTGACACTGACCTTGAGTCTGTCGACTCTGGACCAAGGTTGGCCTCTCACGTCCATGGCTTCAGAGGGTAACAGCAGGCCTGCTTCAAACAGCAGCCACCAACACCCGGGGGTCCTTTTACAAAAGGCCCCCATCTGTGTTCACCTCATTTTGGCCACCGTCTCCTCTTAACCAGCTGTCTGGTTTCTTCTCCACACTGCCAGCGGATTCATTTGCAGAACTGAAACTTTAGTTAAGGTTTGTTGAGGTTTGTTTTTAAAAATTGGCTGTTCCCACCCACATTCCCTTGTGATATAAATAGAACAAAAAAGAGGTTTAATTAGCAAGGCAAGACATTCGAGCTATGGTCTACTTGATCCTTGAAAAGGAAATCTAAGAGGTTCTTACTATCACTTTTTCAATCCTATATAAGGTAGGTCAGTAAGGTAGGAAAAGCGCATCTGTTTTGTGCTCCTTCAGCTCTTTTTTCTGATTCTTCTTAAGGAAAAATCTGAAAAGGTAAGTAGCTGGTGGACCTACAAGACCCCAGACTCTTCTTTCCTACTTTCTTCCTACTTTCCTTCTCTCCTACTTCTTTCCTATGGGTTCATATTAGGTTGGTGCATGCTGTGCTCAGACTTCCCTTCTTGGACTTGACATATGAAAGGAGTCTCTTTGATCTCTGGTAGATGGGCTTTCCATGTCGCTGATTCCCATCCTTCAGAATAGAGAGCATCTTTTCCACAGAAGGTATCCAAGTAGTCCAAGCTATATCCTTCTCCACATGGAACTGGAAACATTGTATTTCCAGTGTATGAACATAGTTTTGTAGATGACTATGTAAGTGATCCATTGTTCAAATATCCTTTTTATTAAAAAAAAAAAAGGATCAAGTCATCCTCTGAGCTGTAGTTTTAAAATTTGTCTTTGAAGAACATTCAGGAGAAGGCAGAGACACAAAGGAGGCTGGAACCTTTTCAGTTTATGACTTGTATGTGGCTCTTCTGTCCCTTCATTTAATACAATATCACACTTATCGCATTTAAAAATTCCCCACAAACACACAGTTTCCGTGGGCCCAGGCACATATAGTGCCCCTGGGTGTGCATTTTCCTGCTTGTCATTGACGGCATCTCGTTCATTCTGTGTGACTAGGTGGAAAATGAGCATTACAGATGTCCTTAGCGCTGATGACATCGCAGCCGCCCTGCAGGAGTGCCAAGGTAAAGGGCAGTGGGGCCAGGGGTGACTATTTCCCAGCTGTTCACACCTCCAGCAAAGCCTCAAGGATTAAAATACGACTTTGCTGAAAATCCGTGGAATCAGAGAGTAAAATTGTTGTCAATGAAATAACTAGTTACAGAGCCTATGATTCCATTGCTGTAAAGTGAAAGAAACGAAATGTGAAAAAAGAAACATGTGGATACCGTGTAGCCTGTTTGAATGCAATGACCTCATTTCACCCAGCCGATGAGACCAGCCCTGCTCCAGTCTTATACACACAGGCTGTAAAAAGGGAAGCGGGGGAGGCACAGAGGAGGGAAGGGTAGACAAAAGCAAGTGGACGGGGAAGGAGGGAGACAGGAGATGCTATCACAAAGCCACCCGGTCTTGGCTGCCTCATTGTTTTGCCCTAGTCACAGCCCTCTTTGTCTGTCTGTCTGTCTTTATTTATTTATTTTTGAGAAAGAGTGAGAGAGTGGATTGGGGGAGCAGGGCAGGGGCAGAGGGAGAGCGAGAGAAAGAATACTAAGCAGGTTCCACGCCCAGCAAAGAGCCTGATGCAAGGATCAATCTCATGACCCTGAGATCACAACCTGAGCTGAAATCAAGGGTCAGATGCTTAACCAACTGAGCCACCTAGACGCCCTGTCTTTTTTTAAAAAAGTGAGAACTGAGCATCTCTGTAGCTCGAGGATATCATGAGGAGGGGTTTTAAGAAACCTATGTTTTCAGCCCCTTGGCCCAAATACGGAATGTGACCCGATGAGCCTCAGAATAACCCTCTCTCTGTCCTTCAGACCCAGATACTTTCGAACCCCAAAAATTCTTCCAGACATCAGGCCTCTCCAAGATGTCGGCCAGCCAGGTGAAGGATGTTTTTCGGTTCATAGACAATGACCAGAGTGGATATCTGGATGAAGAAGAGCTTAAGTGAGTTTTGTCCTGAGCCTGTGTGGTGCCCTTGACATTGCTAGGTGGGTCGGGAGCCGTGGAGGCCAGTTTGGTCAGTATTTCTTCAATGGCCAGTGTTGATGCTGGTTGTTCCACAGAGCCTCATGCAAGGGAAGACCGTGGGTCAGTGGGCCACGTTTCTATCCTTGTGAAGCATTAGACATGGGCACCGGAGACAGTAGGTGCAGAAGTTCATTCATTGTAGGTTTTTTCTTTGGCAAATGGACTTACCAACAAAACTCTGGGAAAAAAAAAAACTTTTTAATTTTTAAAAATTTATTCATTTTATTCACTTGAGAGAGAGAGAGAGAGAGAGAGCACGAGCAGGGGGAGGATCAGAGGGAGAGGGAGAAGCAGACTCCCTACAGAGCCAGGACCCCGACACGGGACTCGATCCCAGGACCCAGGATCATGACCTGAGCCAAAGGCAGTCGCTTAACCGATTGAGGTACCCACATGTCCCCCTGAGAAAAAAACAAAAAACTATTAAAAACAGAATTCCCACCTGTAGTTTCTATAAGGAAGGCAAGTTTGTCTTGTGTAGACCTTTGATGGAATAGCACAATGGCCAAGAACAGGTAGTTTGCTTCAAGAGGAAATGGGGAAGCACAGGGACATATGGTCTTTCAGAAAATTCCCATCAATCTTGATTGTCCTGTAGGTTTTTCCTCCAGAAGTTTGAGAGCGGTGCCAGAGAGCTGACAGAGTCAGAAACCAAGTCCTTGATGGCGGCGGCAGATAATGACGGAGATGGGAAAATTGGGGCCGATGGTATGTTCACGCCTGTACCCAGTACAAAAGAATTTAGCTCTAGAAGCAATCTGGGGAACTTGGGTCATGAGATCAGGCATGAGATCACGGTTAGTGAAAATCCCCCATTCTTAACCTTGCTAAGCTTCAACCTTCTCATCTGTGAAATGGGCCTAGTGTGAGGATACCAATGATATATAGAGAGACTAGTGTGATGTCTGGGAACGTACCATTGAACCTGGTCCTGTGAGTCGCTGTCTATGACCCGGAAAACACCCTTCACCCGACCGGGGTACTAGATATGGTCTGGCTAATGATTTGCAAGACACCCTAATGCATCATGGCAATGATGTAAGGAATTTCTACCCCTGGGATTTGAGCCTTTCCGAATAAGGGAAGGACTGACATTCTCAAGTGTGTCTCATATTAAAATGTCTATTGACTTGAGTAGGAAAGCCTCTTAGCTTTTAAGGGTTTAAACAAACATATTTTATTGGACATTAGCCCACCAAGTGGACAATATGAGAGTGTAGATCAAACACAAGGTATGGAGTCTTTTGTGTGCAGAGACCTATATTCAAATTTTAGTATAGCTGCATGGCTGTAGAACTATCTTCTTCCTATTCAATTATTTTGCTTACATGCTATTTAGCTACACTGTGCATGCCAGCTCAGGAGAATTTATGCATGGCCTTTATGGTGATACTAACTAGATATTAAAAACTCCTATTAAATCCTCCCTTTAAAAACCTATCCAAAATTATACCACTGTAACTTACTACACAGGCGTTCATGTAGCTTCTACTTATAGCTCAGAAAAATAGCTGAGATAAGAGAAGATTGATTTAAATCTAGCCACCAGAAAAAAAAATCCAGGTAGTCAAAGTATACCAATAAATATAAAGCAAAACCCCAGTTTTCAATTTCAGTCAGTCACATCTGCTCATTTTCATCCTTACCCCATCACCATCGCCTTTTAGTAACATAAACTCTTGGGGGTAAGGTGAGAGGTCAAGAAAAGTGAGTTCAGAAGTCCACCCTATGAATTGTTTCCTACATCTGTACAATGTAACTTCTAAAAAGAGGAAGAAACCCCCTTCCTCTGTCTTAAAGTAGCCAGAGAGCTGAGACATCCCAGATTGGGGTACGGTATTATACCAAGTCTGTGCACTGTCAGAGAGAAATGCCTGGGCTCCCAGGTTCTAATACAAGGGGCTTTATTGCAAAGCGGAAGATGTCTGTTAGATTACGCAGGAAGATGGGATGTTACAGACCAGCTCCATCCGCAGCCAGTGACACATTTTCCCCCTCCTTTTGTGCCCTGAGAGGGGACCAAGCCCATCATCTGACAATCTGCTTCCTTTCCTCTTCAAAACTCCCACCAGCCGCCACGACACGTCGGTAAAAATATCCAGCCATTTCCACTGATGCCTTCTTGCCTCTTCTGTTCTAGAATTCCAGGAAATGGTGCATTCTTAAAAGCTCCAGTCTGTGGAGATAGAGACAATCAGCCGGAAGACCTCCAAAGCCCTAGGAATGGGAAACCCCACTTCCTCCCCCTAGTTTATTTATTCATTACCCCCCCCCGCCCCCACAGAAGTGCTTCTGCAATTGACTTCCTGTTTTAGCAAGGTAATAAGACAGTCATTTGTGAATTTTCGGTGGTCAGTGGTTGGTATGCCTGATGACTCCTGCAAGGCCCTCGGCAGACAATGCCTTTAAAATTCAACCAATAAAGATGCATTTCTCATCATCTACTGATGTGTGGGTGTGTTGTTGTCATTGCGGTGTCTTCATAGCAAGGTGCAGGGATGAAAGCAATTTGGGGGCTGAGGGCTTTGAGAAAGACTCCTGGTCCTCTCGAGCACTAAGCCAGCCATACTGGAGTGTGCCAGCAAACAGAGAAAACAGGGTAGGGGGAGAAAAAAGTCAAAAGCAAATGGCACCGTCAGGCTGGGGTTTTTCTCAGGCAGTTCTCGGAGTCTGAAAGTAACATGAAGAGATTTATAAAAAGCATAAAAGCACCTTCGCTTATGCATTAGATGGCCAGAAGAGAGATTTAAAAGCCAACAGTACAGAAAAAAATGGGAGGCAGTAATGGCCCCCAAACTAAGGAGAGACTCGCTCTACTGGATGGGCATAGACCCATTTTCAAGCTTGTTTTTGTTTTTTTTTGGGGGGGGTTGCCTTTTTTTGTTGTTTTTTTTTTTTCCTTAGAAAAACAAGCTACCTGAGACTGCCTGCTCTGACCCCACCTCCTGCCACCTTCCCCTTCTCTTTCTCAGTCTTCACTTTCCTGGCTCTCATTGAAATACCACCTGAGCCAATTACACCAGGAATTGCCTTCACTTGGGAGGCGAGCCTCCGGGTCCTGTTACAGAGTTTTCGTGAGGGTGGGGCCCCATCAAGCCAGGAAACTCTTGCGATGCTGATGTCCAGGTGGCAGGTAGAAGGTGTTATTTCTGGCTGACCCCGAGAGTTGAGGACTCCGGGGAGGAACTGAGGCATTTTCCTGGGACCCTGCTGAAAGGCTCACACTTTTCACTGCACACGCAGGTTCCTGAAGCCTGGGGCTCTCCTAGATTGCCTCCTTCACACTTGAAGTAGCTCAGGGATTTTTGAACCCCGGCTATTTAGGAGGCCATGTTAAGGCAGCTTCTTGAAATGTGGGGTGTATACAAGAAGGGGGCCTCCAGTGTTCGACTCTTTTTTTTTTTTTTGGAGACAGAGTGAGAGCATGAGAAGCGGAGAGGTTCAGAGGGAGAAGCAGACTCCCCGCTGAGCGGGGAGCCTGATGCAGGACTCGATCCTGGGACCCCAGGATCATGACCCGAGCCGAAGGCAGATGCTCAACCAACTGAGCCACCCAGGCATCCTAGGGTTCAACGTTTTAATTTCAATAACCATGCATTTATCTAATATGCACTCGGAAGAAACTCAACTAACACCACCACGGAATTTCAATATCGTCGCATTAGAACGAGGCTAAGGGGAATATGAGAGATTTCAAACCCGTTATCTCCAGCCGGAAGGATGGCGGGACAGTGAGATAAGATGGAGGCCTTTGAAGAAACACAGCACAATAACTAGGGACATGAAAAACAGATGTAGAATTTACCCGATTTTTGTCACTAAGCCAAAGTAACAATTTTGATTTAAAAAAACTTTCATGCCAAAGATGTATCCCACACTCAAATGAATGAAAGCCCTGCATACTATTCTGTTCTGGAAATTCTTACTCATTTCTTTGGACTCATTTATGTTTTTACATACTGAGGAAAAATTTTAAATAGAACATATCCAGAGTCGAATCAAAAGTGGAAAAAAATCCTAAAGTTGTAACAGTCGGGAAAAGGGATTGACAAGCATGTAAACAATTTTACTTTTGTGTTTGAGTTCTCAATTTTTAACTAATTTGCCAACGACCATCAACCTACCTCAAGAAGGGGATGTTCTCGGCAGTGGAACGATGTATTTTTGGCTTTGACATGAGGACCTGGAGTGCATGACGGGTTACAGAAGTTTGTTTTTCCTACTTGCTTATAAAATAGGGCTGAGACAGTGGCTTTAATTTGAACTATTTTTACTTAATTGTAATTTTGACTTACAGTTCAGTAGAGTAGTTTATAATTTAACAGAAAGTGATCTGAAAGCTGGTTTCTTTTTTTTTAAATATTTTATTTATTTAACAGACAGAAATCACAACTAGGCAGAGAGACAGGCAGAGAGAGAGGAGGAAGCAGGCCCTGCAGGGCAGAGAGCCCGATGTGGGGCTCGATCCCAGGACTCTGGGATCATGACCTGAGCCGAAGGCAGAGGCTTTAACCCACTGAGCCACCCAGGCATCCCTGAAAGCTGGTTTCTTAAATGTGCTTCATTGTTGAGGCTAATACAAAGAATGACTAAAATACTTCAAACATTGTTAGGTATTTTGGTTCAGCATCTGTACATTACGAAATATTGAGGTTAGTTTTTTCAATCTATAGGTTTCCACCGAAGTTTTTCCCAGCTCAGAAATAAAGCGTAGAAAAACAGCAAAGATATGGAGCTCTGTCCGTTCATTCAGGTGGACAAATGGCATAATTAATTCTGTGGGACAATGCAGTTTAATTTTGTGTAATGAGTACTCAGGAATCCAGTTTCAAGCAAAAACCTATCTTCTATCTCTCCTGCTAATGTGAAGGGATGGTATTACTTTGCAAACACTTAAGACGACAGATGAAATTGGAATCACGAGGCTCATTTCCACCTGGCCTGTTAACTTATTCACTGGGAAGACTACTCATTTACGTGAGCTTTTAACTGGTTTCCAAAAGTCAACGTTTTCGGGTAAGGAGTAGATTTTGACATTGTTTTCCTAGGAGTTCTACAATGAAGGTAAACGGATTCACATCCTCGAGTTATTTTTGAGTGATAAAATATATTTTAAGAATTGGGGTGCTTGGGTGGTTCAGTGGGTTAAGGCCTCTGCCTTCGGCTCAGGTCATGATCCCAGGGTCCTGGGATCGAGCCCTGCATGGGGCTCTCTGCTCAGCAGGGAGCCTGCTTCCCCCTCTCTCTCTGCCGGTCTCTCTGCCTACTTGTGATCTCTGTCTGTCAAATAAATAAATAAAATCTTTTAAAAAATATATATATATTTCAAGAACATAAAAGACCTGCATCCCTACCCCCTCACGTTAACACACCTTGACGTTTCTTGTGCGGTGGCTTTGTAGTATGTCAACTGGCTTGGGGCTGTAGGTTCCCAGTCTTTTTTTTTTTTAAGATTTTATTTATTTGACAGAGAGAGACACAGCAAGAGAGGAAACACAAGCAGGGGGAGTGGGAGAGAGAGAAGCAGGCTTCCCGCTGAGCAGGGAGCCTGATGTGGGCTCCATCCCAGGACTCTGAGATCATGACCTGAGCCCCCTTGGGATCATGACCTGAGCTGAAGGCAGACACTTAACAACTGAGCCACCCAGGCACCCCTAAGTGCCCCCAGTCTTAGATGGGTCTGAGATTTGGGGGGGGGGGGTGGGAGTAAGAGTGAAGTAATAGCCATTGTATTTATGCTCCGGAACTCAGCACGGGGTGGTCACGTATCTGCTGGATCCCCGCCTTGGTGTGGGGTCCTCCTTCAGCCCCCAGCACCAAGTGTGTCTTTCCTGCTCTGACAAAGTACACCAGCTGTTCCTGAAGGAGCCCCCATCATCAGGGCTGGAGGCTGGGAGAGACGTACGTTCCAGCCTGTCCTCAGTCTCCCCACTTCTTCCTGTCCCGCTTCCCTTCTGATGCAGACCAAATTCAGCATGGACGAAGGCAGCAGCCTCACAGAGACTGCTCACTAGCGCTCACTAGCGCCTAATACCTGTAGAAGACACAGATACATACGGGTATTTCCTGTTTTTCAACAGTTCAAGTTACGTCACTAACCTACATTAGTGGGGCGCCTGGGTGGTTCAGTGGGTTAAGGCCTCTGCCTTCGGCTCAGGTCATGATCCCAGGGTCCTGGGATTGAGCCCTACATGGGGCTCTCTGCTCAGCAGGGAGCCTGCTTCCCCTCTCTCTCTGCCTGCCTCTCTGCCTACTTGTGATCTCTGTCAAATAAATATATGAAATCTTAAAACAAAAAACAAAACAAAACAAAAAACCCTACATTAGTACCTATTCACCAAACGAAAGGAATCAAAGTCGATTTCACTTTCACAGAAAGGGGGCAGGGACGGAAAGAGCATTCAGTGCTGGTTTTCTGGGAGAGCGGTGACAGAGACAGGATGGATCTTGTTTATAACCGCAAGTTTGTACCCTTTTACCAGCCTCTCCCTATGTTCCCCACCCCCTAACCCCTGGCAACCACCATTTGGCTCTGTTTGTATGAGGGTTGGTTTTGTTTTCTAAGATTCCATATATAAGTGATACCATGAAATATTTGTCTGGTTTATTTCACTTAGCATAATGCCTGGCCAGTTCCTCCAATGGTGTCCCGAACGGCAGGATTTCCTTTTTTCTCATGGTTGAATAATATTCTATCCTACACATATAAACACATTTTGCTTATTCATTACTCCATCGACAGACACTCAGGTTGTTTCCATACCTTGTCTATTGAAAATAATTCTACAGTGAAGACGGAGGGCAGATAGAACTTCTAGATAATGATTTCGTTTCCCTTGGATACGTTGCCAGAAGTAGGATTGCTGGGTCATATGGCAGTTCTATTTTTAATTTTTCTGAGTACCTGCCATACTGTTTTCCATAGTGGCTGCACCAATTTACATTTCCACCATCAGTGCACAAGGGTTCCCTCTTCTCCATGTTTTGGCCAGAACTTTACTTTCATCCTTTCGGAAAACTGACCTAACAGGTATGAGGTGATACCTCATTGTGGTTTTGATTTGCATTTCCCTGATGATGATTGATGTCTAGTGTCTTTTCATGTACCCATTGACCTTTTTCTTTGAACAAATGTCTGTTAGGGTCCTTTGCCTATTTTTAAATTGGGTTACTTGGGTTTCTTTCTATTGAGTTGCATGAGTTCCTTGATTTTTTTTTTTAATTAACATTTGTCACGTGTGTGGTTTGCAAATATTTTCTCCCATTCCATAGGTCAACTTTCCATTTCATTGATGGCCTTTGTGGTGCAGAAGATTTTTAGTTTGATTTACTCCCAATTGCTAATTTTTGCTTTTGTTGCCTTTGCTTTTGGTGTCAAATCTAAAAAAATCATCGCTGAGATCAGTGTCAAGGAGCTGACCCAGCTTTTCTTCTAGGAGTTTTACTGTTTCAGTCTTAATGTTTGAGTAAAGTTGTAGTTTTGTATTTAAGGATTTGATCCATACTGTTGATTTGGGTGTATGGAGTAAAATAGAGATCTTGTTTAATTATTTTGCATGGGCTATCCTGTTTCCCCAGTACCATTTATTGAAGGGACCGTCCTTTCTCTGTTGTATATTCCTGGCTCCTTTGTCGTAAGTTAATTAGCAACATATAATGGGTTTATGTTTGGGCTCTCAATTGTGTTCCATTTGATCTATATGTCTGTTTTATGTCAGTACTATAGTGTTTTGATTATTACTACCTGGTAACATCATTTGAAACAAATTTTGAAATGCATTTTAAATTCTATAATTGGTCTATTCAGATTTTCTGTTTCTTTATTATTCAGTCTTGGTAAGTTCTATGTTTCTAGCAACGTCTCCATTTCTCCTGTGTTATCTAATTGGTTGGTGTGTAATTATTCACAATATTTTCTTATGACCCTTACTACTTCTGTATTATCAGTTGTCATGTCTCGCCTTGCATCTTCTTTTTCCTTAGTCTAAGTAAAGGTTTGTCAATCTTGTTTATCTTCTCAAAAACCCACCTTCTCGTTTCTTTGACCTTTTCTGTTGTCTTTCTAGTCTCTATTCCCTTTAATTCCCATCTGATCTTTGTTTTCCCATCCTTTTTCCTACCAAAATTTGGGCTTCATTGGCTCTTCCCTTTTTTTTTTAAGATTTCATTTATTTGACAGGCAGAGATCACGAATAGGCAGAGAGAGAGAGAGAGAGAAGGAAACAGGCTCCCCTGCTGAGCAGAGAGCCCAACGCGGGGCTCAATCCCAGGACCCTGAGATCATGACCTGAGCCGCAGGCAGAGGCCTAACCCACTGAGCCACCCAGGGGCCTCTGCTCTTCTTTTGTTAATTCCTTGAGGTATAAACTTAGGTTGTTTGAGATCTTAATCTTTTTTAAAATTATTTATTTATTTATTTAAGAGCGCACAAGTGAGTGCATGAACGGGGGAGAGGGATAAGGGGAGCGGGAAAACCAGACTCCTTGCTGGATGCAGGGCTTGATCCCAAGACCCTGAGATCATGACCTGAGCGGAAGGCAGATGCTTAATCAACTGAGCCAGCCAGGCACCCCCGACTTTTTTTTTTTTCCTTAATATAGGTATTTATCAGGGGCACCTGGGTGGCTCGGTGGGTTAAGCCTCTGCCTTCTGCTCAGGTCATGATCTCAGGGTCCTGGGATCGAACCTGCATCAGGTTCTCTGCTCAGCGGGGAGCTTGCTTCCCCCCTCCCCCTCTGTCTGCCTCTCTGCTTACTTGTGATCTCTTTCTCTGTCAAATAAATAAATAAAATCTTTAAAAAATATATAGGCATCTATCTCTATACTTTTCCCTCTTGGAACTACTTTGGCTGCACCCAGTAGTGTTTGCTATGTTGTTTTTATTTTCATTTGTCTCAAAGTATTTTTTTATTTCCTTTTTTTAAAGACTGGTTTATTTTAGACAGAGAGAGAGCGCGCGTGCATGCACACGTATGAGTGGGGAGTGGGGGAGAGAGGCAGAGGGAGAGAGGATCTTCAAGCAGACTCCCTGCTGAACACAGAGCCCAACATGGGGATTGATCTCACAACCTTGAGATCATGACCTGAGCTGAAATCGAGTCAGACACGCAACCAACTGAGCCACCCAGGTGCCCCTTGTTTCCATTTTTATTTCTCCTTTGACCTATAGGTCCCTCAGGAGAATTTTGTTTAATCTCCACATATTTATGAATTTTCCACTTTTCCCCTAGTCGCAGATATGTAGTTTCCTATCATTTGTGGTCAGAAAAAATGCTTGATAGGATTTCAATCTTATTAAATTTTGGTTAAGACTTGTTTTGTGTTCTAACGTGATCATGGACAATTTTTTGTGTGGGCTTGAGAAGAATGGGAATTCTGCTGCTATTGGATGGCATGTTCAGTGAATGTTTGTTGGGGCCATTTGGTCTAACTTGGGATTTAAGCCCAATGTTTTTCTTCTTGACATTCCGGTGGGAGGAGGGCTCTCTCTGTGCTGAGCCCAGTTGCATGGCCACTGGAGGGCGCTCCTGTCCTACTTAGAACCTACTTTTTGCTACGGCACGGTAGGGCTCCCGAATGCCTCCTGGCTATCAGAGCCAGGTAATTTGGGGGCCCATATCCTTGGGTGGTGACTGTAAATGTTGGCACACTACATGTGTGGACAAGCTTCTTCCAGGGAGATACTGGGGACTTGGTTTTATTCTTCAAGTGAACAGAGGGGGAAATTGGGTGTAGTGCCAACCAGCTATTTTGGGCTCCAGGAAGGACAGCAGCCAGCCCCTAAATATGTTCTAAATTAGAAGCCAGACCCTCAGGCAGCAGCTTGTAAAGTATACAAATTCCTTCCAGGGAAAGACTGACCGGCATCTTGACTGCTCCCTCTGTACTGAGCTTTGAGGGGGTCGCCATGGTGAGGGTTCACGTAGCCATTAAGAACTCCTTCTTTGCTATACGGTCTTGTGGTTCTAGTAAATCCAAGTCCTACTGGCACTCAGAGTTAGGTGTTTTGAAGATAGGGCCGTGAGTTGGAGCCTTAAAAGTTGGGGTAGCTAGATGTACAATCCAAACCCACAGAGAGGCTAGGAGTCCAAGGTTCCCTCCTCATTGTGTGATGCTGTGCTTGGGCGGGGGTTGTGGCAAGACCATGTCTCAGTCTTTCCTACCCATTTCGATCGGGGTATTTGTATTTCCTCATTCATCTGATGTGTAGGAGTCATTCAGCTTGTCTCTGGATTTCTCTCAGAAGGAACGGTGCTAGGCGTAGCTGTACATCGTATTTGCGGGAAGAGGGAAGTTCAGGAGCCTCCTCTATCACCACCCCCAGCTTCACAAGGAAGCAACTACATATCCTCTCTGCTCTGAAGTCCCCGAAAATATCTAAGTGTCTATCATCACCACTCCTCCTACACTGCATCCGTGCACACCCTCAGACTGTGAGAGAGGGGGGTGCATTAATGTCTGAGCTTTCTTGCCTCCTTGGCTTTTGGAACTTAAAAAGCACTTTGATGTCTGGGGTTTTGTTTCATTTTAGTTTTGTATCATCTCTTTCCTGTGGCAATTAATTAAATTGATTGAATGCATGCCGAGGAGGCAAAGTATACAAGGAAGTAGAAGTGTGCCGGGGAGAAAGCTTGACTAATGCTGTGAAGGGCTCTTGCCCCACATTTGTGTAGTACTTTGTACTTTACCAAGCGTTTTCATTTGGATCATCTGGTGTAATTCTGCAATAACCCTGCGAGGCAGGTACTAACCTTATTTTGCCAAGGAGGAAACGGGGATTGAAGAAGGTAAGTGATTAGTCAAAGTTCATTCAACTGGTAAATGGCAAAACCAGAACTAAAAATTCAGGTGTTCCAACCTCAACCCTGGGCTCTTCTACTTTTCGAGACGTATTTACTCAGAGACAAAGGAGAGACTTCTTTAACCTGGAGTTTTCAAACTATGTCCTTGGAGTCAGAAGGTCCCAGGTAGGGGCTTTAGGGTTTTCAAGGGAGATGGGAATAATGGGTAGCCCCTGGAAAAAGCCAAAAGGTACTCTTAGACCCCAGTAAATCTTAGACAGTAGCTCTGCAGTTGTTTTATGTATTAGAACTCCCCCAGACTTTTCCAGGATAAAAGGAAGAAGAGAGGAGAGGGGATTCTGCTACCTTAAAAAATATTTTAAAATAATTGCTTTAATACCGAAACACTGTATCTAGTGGAGAATTTCATGCACCGGAGCAAGTTATTTGGGAAAAGTATTTCAAGGGCAAGTAATGATAACCATTTGTTGAATAATGATGAAGTGCTGGGCATTATATGGACAATTCATAATCCCATTTAATTCTTAAAGCACTATTCCTACTAGGTAAGCATTTACTATTAGTCATTTTACAAATCCGAATTAGAGGCGGTTGAAGGTAGGTAATTGGTCCAAGGTTTCACACCTTGTTGAGTGAGTGATAGGTCTAGGATAAGTACCCAGATCCATCTCACGTCCAAATTCCAATGCGTCTCCTCCCTAAACATGAAGATCTATTCTGCCAACTTGAATAAAGGTCCAGTTTCTAAATCTGATCTGTGACAAATGAGTCAACCTAAACCAAGGTCGTTTTGAGTTCGGCCAAGCGGTCGGCTGCAAAGGTTTGAACTCCCAATACAAGAAGCCAGAAGTCACGAGCTGTTCCAGCCATGTCATAATCCACAGAGCTCAACAGCAAGTGACTCCTCAAAACTACTAAGAAAGGGCGATGCCCTCCTCGCCAAGGTCCGGGATTGGGCACTCCACGGGCAATGCCGCACACTGGTCCCGCTTTGCCCACACACGCCTCGCCGAGCCCAGCGCTTTCACATCTGCGCTCCACCTTCCTCCCCGGAGCCACTGGAGTTGGGGTAAGGCGCAAACCCCATCGGCTTCGTTTGATCCAGCAGTCACCTGAGGTCTCTCCAACAGGGATCAAGAAAACCCAGACACGCCAAGAGGGACCCTGTACATGACGGAAGGGGCTTAAATCGCCCAACTGACCGCACATTACGCAGAGGCTTCCTTTGCGCCTCCACTCTCCTTCCAAAAAAAAGGACAGAAACCATGCCCGTTCTATTTTTCTTTAAATACGCAGCCCTCGCTGCAGTCGGGATATGTCTCTGGGAGCAAACAAACACACGAAAAAGTTTCACGTTCACTTTCACTCTCAAATAAGAAACACCTGCCAGAGAAACAAACAAGAAGAAACCCTCGCAGGTGCTCGCCAGAAGGGGACGCCGGGCGGCGGGTTCTTATTCCGGGCCGGCGGCGAGCACTTCCGGGGCGACCGCGAGCGAGGCGGAAGTGCGGTCTCCTCAGGGCGGCTGTCTCTGGGCGGGCAGAGGGAGGCTCCCGAGGCGGGGGCCGGGCCGGGATGGCGGCAGCGGCAGCCGGCGCTGGGGCCGGGACGGCCCAGGAGAAGCAGTTCCCGCCGGCGCTGCTGAGTTTCTTCATCTACAACCCGCGCTTCGGGCCGCGCGAGGGCGAGGTACGCGGAACGGGGCCGCGCGCCGGTGGGAGCCGGCGGTCGCAGGAGGACCCGAGGGCGGCGGCGGCCGGGCGGACCCGCGGCGGGCCGGGGGAGCCTTGGGGGCGCGCCCGGGGTGGGGTGGAGGGGACGCCGCGCAGCACCTGTCCCTCCCTTCCTCGGGCGGCAATGGGCGGAGGTTTTGTGTCTGGTGTGCGCCCGGGCCAGAGAACAAGTGGGGGTCAGACAGCGCCGGCAGGGTCTCTCTCGAGTCCTGGATCAAAGCCTGTGTATTGAACGAGGACTCAGCAGGCTAATTCTCTCTCCAAATGGGTTGAGTCTTTTGGCGCCGATCCTGGGCGACTGTGATTGAGCTTATGTTTTTGTTCCTGAAAGTCCCCCGACCAGAAGCGTGGATCGAGAGTGGGAGACTGTAACCCTAAAATAACGCAGGCTTGGAGGTCCCTAGGAAAGTTTTTTTCCCGAACTGATGAATAAATTCCAGGGATGGCTTTTTGTTTGTTTCATAGGTGGGGACGGTGACTTCCTCAAAGGATGTCCGGTTCTTTTGGCAGCAAATCACGGTCCTTTTAAAGGCTGTCGGTCCAAATGCGCGTGAACCTGCTGAGTTTTACTCGCCCGGAGGCGTACGTGTACGCACGTGCGCACACGCTTATTTCTTACAAACGCTAGTGTTTTGCAAAATTAGCACGAGGAAAGAAGCCGTAAAATCGAGTTTTCAGAATAATTGTCTGTGTGCCTCCAGATGACATGTGACTTAACGGAATATCACAATTGCCTTCCAGGCTGGTGACCCTTGTTTACATACCGAGGGGAAGATAATTCTTGATTTTCTGAGAAGGGTTTTTGTTTTGGTTTGCCGCTAGCATGTGCAACGTGAGAGGTTGACGTTAAACAGCATTTTCAACAGCCGAGATGGGAAGGGGGGGGGGGAAAGCTTATATTAATGTGATTCTGTGTCTTCATATTTCAGGAGGAAAATAAAATTTTGTTTTACCATCCAAATGAAGTAGAAAAGAATGAGAAAATTAGAAATGTTGGATTATGTGAAGCTATTGTACAGTTTACAAGGTAATGCCTTTAAAGCGCTTTTGCAGAGCTCAGTGAATTCTTAAAACTCATCCGACTTGGAGAACCATCCCCAACATATCCTTTTTTAAACTTTTTAGGACATTTAGCCCATCAAAACCTGCGAAGTCTTTACATACACAGAAGAACAGACAGTTCTTCAATGAACCAGAAGAGAATTTCTGGATGGTCATGGTATTTACATACACAGTACATCTTTTTTAACTTGTGTAGTGAAGTTATGGGTGATCTCTACTGTTAGGACTTTAGGAAAGTCCTCTAGTTGTTGCAAAGTAGAATTACAATAAAGGTGGTTGCAATTTTAAAATCTAATTCCTATTTAGTGTATTCTTGGGCTCTTGGTGTTGTGGCATGTTTAAATTTTTTCATTTAAGGGAAAATTAAAAACTTATATAATTCGGTCATTGTGTAATTTCGTTCTATCAAAATTGTGTAGGTTGTTCGGAATCCTATAATTGAAAAGCAAACTAAAGATGGAAAACCAGTTGTTGAATACCAAGAGGAGGAGTTGTTGGTAATGTGTCATTTTTCATTTCATCTTTCTAGAAAAATGTATTACTGAATATGTTGAGTGACTTGGCCAAATTTAAGCTATGTGACTTCGCAGAAGATTCTCAGGATATGCATAGTGAAGTTTCATGTCTATTTATGCTATTTACACAATTGTATAAAAATGTGTATCTTGTGTCACTAATGCCTTCTAATCATCTCTTAAAAGCTCTCCTAAAACGTTTAAATACATTTGATTGTCAACACATAACTGTCATGGGTCTAAGCTTACAAGCATTATATTGCATTGCCAAGAGCTATTATATATTTGCTATGCCATGGACTTTTTTCCCCTTAAATTGCGATCTGTTTTTGTGTTTGCAGGACAAGGTTTATAGTTCAGTGCTACAACAGTGCTACAGCATGTACAAGGTAAGCATGACGTTCTTTCTGAATTGAGTCTAACCAGTTACCCGCTGTTTAAAATCTCAACTCTTGGGGTGCCTGGGTGACTCAGTGGGTTAAGACCTCTGCCTTCGGCTTCGGTCATGGTCCCGGGGTCCTGGGATCGAGCCCTGCATCGGGCTGTCTGCTCAGCAGGGAGCCTGCTTCCTCTTCTCTCTCTGCCTCCCTCTCTGCCTACTTGTGATCTCTGTCAAATAAATTTAAAAATAAATCTAAAATCTTAACTCTTTTGATGACTGTATGGTGATTACGTATCTGTTTTAGGGAAGGTAATAGTGGGGCCTTTGAAACAGCACTGAGGTTTATGTATACACTTATTCACTGAATATTGAGTCTTTCTCTATTCCTAGCCTTGTACTAGAAATGTATCCCCATGGGGGTCCAGGGATACATTTCAGGGGGTCCAACAGGAGAGTCCATATGCTTGAGGAGAAGGCATACTGCAGATATTTGTATGATTTAAGAAGTCTGGCGATAATTTTTTATATGAAGTGAAACTTAGGCATGAGTTGAGATTAAAAAAAAAAAAAAATGCAGGGCACCTGGGTAGCTCAGTCCGATAAGTGTCTGACTCTTGATCTCAGGGTCATGAGTTCAAGCCCAGTGCTGGTCTCTACGCTGATTGATAGGAAGCCTACTTAGAAAAACCATGCCTCAAAGGATTAAGTGGTTACACAGAATTATCAGTTAACAAAATATTGATTTTTGTGTGATTCATTTTATAATTCAGGCTTCCTCATGTAAATATTTTCTACATTTATAAGGAATAGAGGGGATTAAATAAACTGAATTAGTTAATCTAAAAGGAAAAGAAGAACTTGTTAATACCGGCAAATTGAAGGGTGTAAGAAATTGATTTTTAAAAATCTTTTACATCATTAGCTTTTTAATGGTACATTTCTGAGAGCCATGGAAGATGGAGGTGTCAAGCTCCTAAAAGAAAGATTAGAGAAATTCTTCCATCGGGTAAGTGTTTTGAATTTTATTTATAATCTCAGTAGTCTTCGAACAGACTTTTAAAAATATACATAGAAGTTTGTTTCTTATTTACAAAAAAATTTAGGTCTTGAAAGTGACAAAGAAACTAAGATACACTGGCGATACCAGAACAGGGAGAAAATTCCTTCCATTCTTTTATCTTTCTGTAACATTTTGTGTAGGATCAAAGCATCCTCCGGTTTGTGTGCACCCCTACATCATCTTGGAAACACCTTTCAGCTTCATCCTCGTTCTACCTGTGTCTGTCTGTGTGGGCTTACTCAAAATCGAACTTAGTGCATGCTGATTGGTTAATTAGCTGAATTTAACTCTTTACCTAAGTCCTACATTCTTGTGCACTGATGATTATTCATTAAACAGAGTATTGTTTAATCGGTATTGATGCAAGGTAAAATTTTTTGCCACAATAGATTTTATCACATTAATGGTTACTAGTGAGATTTTTCCCAAATGATAAATGAATGTGCTCATATAGTTGTCACTCTGTTATATTGTAAGTTCAATTTTATATAGCTTCCCTCTGGTAGAATTCAGGCTAGCTTTTAGAGAAATAACTCTATTTTTTTCCCTCAACTAGCTTTGATCTGTTTTTGAATTATTTCATTTTTATGAATTACTTTTGTTTCCTGTTTGTTCCTGCAGTTTAATGACCATAATTATTTACACTCATGCTGTCTCCTAATTTCTGTTCTCTCCTTCGTTACTCTCTTACCTGTCAACAACTGACAGCCTATTCTTTCCATTTTATTTTAGTAGATGTCACTTTCTGTCCATGATCTCATTGTATCGATCCCTAATGAGATTAGTACAATTTGAGGAGTACTCATGTAAGGAGTTAAATAACTCCAAGAGATAAGAGAATCCTGAATAATTATTAATGACTTATGTTTGAACTTCGTATTTTAAATTGGTACCTTTTTAACATCGAGTTCGTTGGGGCCCACCTGCTTACTGGTCCTATCAGTGTGCTAGTATGTAATCGTACCATAAATTGATTAATGATTCTCAGCTGTCAGACTGCTATGTTCCGTGTACTTTTCGTAAGATTAATGCCTTGTTTTTTCCTACAGTACTTGCAAACATTGCATTTACAGTCATGTGATCTCCTTGACATTTTTGGTGGAATCAGCTTCTTCCCATTGGATAAAATGACTTATTTGAAAATCCAGTCCTTTATTAATAGGATGGAGGAAAGCCTGAGTATAGTCAAATACACTGCCTTTCTCTATAACGATCAACTAATCTGGTATGTACACCCTAAGGCTTGGCATTTTAAGAAGAAACTCTTTTAGGCTAATAAAAACAGCAATAACTGGATTGATAGGAGGTTGTCAAACTGGAATAAATAGCAAGGGGTCAGGGTAGGAAGTATCTTTGTGGATAACTGTCAAAATAAAGCAGTGATTATTTAAACCAAAAGTAGGATAATTTGGGTTAAAATAATAAAGCAGGGGAGTTTAAAACTGGGTCCCTGAAAGGTGGAGAAAATGTTCCTGTCGAGTTAAGTTTAGGAATCCTATTTTTATTTCGGTGTTCTTCCAAAAACCTCTTTATAAAGAAACAGTATAGTAAATGTGGAAAGCATACTTTTCATACTTTGTTTTAAAATTGGGTCTTTAAAAATACCCAGAGAAGTTAAATGTGCTATAAAACCAGGAACTTACCCACTGGCTACCAAAGAAAGGTACATCCCATAGTAAGAACAAAAACATAATTTCTCTAAAAGTGTTGTTACTCAAGAAGAAAAGATAGACTAAAAATCCTCTCAGGTACCTAAGGTAACTCTGGAAAAGCCATATGAACGTGCAGGTGACCATATACAAAGGCTGTAGCTCTAAAGGAGGCCTGGCGCCGGCTGATGATCTGAGACGGACTGCTGGGGTTCAGGAGCTCTTCCAGGAGCTCATCGTGTTTGGTTTTTCACGTTTACGTGGACTGTATCCCCCTATCTGCCGTTCAGGTTGTGGCCCTATTTGAACCTGAATACTCGAGTTGAGCTAACAGAAAGGGCAGTCATGGTTTCTGGAGACCCATCCTGTCCCTGCTGAGATCTCATAGCATCATTTTAGGAAGAGAAGTAGGCTAATCAAAAGAAATTTGAATCTGTTCATTAAACACACTGATGAGTTTTCATGTAGAACTTGTTTTCTCCTGTGAAAACAACATGAAGTACAGATGGAAAGGTATCTCCTTTTTTGTTTAACGCGTTGTTTAGCAGGACACTTACTGCTGTATTAGCTGGCCCTGTTCTGGTTGCTTTTTATGCTACTCACACCATGGTAGTAAAATGAAATTCTTAAGGCTGCCATGAGAGGTTGAAGGAAGTTACCTGGGGTTGGAAGGTGTCGCATCTGAGGAGGGAGCGGCCCTCTAGAGGCAGAAATTCCAGGGAGGTGCTGAGAAGGCTGCACCCAGCAAGGAGACAGAGGGGTGGACTAGAATTCCGTAGCAGCCCATGGCCTCGGCGCCCCTGTCCGAGGAAAGTAGCTCAGATTCCGATTCGCTTGACACAGCATAACCCCTGATAGAGGTGTGAACTCTGGGGATGAGAAGGGATACAGGCCTAGAGCAAAAGGGTCCCCCTCAAAGTCCGCAGCTCTTCTGAGAGGCCACGCAGCCAGCATGACCAGCGGAGCTGAGGTCTAGAAGTCTCAGCTCTCAGTGCTGCCTGTTGCCCAACTCCTGGGGATCCTCTGGGCACCTTTGTCTTTGTGAAGGACATTCCCTGGAGTTATGCAGTGCCTAGCTCTGGTGGCTGCACAGGACTGCTGGGGGGGGGGGGGTCCCACCCCAGTATGCCTGTGGGGCAAGGTTGGCCCCAGGCTGTCATCCTAAGAAGGAAATTCAAGAAGAATAACACATTGTGGGAGGTAGTTACAAAGCTGATGTGTTTAAATACCAGTGAAGTATTTTGTATCTCACGAACAGAATATGTATTTGTTCTCATTGCTTACTTTTATACACGTGTGTGCGTGTGTGTGCGTGTGCATGTATTTAGTTTTGAATGCTGTTTTGTCAAGTGGAGCCCAGTGATGTTGTTTTTCCCCACTCATTTTCATTTTTTTGTCATGATAAGTGCACTCTTGAGTCCCGTCCCCTATTTCCTCCATCTCCCCACCCATCTCCCCTCTAGTAACCATCTCTTTGTTCTCTGTGAAGAGTCTGTTTCTCTTTTGCTCATTTTGTTGCTTAAATTCCACATATGAGTGAAGTCATACAGTATTTGTCTTTCTCTGACTGATTTCACCTAGCATTACAGTCTCTAGCTCCATCCATATTGTTGCAAATGATAAGATTTCATTCTTTCTTATGGCTGAAAAATATTCCATTTTATGTATATACCACGTCGTCTTTATCCATTTACTGATTTATGGACACTTGGGCTGCTTCCATAATTTGGCTATTGTAAATAATGCTGCTATAAACATGGGGAGGGGTGCATGTGTCCCTTTGAATTAGCGTTTTTATCTGTTTTAGGTAGGTACTCAAGAGTGCAGTTGCTGGATTGTAGGGTAGTTCTATATTCAGTTTTTTGAGGAAGCGCCATACTGCTTTCCACAGTGGCCACGTCACCACCAGCTTGCCTTCCCACCAACAGTGAAAGAGGGTTCCTTTTTCTCCACATCCTTACCAACACCTGTTGTTTCTTGTGTTGTTGATTTTCGCCATTCTGAGAGGTACCTCATTGTAATTTTGATCTGTATTTCCATGATGAGAAGTGATGTTGGGCATCTTTTCATGTGTGTGTGTTGGCCATCTGGATGTCTTCTTTGGAGAAATGTCCATGTTTTCTGCCCATTTTTTAAATTGGATTATTTGTTTTTTGGGTATGGAGTTGTATCAGTCCTTTATATAGTTCAGATATTAACCCTTCATTGGATTTGCAGGTACCTTCTCCCATTCTGTTGCCTTTTAGTTTTGTTGATTCCTTCACTCTGCAGAAACTTCTTATTTTGATGTAGTCCCAGTAGTTGTTTTTTTTTTTTTTTTTCCCTTGTCTCAGGAGACATTATCTTGAAAAATGTTGCTACAGCCAGTATCAGAGACATTACTGCCTGTGCTCTCTTCAAGGATTTTTATGGTTTCAGGTTTCACATTTAGGTCTTTAATCCATTTGGAGCTTTTTTTGTGTATATGGTATAAGAAAGTGGTGCAGTTGCGTTCTTTTGCATACTGCTGTCCAGTTTTCCCCACACCATTTGTTAAAGAAACTCTTTTATTCCCCATTGGATATCCATTTATCTTTTGTTGATGGTTAATTGACCATATAATTATGGGTTTATTTCTGGATTTTATGTTCTGTTCCACTCTCCTGTTTTTATACCAGTACCATACTGTTTTAATCATTACTGCATTATAATATAACTTGAAATCTAGAGTTGTGATGCCTCCAGTTTTGTTTTTTCAGGACTGCTCTTGCTATTTGAGGTCTTCTGTGGTTCCATACAGATTCTAGGACTGTTTGCTCAATTTCTGTGAAAAATGCTGTCAGTGTTTTGATAGGGATCGTGTTAAATATGTAGATTGCTTTGGGTCATAAAGACACATTAACAATATTTGTTCTTCCAGTCCATGAGTGTGGAATGTCTATTTGTGTTGTCTTGAATTTCTTTCATCAGTGGTTTATAGTTTTCAGAGTACAGCTCTTTCACCTCCTTGATTAGGTTTATTTCTAGATATTTTATTTTCAGCATAGTTGTAAATAGGATTCTTTTCTTAATTTCACTTTTTTTTTTTTTAAGATTTATTTATTTATTTGACAGAGATCACAAGCAGACAGAGAGGCAGACAGGGCGGGGTAGGGGAAGAAGGCTCCCCGCTGAGCAGAGAGCCCGATGTGGGGCTCGATCCCAGGACCTTGAGATCATGACCTGAGCCAAAGGCAGAAGCTTTAACCCACAGAGCTACCCAGGGGCCCCTTAATTTCACTTTCTGCTGCTTCATTATTAGTGTATGGGAATGGAAAAGATTTCTGTACGTTGAGTTTTGTGAATTTACTGAATTCATTTATCAGTTCTAATAGGTTTTTTTTTTGGTGGTCTTTAGGTCCATATATAGGACCATATATTAGGTCATGTCATCCGCAAATAATGAGAGTTTTACTTCTCCCTTACCAATCTGGATGCCTTTTTATTTCTTTGTTGTCTGTTTACTGTGGCCAGGATTTCCAGTACTATGTTGGATAAAAGTGATGAGAGTGGACATGCTTTGTCTTATTCCTGACCTTAGGGGAAAGCTCGCAGTTTTTCCTCATTGGATGTGATGTTGGCTGTGGGTTTTTCATATATGACCTTTATTATGTTGGGATATGTTCCCTCTAGGCCTACTTTGCAGAGGGTTTTTATCATAAATGGGTATTGTACTTTGTTGAGTGATTATTCTGTGCCTACTAAGATGATCATATGGTTTTTATCCTTTTTCTTATTGATGTGTTGTATCACATTGATTGTTTTGCAAATATTGTACCACCCTTCCATTTTGAGAATAAATCCCACTTGATCATGGTAAATGATTTCCTTTAATGTATTGTTGCATTGGTTTGCTACTTATTATATTGTTTTGAAATTATCTGAGGGTAGAAACATCTGTCTATCCCAGGACATGGCCAGAACCTGGAACACTGTAGATGCTTGGTAAATGGTTGTGAGCTCAAAGCTGATGGTTAGTAGAAAATATCTTCTAGTTCTGTTTGGACTTCGTTGCATTTAATGGATGGCTTTGTTTTGCAGTGGCCATGATAGGATTAGACATTACTGCTGTTTGGTAGAAGGATGTCAGTCAACTTTCTTGTCCAGAATTCTTGGCCTGTTTTTTGGAGAAATTTCTTTTTAGTGAATTGGTTTACTTTCCAGGGGTTAATACTTTTATGAATAAATGCTTTAGATATTTAAGTTAATCAAAGTTGACCATATCCTTGGATCTTGACTAGATTATTTTGTATTTAATACATGACAGTAACACCTGTGTTGTAAACAAAACTGATCCTGATTTGAAAGATTCTGCATTGCATTCAAATGCATCAGTTGAGATTTAAGCTGAGGAAAAGATTTTGTTTTGGTTTTTTTCCCCCCAAGAAAAAACTGTATAAATAAAAAATTATTCATATTAAACAACCATATTTGAGAGACTTTGGGAGAACACCTATACTTCTGAGCATGAGTAGGCTATTGTCTGTCTGATGTGAACCCTTGATGGAATCCTGAACCATTTCCTGTCAGTGCAGGAATTTGCTGCTTGTGTATTTATTTACCTGTTTGTTTATTTGCACTAAGGAAGGAACCTTTTAATTTTTTTAACATTTTTCATAAGAACTCTCCCCCAATAGTAGCATCTTCATAATTATAATGCATTATTGGCTCATTTATTTTTTGTTGGGGAGCTGAAGTAGGGTCAGGGCTGGCAGCCACTGGAGAGAGGGGTGCTGTGGTCCGAGCTCATGGAGATCCTACAACTAGGGCAGGCCTCTCTGGAGGCAAAGTGGGAATTGCCTACTTGGGGTTTTGTGCTCTGAACACCTGGCTGCAACTTAGTATTTTTCTTTTTACGTTTTCTATCCAGATGACCAATACAAAGGATTTAACACCTGGCATTAAATCTGAAGCGAAATCATAAAACAAAGCACCAGTCCCAGTACACGTGGTGAGCCATTCAGCAGTGTGGCTTGCCATCTCTGCCTGCAGGGTTTTTTCTACTTCATGTCCTATGGTCTAGAACAGTGGCGTTCAGTAAGAAAATAGTGCAGGGGCTCCTGGGTGACTCAGTCAGTTAAACATGTGGTTCTTGAACTCAGGGTTGTGGGATCAAGCCCCACATTGGGCTCCACGCACAGAGGGGTGTCTGTGTGGGATTCTCTCTCTCCCTCTGCTCATCTCCCTGTTCACTGGCTTGCTCTCTCTCAAATAAAGTCTTTTTCTTAAAAAAGACTTTATTTATTTACCTGATAGAGACCGTGCTTGAGAGAAAGAGAGCACAAGCAGAGGGAGGGGCAGAGGGAGAGGGAAAAGCAGACTCCCTGCTGAGCAGGGAGCCATATGTGGGGGCTCAATCCCAGGAACCTGAGATCATGACCTGAGCCGAAGGTGGATGCTTAACCAACTGAGCCACCATGTGCCCCTAAATAAATAAGTCTTAAAAAAAAGAATACAGTACAAGCCACATATATAATTTTAAGTTTCCTAGCAGCTATGTTCAAATGAAAAGAAAGTAGTGAAATTAACATCTTGGCACCATATATCTAAAATTATTTATTTCAACATGTAAAAGCTTAAATTATTAATGAGCTATTATAAATTTATTATTTTAACATGTAAGCAACGTAAATTTTTTTTTATTAAAATATTTTATTTATTTGACAGAGAGAGATCACAGAAGCAGAGAGGTAGGCAGAGAGGGGGAAGCAGGCTCCCTGCTGAGCAGAGAGCTCAATGCTGGGGCTCAATCCCAGGACCCCAAGATCATGACCTGAGCCACCCAGGTGCCCCAACAACATAAAATATTAATGAGCTAGTCTTTTCATGCTAAATTTTAACAATCCAGTGTATGTTTTACATTCATTTCAACAAGCCACATCTCAGGTGTTCAGTACCTAGATGCGCCCAGTAGCTGCTCTTTTTTTTTTTTTTTAAAGATTTTATTTGTTTATTTGAGAGAGGGAAAGCGAGCAAGAGAGAACAAGAGAGAGAGAGCATCAGCAGAGGGAGAGGAAGAAGCGGGCTCTCTGCCGAGCAGGGAGTCTGACGCAGGGCTCGATCCCAGTACCCTGGGATCCTGACCTGAGCCGAAGGCAGACACTTAACCAACTGAGCCCCCCGGGCACCCCCCAGTAGCCGCTCTTACTGGAACCGCAGCTCTAGAAGACGTTGCCCAGCCCATAGTCGTTTATGTACCGCCTTCTACTACCTATCATTGACAGCCCTCCCCACTGGTACTTCTTACTCAGGTCTTAAAAGGAAAATAACATCCAGAGCCTGTTTTGTTTTCCTCTTCTTGTCTTCTTACCTCAGTTATTTCTGTAAAAGAAAACAAAACAGGTGATTTTTCATGTATTTGATGGGGAGATTTCATCTGCCCAGTTGGCTGCGTGGTACTTTGAGAGTTAGAGTTGCCACAGGATGAACAGAACGAACCTGCCAGCCCTGGTGGTTTCCGTTGAGGACGAGACCTTATGAAAGTTGACCTGGAAGGGGGAGAGACGGGAGAGGAAGAGGAGGAGGTAAGGCAGCATTGGAAGAACCTCAGGAAGGGAGCAGCACGTACTTGCCAGGGGAAGCCGAATTTTTCTAACAGATGGTTTCACAGGGAAAAGAAGAGAGAGCCTCTGGAATATGGTGGAGAGGCTTGATTTATAATAAAGTTGGATTTCATCATAGGATTTTTTTTTTCCGGTTGCGTTGAATAGAAAAAGAATCAGACACAGGCTCACGGTCTGTTTATATCCCTACCTAGAAAACTGATCTCAAATAGGGTCTGCTGCCTGCTAGTGTCTTAGCCCTATTTCCACGTGCTACTTACCCTCGCCTCATTTCAGATTAGACTCGAAAGGTAGACCTGAGAGTGTGTTTCATTCTCTCCCCACTCTCTCCCTACACAGAAGTCATAGAATTAAAATCCACATCCGTTTCCGAGACTGAGCAGGAGCGTAGGCCCCATCGGCAGCACGCCAGTGTTCCCCGGGAGGCTGGGTGGAAGCATCTGGCTTGTCTGTAGAGCCCGGAAAGCGAAGCGAAATCTGCTACCTGGAGTGGAGCATCGTGGCTGTTAACGCTCCCTGAAGAATCCCACCTGAGGTTCAAGCAGGGAATCGAGTCAAATCAAACCAGACCAGTGGCTGTTTGTTTAAAATGACATATAGAATGCAAGATGACACAGACGTAGCCTTTGTCGGCTCAGGATAAAGTGCTAGCGGCACACTAGTTTAATTCATTCCCTTCTGGAACTTTCCAGTCCAGGAAAGGGCTTCTGGGTACAATGTAAACAAGCAAACAAGAGGAGCGTTACTATGACCTGAGCCACAGAAAGACAGAAGACCAGTTCCAGGCTTTTAACACCATGCTTTTCTGATGTTTCAGGAGTGGGTTAGAACAAGACGACATGAGAATTTTATACAAATACCTCACCACGTCTCTGTTTCCAAGGCATATCGAGCCTGAGGTACGGCCGGGCACTGGGCTGCCAACCCCTGCCTCTGTCTCTGTGTGTATGTATGTTGTGTGTATTATGCATGTACGCACACCCGGGCTGGAGGGCTGGGGGCTTGGGGGAGGACGGTAGAGTAACTCAGTGGTCGGTGGGGCAGCTCTGAGCTATATGTTACATTGCTCGTGGGATATTTATGTGGTGTGTACCCCTTAGCACAGAAAACCACGCATGTCAGTTCTTCCTTTCGTTGCATTCCAATACAATAGCAAGGGTCTGTTCGTAAGAGGAGCAGTTCATTGAGTAGTGGAGCAACGGGTTTTCGGCAGGGTTCTGGGAACTTGGAAACACCTGGGATCTCTGACAGAAGAAAGGTGAATCCTGTGGGCTTGTCACCTACAAGCATGAGATGTCATTCAGTGGACGTTCTCTTGCCTGCCTGCCTTTTCCACTGGGCTACTTACTTTCCCAGTTTTCTGCAGAGACCTGTACGTAATACTGCAGCCTTCTCCCCAAAGTGTCCTTCTGCCACTCTCACTAGGTTGGAGATAAAAATATCCATAGCCCACGAATCCTTTTGGCCTAGGTGCATACATGCACTGGCTTGTTCTCTTCCCTCCCTCTGTTGAAGGTTGTGACATGAAACAAGAAAAAAACCTCTTTGATAAGAAATTGAAAGCCAGGTTTTAAGAAGGACCTGGTCTTGCACATAGGTCCTTTGTAGGCAGTTTGAGTACAGTGGCTCATGTTTCTTAAGTACATACTGTGTCCCAGCACTGTCCTGAGTGCCCAGCAAACAGGCATTATCTCCTGGCATCCTGACAACCATCCTGAGTAGGATAACTTCTCCCCACCTTACAGGACACTCAGGCTGGGGGGGCTTAAATGGCACACCCGGGGTCACCTAGCCGGGAAGCGGCAGGGTCATGACTTGATCTCGGGATCTGCCTGAGGCTAAAGCACCTCCTTACATCCACACCCTCAGGAGGCTTTTCCGTGTGTTACAGTGTGGCTGCCCCAACAGAAAACTCTGGTCCTTTATTATCTGCCCAAAGAGCCGGGCTTAGAAAGTAGGAAGCTGCAAGATTCGACACGGCAGTGTGAGTGTGGACGCATGAGGCCTTCTTTCTCAGTACAGACTGCCTCTGTGAGAGTCAGATATCCATTTTTGCTATTGGATTTAGAATGTTTTTCAATCTTTTTTTCTGTGGTTATATGCTAAAATTTTATATAGACTAAAAGAACATCAGAATTTTTTTTAGAAGAATGAGAGGTTTCAGCTAACATGACTATTGGATTTGGATTTCTTCCCCCTTTCCTGTGCCTATTGAGATAGTACGTCTTCAGCAAGAGTGTTAGGCGTGTGCTACAAATACCAATCCGGGAGGAGGCGTGATGTCCTGGCTGAAAGCTTTGATGTCAGACAGTCATGGGGTTGACGCCTGGCCCTGCTGCTTAGGAGCCATGTGTGCGGGGGGACTTCTACTAACTTGAGTTTCCACAACGAGAAGATAGGAAGAGTGGGCTGCCTCTAGGGTCCTATGAGGTGGTCATTGCCTAGCATACATTAACCCCATGGGAAATTTCAGTTATTGCTAAAAAAGGAACTAAATCATTAGATGGAGTTCAGGGTACAATGAAGTTTTGATCGTTCTGGTTCCTAGCAATGCATTCTTTTTTTTTTTTTTTAATATTTTATTTATTTGACAGAAATCACAACTAGGCAGAGAGAGAGGAGGAAGCAGGCTCCCGCAGAGCAGAGAGCCCGATGTGGGGCTCGATCCCAGGACCCCGGGATCATGACCTGAGCCGAAGGCAGAGGCTTAACCCACTGAGCCACCCAGGCGCCCCCTAGCAATGCATTCTTTAGGTAGCTCTTATAACCCCCCTTCCCTTTTATTGGCAGGGAGGAATATGCATAAACGAGACAGGAAAATGGCATGGAGCCAACTAGCAGGTATAAATGTGGTTTTCAAAGCTTCAAAAGGAGAAAATCTAATAAGTCATTTCTCAACGTTGACTTTGTTTACAGTTGGCGGGAAGGGATTCTCCAATAAGGGCGGAGATGCCAGGAAATCTTCAACATTATGGAAGGTAGAATTTCTGGTCTTTGATCTACAGTGTCGGTTTTTATTATCTTTTTGGGTAAAGGTAAAATCAACTCTGAAATTACCATTGTGCTATTTACTGGCAGTTGTTTACTGCGGTGGAAATGCTGTTGTTTCCAGTAAATTAAAACTTTATCATACTCTGATTTGATGTTTTCCAAGTAGCATCTGGCTTCCCAAAAAGAAAATGAATCTGTATTAAGTGGAAATACATCCTGTTTTATGTATTCCTGTTTATCACTTACCTAATGGAGTTGAGTCATTTCTGTGCTTGCTTTTCAGATTTCTTACGGGACCCTTGAACCTTAATGATCCAGAAGCAAAATGCAGATTCCCCAAAATTTTTGTAAACACAGATGACACTTACGAAGCACTGCATTTAATTGTCTATAAGGTAACAACTGTTTTTCCCTCCAGCATTACAGATTGATATGAAAGTAAATCAGTCTTGCACGTGTACACGAGTGTGTGTGCCTACACGCCCCTGAAATATTTCTCAGAACAGATGTTGAAAGTTCTCATTATTGGAAAACTCAGAATGGGTGGCCCTCTGGAACAGTGGGTTTATTTTCAGGTCCTTTTCAATGCTTTTCTTATTAGTGAAAGAATCGCTGTCTGACACTGTCTGAGGCTGTGACGCAGAAGCATTCGGAAGTCCTGTGTGCTCACACACAGAGGCCAGCAAAGGTGGTGTTGCTTCATTGTTAGATGCCTTCCGGTGTGGGACTGGCCACACTCCAGTAAATTCTGCTTTCGCGGATTGGAAAGCACAGACTTGGGGGTTCTGTTCCGGTAGTCCAGTTATAGCTCGGATACGTTAGCTTGGTTTTTGTAAAGGTAATTTTGGTTCAAGAAGGAAGGCTAAGCATGTGTGTTTATCTTCTTCCCCACCTGAGAGTACAAGTATGTTTGAGTTTGTAAAGACCTAGAAATGGTGGCGTGCAAGCACCACGCAGAGGTGAACCTCAGTGTGAGGGATTCGTCTCTCCCTGGAAGGCAGGAAGGGGGTGTAAGTGGGGTGCTGATGGATGAAGTCTGGCCAAGGAGAAGTAGCAGGGGTGCACTAAGGCAAGAGCCCCGCAGAAGCCCAGAGAGCCCCCAGCTTAGAGATAGCACCTAAGGAGTCCGGAGTGGGAGGCGAGCTTGGAAGGAAAGGGAGTGAGTGTTGTACATAAACCAGCCAGACACCCCTTTTCCCATCCTCATATACTCACAGGCCACCGAGCACCTATTCCTGGGTGAAAGTCAAGGCTCTTTTTTTTTCCCCCGGGATTATGACCTGAGCCAAAGGCAGACCCTTCCAGGCATCCCTCAAGGGTCCTTTTAAAGGAAAACAATCTGGGGAGCCAGAGCGCGGCCAGCGTGGGTGTGCGCAGCTGAGAATAAGTGTTGACTGCGGGAGCCCGGTGACTGCTGCCCTCGTCCTGCCCTGGAGCAGGGCCGCCCTCCCTGGTCAGCCACGCATTCCCTCGTCCTTTAGTGCGCATGGAAAAACAAAACTAGATCTTGAGAGAAACAAAAATTTCTCTGCCAACAGAGAATGTCTAAAAATTAGCATCCGCAGAGATTAGAGAAGTGTATCTATAAAGCCGGAACAGGGCGACCTGAGAATCAGGGCTAGAATAAACTTAGGGTAGTTGAAAACATAATTTTATTTATTGGGGCAAGATATACATAGCATAAAATTTGCCATTTTAACCATTTTTAAGTGTATGGTTCAGTACATACCCAGTATTGGACAAACTTACCACTGTCTGTTTCCAGAACTCGTCTTCACCCCAAATTCTGTACCCATTAAAAATAACCCTTCAGTCCCTGTCCCCTGAAAATACACTTGTTGAAACGAGAACCTCATTAGAAGGGTTAAAGATAAGTTGCCCTGCTTTGAATATAAGATAAAATGACCAGAGATGAAAATATGGAGAAAATCATTGAACACTACATCAAAAACTAATGATGTACTATATGTGGGCTAATTGAATTTAAATTTAAAAAATAATAATTCCTTTAAAAACAAAATATTTTTTAAATAAATATAAAAACATGGGAGAGAGGGATTTCCACATCTGATTCACAGAAAGTTGAAGGAGGGGAAGTTAGTCGTGTATTATGAGGACATATCTAGCTGAAGAGGAACACATCTCCCAGATTGAAAGGGCCCGCTGAATGTCTCACACAATGAATCAAAAAGACCCACTCCAATCCACACAGTGGGCAGTTTCAGAAATATATAGAGAGAAGATCCCAGAAGCTTCCAGAAGGAAAATCAGGTTATCTGTAAATAAAATCGGCATGAGCAGCCTTTTCTCTCCAGTGAGAATTCTTTACCGAGCCCAACTGTCCCATAGCAGGTGAGATCAAAGAGAGGTGTGTTAATGCCAAAAAGTCTCAGGAAGGTTACCCCATGTGTCTGGTCTTTGGGTTTGCGTGGGTTTGTATGTCAGAATCAGTGAGGAAACCAAGAACGAGAATACCTCAGAATCCACACCCGTGGCCCGGACACTTGAGAACAGGAAGAAGGCAGCTTGCGGTGATCAGGCTCTAAGTCCGTGATGCGGGTTGGCACCTCAGGGACTTCCGCGGTGGAACAGAGAAATGGGGGCTCTGTTCTGGGTTCAGGGACCCCAGAACAAAAAGATGTTGCGTTCATAAAATAGTACGACTGCGAGCTTTGATTAAATGTTGAGTGTTCTAAGGAATGGCCCAGGAGGAGAGAATCCCAGGGAAGATGTAGAGACGTGTCTGAAAATGAACCGTAACTGGGGTAGGGAAAACCCCACATCTCTAGCAAGTGAAAATCATTCTCTGAATGACTCGGGGTAATGATTTCGAACTCTAGTGGAAGAACTATCCTGGTACACTTTGTTGTTTATTGGATTTCTGATCTTAGAGTCAATCAATAGGTAGAATTTTCAATGGGATGATAGCATCCCAGTTATTTTAAAAAGTTAGCTTTTTTCTAAAACAGCTTTGTTGAGATACAGTTCCCATACTGTGTAATTAGCCCACTTAAAGTATTCAGTTCAGTGGTTTCTCACTGCAAAGTGCAGGACTCCTCCAGACCACTCTTGCTCCTGCCACACGCTGCTAACTCAGGGGCCCCCAAGGCCACCCAGGAGTTCACTAGAGGTGCTCGCGGGACTCAGAGAAGCTGCCCACTCCCGGTCACAGTTTATTACAGCAAAGGAGTGCAAATGAAAGATGGCCCAGGAAAGAGGCACTCGGGGCAGGACCTGGGAGTCACCAGGCCTGAGCTTGCCCCCTCCCTGTGGAGCTGTGCAGACAGCACGGGGCCTGTTTCTCCCAGCGACATGTCTCCCAGTGACATGTGTGGAGTCTCCCCATCCAGGGCAGCTCTCTTGAGCCTTGACATCCAGAGTTTTGACTGGGCCTTGTCCGCGCAGACACAGCTGACCACCGGCGTCCCTGGCCTTAGTCGCCAGCTCTCTGGAACTCTGCTGATGCCGCACGGGCTCGGGGCCAGAAGGGATGTTGGCCTGTGGTTTTTCTGTCCTTCTGAAGTCATGGTCTGGTTTTGATATCTGCTACTACCGGCCTCAGGCTGGGTTGGGAAGTGTTTCCTCATCTCCTGTGTTTTGGAAGAGTTTGTGAAGGATTGCTGTTAATTCTTTGAATAATTGGTCACCGTGAAGCCACCTACATCTGGGCTTTTCTTTGTGGAAACCTTCCCGTGATGAAAGAGTGTCTGTCTTCGTTCTAGGTCTTACTGTCTCTTGAGTTGTTTCAGTTGTTGGTGTCTTACTAGGAATCTGTTCTGCTCGTTCTTCGGTTGTTCGGATATAATTTTTCATAGTATTACAGCCCTGAAATCCTTTCCCCCACCCCGTAAGTCAGTAACGGTGGCTCCTCTTGAATCCCTCATTTTAGTGATTCGTGTCTCCTCTCCTTTTCACCCAGGCTAGGCGGTCTAGCTAAATGTTTGTAATTTTGCTCATCTTTGCAGAGAACCAGCCTCTGGTATTGATTCATTTTGTATTTTTGCAGTTTAACATTCTCTATTTCATTTACTTCTGCTCTGATCTTTGGTATCTTCTTCCTTCTCTTGCATTAGGTTTAATTTGCTCTTCTTTTTTCCAAGGTCTGAGGATGAAAGTTTAAATTCTTGATTTTGAGATCTTCCTTATTTTTCATGTATGTGTTGGTGGCTCTGAAGTAAAGACTGACGCTGTTGATTCTCAGATTTAGTAGATGTTCTTAAACATTCCTGCATCTGCTGTCTGCCATTCGGACAGTTTCCCTCTGGAAATTCAGAGTATTGTTTTTTATAATTTTCTTCAGTCAGGGTGTTTGAGGATTCTGTGGAGCTCATCGTGCCACCATTTTGAACGGGCTCCCAGGTCCTGGTCCTCCGTAGACAACCCGTGATCTGCGTCTGGAGATGTGATGTGGCGTCTGAGATGAGCACGTAGTTAGGGGAGCAGGGTAGAGTAGGACTGTGTGTCTGCTGACCGTCACTGGGGAAGTGATGGCCTGCAGGGTTCGTTATGCTATTTTGTGTGCTTTATTTTGTATTGGAAATTCTTCGGGTTTTTAAACAGGGACTCGAAAGGCACATTTTAAAAAAAACAACCTGTAAGGAGTCACACATGCAGCTGCCAGCAGGAAACCCTGTAGATGATAGACGGACGGGGATGGGGCTTCCGTGTGGAGTGGTGCTGTGAGACACCATGTCGCTCAAGTCACAAGGAGGCCAGAGGCCACTCACCTCCACAAGGTAGCACCTTGGAAAGCAGGGCTGGTGGTCTCAGATGTCCTGATATCTCAGCAGAGGCTGGAAGTTGGACTCTCCATAAGAAACTAGTGGGCATCTAAGTCAAAGTTACAGAGAAAGAGAACATTCTGGATGGAACTCGCCTGTGGGCCACCAGTGTTGCGACCTGTTTATAAGCGGGTGAGAGTTATGACTCACTTACAGAATAGTGCACGTGTGCTTGAGGATGCCCGTGCGAAAACAGTTACAGCTGCTGGAGGCTGAGAGGGGGATATGGGGAGGAGTACAGGCATGGGGCGCAGGGTAAGTGTGCTCATATGAAAAGCAGCCATCCGGGAGCTTGTCCCTGCGACTGTGGCGTGAGAAGTGGGCCATTTGGGGCTGTAGGGTCACCTGTGGGGAAGCTGGAGTGGCTCTAAGCAGCGGGGAGGAAAAGGAAAGTCTATGATGGGTCATTCCTGTCGGTACGTGAGTAGGGATTCAGCGTGCCATCTGAAGGCCACAGTGGTCTAGAGCTGTGGTCTCTAAAACCGTTCTGGTGGCTGCCCACAGGGACGGGCCTCAGGAGGAGTTCTGTGGCTTTTTCTCCGAAGGCCGTATGTTCTGTGTGACTTTTTGCCACTGTGTAGTGTGTGCAGTAATACATTTAACCATATCTGGTTGTTTGATTTATGATGGCTGTAGCCGATGTCACCGGTGCAGCGTTCACTATCATGAAAGGGGAGACAAGGGGACATTCATCTGCTGGGGCATTTTAACTGTGTTCATGGAAACTTTCAAAGATACACAAAAATAGACTAGAAGAATGAATCCCCAGGCGCCCATCACACAGCTTAATTTAATGAACAGCATGCTTGTCTTTCATCTGTTTTCCCTGTGGTTTTTATTTTATTTTATATTTTTGCTTGCACACGTTAGATCATGTCATTTCACTTGCAAAGGCTTCAATTTGCATCTCTACTGAAGGCATCTGTTTCCACCTAACCACCGTGTTATTGGCACACCTGGCAGAATAAACACTTAATGTTCTCTGCTCTCTAGTCCATATCCAGATTTCTCCAGCTGACTAAAAAATATCTTGACCAAGTGATTCGAGTCAATTCAAGGAGAGCCACTGCAGTGGGTCATCGAATTTCTTTTTTATGCCGTTTTGTAATCCTTGGTTTGTTTTCTCTTCCCAGGCCATGAGTGCAGCTGTGTGCTTTATGATTGATGGTAGGTACACACCTGTATCCGACTTCAGCCCGCGTAGATAAGCCTTCTCTCTTTACACTTTGCTGTGCTCTGTCCTTAACCAGTAAACATGTTGTCATAGAGGCTCTATTAAGCATGGCTCCCCTCTGTGAGCGCTGCCAGAGAACTAGCTCTATCCCATATTCGTAAAGTCCTAGCCTCCTGCTTCCTAGCAGCTGGCCGTGGGCACCTTTCTCCGCCTCCCTCCCTGTGAAGTGATAACAGGAGTACCTTTTCCAAAGGGGGTTTTGGGGGTTAAATCGGGTCATGTTTATAAAGCACTGGAGGGCTGCTGGCCCCTGAGTGCTCTGTGGTGTGTTAAATACTTGACCTTCTTTGGCCAACTTACCACCCCACGGGGTGTGCTTTAATAGATATTCACAATGAGATGGGGCTTTGACTCTTGTACAGCTTAACTATAACTAACTTTGACTCTCCTGTTTCTCTTCTCTTTGGGAGGGGAGGGAGAGCCAGTCATTTAATTGTTTTATTTTCCTGATCAGTAAAGTTTTCATTGGAATACTGTAATTAAGACCGTTAGATGAATACTGACCTTTTCAACACAAAGAATTCTAAAACTTACTGGTATTTTTTAAATTACTCGTTAGCCTCTGTACAGCCCACGTTGGATTTTTGCCGAAGACTGGACAGCATTGTTGGGCCCCAGCTCACAGTGCTGGCATCTGACATTTGTGAGCAGTTTAACATCAACAAAAGAATGTCTGGGTTTGTACTTTGCTTCATGTTTACTTTCTAGCATTTAACTGGTTTGGGAAGAAGAAGGGTAGTTTTTACTTAAGAAAATGGATGGTAATATCATTTGTGTTTTCTCTGATTCCGGAGAACAAACATGCAGCTCAGTCCTGTCTGAAAAGCTCCCTGGGGAACCGGGGAACCATTCCCGAGCTTTTCTGCTCCAAGATGATGGTGGGGGCTGGGTCTTCGGTGAATACCTTCCCTCAGCCCGCCCCCTGACTGTGGTGTCAAGGAATGGGGTCGGGTGTGCTATCTGTGCCTGTGGGCTGGACCCCGTGAGGGCCACATCACATCCCACTGGACCAGCCCAGACTGTAAATTCACACTGGCTGTGGTGATCGGCAGGGCTTTGCCTCGTGTAGACAGAAAGTACCTTGCCTGTTGTACATACATGTGTGGCGGAGAGTTGGCTGTGCTGTAGGCCATAAGGGCGTTGGGCCAGAATCTGGTGCCTTGAAAGACTCTAGCTCCAGGCGTGTATCGGGAGACTCCGGTTAAATTCATTTTGGTTCTAAGAACACTGGGAAGTCATTGAACCTCTTTCTACTCCCTTCCCAACGTAAAGTCGTATGCCATAAAGATTAAGCGAGCACATGGGAAGTCATTCGAGAAACAAAAGCCCTCTTTATATGGACTTCCTGTATGTTTGAGAAGTTACTAACGTGTATGAATTTATGTATAACCAGTGTTCATAGTGATCCCGTGCAGTGTGTATACGTCTTCCAGAAGCCCCAGCCTGTAGAGAGGACACACACGGGTCCGGGTGACAGTCCGCATAGGTTTTGTATCTGCATGTGGATTGTTACTGTCAGTAGCTTACTTCGCATCAGAAAAGATTAAACCAAGAACTGAACGTGCCTGACCACTTTGCAACTTGAGATTTAGGTTTTTTAATTCAATTTAATTAACATACAGTGTATTATTAGTTTCAGGGTAGAATTTAGTGACTCATCGGTTGCATGTAACACCCGGTGCTGCTTCAAGTGCCCTTCTTAAATGCCCGCCCCCCAGTACCCCACCCCCGACCCACCTTCCCTGCAGCAACCCTCAGTTTGTTTCCTAGATTTCAGCATCTCTGTGGTTTGTCTCTCAAGGTTTCATTTTTTTCACGGTGGAACTGTCAGATTTTCATTTCTGAAGGAAGCATAAGTGAGTCAGATCTGTTTGGTATCATGCAAGCATAAACTGCTGAGTGGAGAGAGAGAAGGTCTAGTAAGTTCCCTGCTTTCCCAACCTGCCCCCCCTCCCCGGGAGATTGCTGGACGTGTTAACCATTCTGCCTGTGCTTTCCGGGGACATGACGGATTTTCATGAGCTCACCAGCGAATATCTGAGGAAGTCTTGCTTGTCAGGGACCTCCCTATTCTGCAAAGGTCAACTCTCCTCAGGATTGTACAGAAGTCATGTCACGTGTTTTTCGTCTTTTTAACTTTGGTTTTATTGTTTTTTTATAATATACAAGTTTGGGATTATACAGTTCATTTATTAGTCACTTCTAGATTTCTACCTTTGGTGTCTTACTCATGGCTTTCTACACTGATATCATAAAACTATACCATTTTTATCTCTGGTACTTTTAGGGTTTTATCTTCTGTGTTTCAGTCTTCAATTCACTTGGAATTTTCAAGGGCTAGAGGAAGGGCTCTGAGATTTTTTTTTTCCCCCTCAAAACAATAGTTTGAAGAAAGGAGAGGGCCATGGATATTAACAATCTAATTTCACTAGGAAGGAGTTTTCTCTCTGATACTTTATTATGGAAATTTCCAAACAGAAAGGTGGAAAAAATGACACCGTGAGCACACACACAACCCCCCACTTTGATTCTGTACTTAACTCTTGGCTCTATACGGTCTAGCACAGCTCCATCGCGGGGGACAGTTACTGGTAACAGAACTGCTGTGTAGTCTCCGTGGCTCCTGAAAGATGGACACCTGGAAAATTCAATGGTAGAACACACAACTCAGGGCAGTGCCCAGAACAGAGGCTCTAGAGGCATAGTTGTTCTTGTCTTTGAAAGTTGACCTAAGGGTGCTCTCGACGCATCTGAGATTTTATATGTAACGGCGCTCTTGCTTGCCAAGCTGTTAAGTATCAGCTGACCAGAGGAAAATGCTCTTCAGTACAAAAGATAATGTGCTTTTCTTCTGGAAATCCTGACTCAGATCAAACCATTTTATATACCAGTCCTAGGACCTCCAACACTCACATCCCAGCTCCTGCCCGCATTGCTGAGGGGTGAGGGATGCTGTATGAGGCGGCCAGCCATCCCTGTCCTGACCCCAGAGGTCAGCGCCAGGACCCTGGTGCCCAGCTGTTCTGTTAGCCTCAACCCTGTGTGGACACCAGCTGTAGGGCTGACTCGGGGCATAAAGCTGAGTGTTGAATCCATATGCTTAAGCTGCAGTTCTTTTAATTGTTCCTTAGAAAATTAGGGTCACCCCTTTAAAGAATGGTGTGAAGTAGATTCGTTGGTCTTTAGTTTCTATTACGTGTCTGACACCTTGATTTTTTTCTACTCAAGGACTTTGTAATTCAATTATTTAAAATTTTTTTTGTTTTTGTTTTTTTGAGTGTAATTTATGTCCTTAATTTAAAAAAAAAAAACATTTATTTGAGAGAGAGAGCAGGAACAGGGGGAGAGGGAAAGCAAACTCCCCTCTGAGCAGGGAGCCCAATGCGGGACTTGATCCCAGGACCCTAAGATCATGACCTGAGCTAGAGGCAGATGCTTACCGGAGCCACCAGGCACTCCTATGTCCTTAGTTTTTAAATTCAGACATATAAATATTGGAAATCTTCTCTCATTTAGCTTGTATCTTTTTAGACTTGTACACATAGGAAAACAGCGGCATATACACAGTGTTCTTTATGGATCGGTTTCTTAAGCTATTGTCGTGCTGTAAATCTGTCCCTTTTAAAAAATACATGGCAGAGGGGCACCTGGTGGTTCAGTTGTTAAGTGTCTGCCTTCGGCTCAGGTCATGATCCCAGGGTCCTGGGATCAAGCCCCGCATTGGGCTCCCTGCTTGGCAGGAAGCTTGCTTCTCCCTTTCCCACTCCCCCTGCTTGTGCTCCTTCTCTTGCTGTCTCTCTTTGTCAAATAAGTAAGTAAAATCTATAGAAAAAAAAAATATATATGGCATGAACATCATTTTAAACCAATAAATATGGATCTGCCTCTCCTCCTTCAGGGCTTCCCAGTACTTAATTGGATAGATGTGCTCTGTTGAATCATTGTGGCATTTGCTGGGAAGTCTGGTTCTGGCCATTAGCATTAAAATAGCTCTGTATTAAGCAATCTGGTGCGTACGTGTACTCATCCTCTTAGGAGATGTCCCTAGCGTAGAGTTCTGGGGCAAAGGGAATGCACAGTGACAATGTGGTCACCTCCCACAGGAGCCACTCATTCTCTGTGGTGTGTCTTAACATCTGCTAGGGGACATCGAGGTTAGCATTTCTCTCTCTTCCACGAACTGCCTGTCCATGTGCATTGGCTCTTCCCACTCAGGTGCTTTGTATCTTCGCTTTTACGTCCACGTTCTTCAGTCACGCCACATATTTTTTTGAGTTTGGCTTTACTATTTTTGATAACATGTCTGGGATTTGTATGTGGTCCATTTCATTGGGCCTCTCCTTTTGGTTTCTCTCTTTTTTTTTAAAGATTTTATTTATTAGAGAGCGAGCACAGGCAGACAGAGTGGCAGGCAGAGGCAGAGGGTGAAGCAGGCTCCCCGCCGAGCAAGGAGCCCGATGTGGGACTCGATCCTAGGACGCTGGGATCATGACCTGAGCCGAAAGCAGCCGCTTAACTAACTGAGCCACCCAGGCGTCCCTGGTTTCTCTTTTCACTGGCCTACGTACAGCTTTCTATCTCAGCATCATTTTTAAAATGCCATTTTCATCTGTGGTACTTTTATGGTTTTATCTTCTGTGTCTCAGTCTAATTCACCTGGAATTTTTAAGGGCTAGAGGACGGGCTCTAATTTAAGACTTTTCTCCCATATCGATAGTTTTCTGAATCTGAGACATTTGTTTCTGTTTCTTTCACATATTCCCACTCACTAGCCACTTTGAATGCTGAATTTTGGAAAGGTGTGAGGAGGAGGAGGAGGAGGAAGTACAAAATTACTGAAAAGGGAGACTCTTCCTGTGAGCAATTTGTTTAATCCTTTTTTTTTTTAAGATTTTATTTATTTGACAGAGATCACAAGGAGGCAGAGGGGCAGACGGGGGTGGGGGAAGCAGGCTCCCCACTGAGCAGAGAGCCCGATGCAGGGCTCGATCCCAGGACCCTAAGATCATGACCCGAGCCGAAGGCAGAGGCTTAACCCACTGAGCTACCCAGGCGCCCCGTGTAATCCTTTTTTTATCAGTCACTTCGAATACAAACCAGCCCAATTGCTTGGGAGGTTGATGGTTTTAGGATTTCAAGTGAGGAGTGCACCCACCGATGGAAGGTTGGTAATGATGAGGCTCAGGACAGGATGCCAGGCAAGAGGGAAGCAAGATGGGATGGGTCTGCCAGGCTGGCATGCAGAGGGAGAGCAGGGGCGGGGGAGCCTTCCTTCCAGGGTGAAGTTCACGGGCATAGCCCAAGGGCCCAGCTGTGCCCCACTTCCTGATTACCCTAGACGTGCAAAGGAGCAAGCGCTGTGCTGTGTACAGTCTACACGCCGGTCAACTCAGAATCTTATTTTTCAGTTCAGTTTGTTAAGTGAGGAATAGCCATCCTCACCTAGAAGCCACGTGTGTGGCAACCTAAGCCGTCTGGAGCAAGGCCCAGAACAAGTAAAGTCACCAGATGGTCTCAGTGTTCCCAGCCAGCCATTGACGTCCGCAGGGAGACTCCACAGGCAGTCAAGCGTCTGCTGAACCACGGATTTCCTCCATTGGTCCAAGCCTTTCCTGGCACGCTCTTCGTCCTTAAACACTGACGTCTCCAGCAGCTCAGTTAAACGGATGCTGTTTCCTCACGGGCACCCTCCCTGTGACTCTGCCAATCACAGATACTTGGGTTTGCAGCCGATTGTAGAAGGAAGCAAAGGGATGTGAAGCTGACAGAAAAGAGAAAGTCCCCTCTAAAACAACCACCTAAGACAGGCCACACCTTCCCGTGTTCTTGGAGGATATCGTTACTGTGCTAGGGTATTTTAAGCCAAACTTCGTAATAGATTGTCAAGAAGGATTCTGTATTTCCCTGTGTTCAGTGTATTTGCTATTGACGTAGTTAACTGTATTTAGTATGTTCTTTTTTAAGGAGGCAGGAAATTTGCATTTCTGTGTTTAGAGGAAAAAAATGCTTTGGTGTTTAAGAGGAATCGGTTTCCAGTCTTTGGAAAAGATACCAGGTGAATGTGGCTGTTACTCCTTCAAAACTTGCATACCATTTGTTAGATGTTACTTTTGATAGAACCAGTAAGCCTGTAGGATGAACATTATCCTTGCTGTTCTTATTGTGATCTGGTCTCTCCTTTTTCTTTCATTAAGAGGACAAGTTAATAGTGAAAGAGCAAGTAGCAGTTTTTCTATTCCTGTTTTTACGTCCTCCTCGTGGAAGGCAGAGTGGAAAAAGGCCACGTTGGTCCCTGTCTTAACTACTGGATAGCATTTGCCAAATGTAAATTTCCATCAGGGGTACAAAAGAAATAATTTAAATCTTCTTAGAAGAGTACCTTACATACTCTAAATGAGGGAAAGAGGGAGGCCACAGCAAGTGTTTTGGGGTGACACAGAACAGCCAGGACTGTAAGCCTGATTGCGACTGGGTAGAAGTTTGCCCGGACAACGAAATTCCCAACGCTTTCCAGATGTCTTTTAAATGTTCCATCATTCCAAACAGTGTTTCTGGTAGTTATACTTGCTTTTCTTAGGGGCTTACTAGAAACATTCTGGTTTTGTTAAGAATTCTCTTTTCATTCTTCTGGACACTAAGCCATCCACATTCTTTCTTTGCCTAGATGTAAAGTATTACAGTAGTAACCCACTTTTTCGGAGGTCGGATTTCCGGTACCCTCAGCCCACCAGAACATGGCTGCTAACCCTGAAGTAAGCAGAGAAGCTTCTGAGCCCCCCAGTGGCAGGGCTGCTCAGGCTGTCACCACACCCGAGAGTGTAACTGAAGTAAGGGTGCAGGGAGGGCGGGAAGCCCCGGGAGCTGTGGCCTCACTGTCGGAGTGGCTCCCTCAGGAGTCCAGACTCGGACCTGGGAGGCAATGTGGTAGCCTTGACCAGTCTTTTCAAATAATAGAAGATCTATTCTAATTAAAATATTCGTTATGCTTCAGCAGAAAAGCCTAATAAGCCTTAGAACAGTCTCTCCCTCTCGGGTGGTGAAAGCTTTGTTACAGGAGTAAGCTTCGATTCTATGGCAGTTTACATCCAGGAAGCGCGTTCATTCCGCAGCCCCGCGGGATCACGGAGCCGTGACTCTTCCTGAAACGGGTCAGCAAACAACTTCTGCAAAGGGCCACATAATAAGCGTTTCAGATTTTGTGGGCGGCACGTGTTGCAAGTACTCCACTGTCGTTGAAGCGTGGAAGTGGCCACAGACTGAATGTGAACGTGTGGGTGTGGCCATGGGCCGCTAAAGCTTTATTTAGAAGAACGGCCACTTTTGCCCCCCAGGGCCACTAATCGTTTGCTGACCCGTCTGCTGGGAGACACGTGGCCTGTGTGTCGTTTGCATTTGTTTTTAAAAGTTCAAAACACGGAGAATAATCAAGTGATTGCCATTTCTAAAGCATTATTATTGAGAAAATCATCACAAAAATGGTTATAATACTGGTTTTTCAAAAAGATAAACTTGAGCTTTCTGGAAAATTCCATCATATTGAATACTTCACGGTTATCAAATAAGTTACTAGTGAACGAGGAGCCTATTACATCTTAACTGAGATTCTTGATTTGAAGGCCCAGCCATCGAAAATACAAGGCCTTAGCCACATGGATTTAAGGTTTTAACAGTGTAGTGCTATTGTTTGGATAATTATTCTCTGAGAAGTGTTACCATTTTAATGACATGTTTTCACAGGTCTGAAAAAGAACCCCAGTTTAAGTTTATCTACTTCAACCATATGAATTTAGCCGAGAAAAGTACAATTCACATGAGGAAAACACCTAGTGTATCGCTCACATCCGTGCATCCGGATTTAATGAAGATTCTGGGTGACATCAACAGTGATTTTACTAGGTAATTCTGACAACTTCTCCACTGGGCGTTCCCTTTCTAAGGAGAGAAGCAGCACTGAAGGAATCCTCCTCCAAGTGGAGTGCCCCAGAGCCACCTCAGAGGGTCCCCCTTCCAAAGAGATCAGGAGGCCCCAGAGTCACTGGTCACTTGCACATGACTCCCCCCAGTTTCCAAGCGACTGGTTTCCAGTCTCTGGTCTTAGAGTAGATGTGTCTTTTCGCTCCAGCTAACCCTGTAACAAACTGTTGCATTTTGGAACGTGTCTCGCAGAGTGGATGAGGACGAAGAAGTCATTGTGAAGGCGATGAGCGATTACTGGGTTGTCGGGAAGAAGTCTGACCAGCGGGAGCTGTATGTTATTCTGAATCAAAAAAACGCAAACCTGATTGAAGTCAACGGTAAGTAGGCTTTGGTGCTTGCGTGCTGTCCCTTTGGCGTGTCTGGAAGCCTGCTAGAGAGCGAGTCACGACGGTGGGGATGCTGAGCAGATGCCCGTCGCTTAAAGGAAACCGTGATTTTGATCCATTCTGTGTTCTTCTGTTGCAAAGTTCCTTGAAAAAGTATGTGAAAGACTTCCTGTGTTACAGGAGATTTGGCAGTGGCCGAAGGAAAATTTTCTATAATGCTAAAAGGAAAAAAAAAAAAATCCCATGGCTTTATTCATTGTGTATAAAAAAGTCCACTTTTATTCCTGGTGTTAAAGAGACAGCCCGAGGCGGAGCCATCAGGTTCACTGGGCAGGTCACAGCCCCCCCACCCCCACCCAACCCTCCTGCCTTCCAGCCCTTGCGGTCTGGTCCCAGGCCACTGCATTGTGGCTGATCCTGACAGCTGCTTGAGCTGGCGAGAGGGCAGTGTCCCCTTCACTGCCTGGGGCTCACTGGCTGCTCTGCTCCAGCTAGCGGGCTGGGGCAATGGTCTAGATAGGAGAAGAGTTGGTGTGTGGTTTCGTTTTCTGCACAAATCTGCTAGGACACGGGACATTTTTCCCTTCCTAGTACTTGTAGCAAGAGTCATGTGCATTACAACAGGCACCTGGTGCAGGGGGGACTGGGAGTCATGGTGGCGCCCCCTCTGGGGAGCACCGGAGCCCCGGCCCAGGTGGCAGCTCCTGGTCCCTGGAGGGTTGCACCAGAGTGCTCAGCGGTCCCCCAGCCCCTGGGTGTGTCAGGGGCTTGCGCCTCCCCACACCTGGAAGAATGCTGTGTGCCACAGCACTGAGGTCTGGAGGCACACGGTGCTTTGTTGTCCTTTCTCTTCATTGATGAACGCTTCTGACCTAGGCCTTGAAGCGGAAAGGTCTGTAAATGGGGACATTTCTTCCCAACTGTGTTCCAGAAGAGTTGAAAGTACTAATGTATATCCTGTAACCTTTTAAGTGAAAACCTCGGTTTCTCATCTCCCTGTTTTCTGTTTTGTTTTTTGTTTTTTTGCAGAAGAGGTAAAGAAACTCTGTGCAACACAGTTCAATAATATATTCTTCTTGGATTGACCCATAATGGCTCGCCGGAACATCTTTTCAAAAAAAAACAACTCAGCAGGCGTTTTGTTTACCACTGCAGGTTCTCGGTCATATTACTGACTGAATTAATGACAATAGTAAAGCAATACTTGCTTTGAAGAATCAAATTTCTACTCAGTCTGATGATCCGCTGGGGTTTTTAGATTTTAAATATTTATGTGGAAATAATTAAAGTTAGTCGGCTACATCTCTTTCATTCCATTCTTTTGACATTATGTGAATATTTTACTGGAAAATAAGACGAATAAATTGTTAAGGTTTTTAAAATTCTGGTCTGGCTGTGAGTCTCTCAGCTGTTGCTACCTTTGGGGCCACTCCATACCACAGGCCCCGGGCTTGTCCTTGGGGATACTCTAACGGCTACAGCTGCCCGGAGTTCGGGTCCCTTTCCAGTCGGTAGAGCTGCGGTGGCGAACCCAGAGCATTTGGCCAAAATAATGGCTAGACTTGGTCTTTCTCTTGAGTACTAATGTGATTTCTAGACCACGTACAATATAGAGGACTGAACGGAAGTGCCCCAGTGTGGTCTAAACGTCAAGCATTCTTGATTTGTCGTGTAGAAGCCCGGAGTGGCCACAACTGCTTGCGTCCTCACAGCGGAGATGTCGCCTGGCTGGAATTTTTGTTGCCACTCTCGTGTCTTCTGTAATTTTCTCTTTCCATTATGAAATAGTGAATCACTCTTAACCCTGTTAAGGGTTAAGTTACCTGAGACTGTTTGTGTTTCCGGCGATAGAAGGCGTTCTGGGTCATGTCTTCGTTGCTGACTTATGAATTGCAGCACAGTCAGATCACGGTCGCAGGTGTGTCCTTTGAATTTATACTTTTCAACTGAAAATGCAGGCCGTATTTATTCGGGGTTACAGTCTTGTTTCTGTGTATTCAGACTTCTCAGGTCCCTTGCTTAAATTATCCTTACCACGTGTTTGTCTTTTTGATTGGTTTCCTCCTTGTAATTCTGCTGGCTTTTGTGAGGCCATCATGTAAGGTGTTTATGAATAATGCATCTTTCGGGGGGGTTGGTCCTTTTATCATTATTTCTGGTTTTATCCCTATTCAGTTGTTTGCTTTAAATCTTGTTCTTTTTAAATTTTTTATTTTTATTTTTTTAAAGATTTTGTTGATTTATTTGACAGAGACCACAAGTAGGCAGAGAGACAGGCAGAGAGAGAGGAGGAAGCAGGCTCCCTGCTGAGCAGAGAGCCTGATGGGGGGCTTGATGCCGGACCCTGAGATCAAGACCTGAGCCAAAGGCAGAGCCTTTAACCCACTGAGCCACCCAGGCGCCCCTAAATTTTTTATTTTTTTAGAGAGAAAGAGAGGAAGCAGGGGCTGGAGGGGCAGAGGGAGAGAGTGAGCGAGAATCTTAAGCAGGCTCCACACTCAGCAATGGAGCTTGAGGCCAGGCTCAATCTCACTACCCTTGAGATCATGACCTGAGCCAAAACCAAGAGTCCAATGCTTCACTGACTGAGCCACCCTGGCGCCTCTAAACTGTTTTTCTAATATTGCTTACAATTCCAGTCCTCTCGATTAGATTTTCCTGGTACATTTTTTTCCCTGTCTTTATTTTCAGCCTTTCTTTCTGGTTTTAAGAAGTTTCCCCTTGTAAAGAAGAACAGTGAAGTGAGTTTCGATTTTGAACCCGGTCTAATTATCTGGGCGCGTGGGCAGAGGAAGAGAGGAGTTGAACCTGCTCACAATGGTGAGGTACAGGGGCACGTTTCCCACCAGCTCTGGCGATTTCGGTTTCCAGCCTTTTTCTTTGTGTTTTCCCTTTCCCCAGCTTCATGTTGGACGATCACTTCCTTCCCTCCCCTAGTTTGGAAGCTACAGATTGTATTTTCACGCTTTTGGTGGTTATCCTTAAATTTAACACAGATTAACATAACATTTCCTAACACAGCCATCAGCTATCCCTCACTGCACACCTATCCCTCAGCCTTGCCGCCTTGTCCCCACAGTGTTTGCTGTGCTGGGGAACGCGGGAGCTGGGGAGGAGAGGCTACGAGCAACACAAGAGGACAGGTACGATTTGGACACGGGGTGGTGACAGGCAACGGTGGTGATCCAGGCTCTGGCAGGGGGCCCTGGAGAAATGTTTGAATAAATCTGTCTTCTGATGAGTTTTATCGGGTTCTAACTTTATCACCTGTCCTCTACTTTGACATATATACTTACATCTATAAACAATACTTTATATAGTACATACTGTAGCCCACATGGATATTAAATGCATGTGCCCCACACACACACATATATTTTTTTAAATCGTTCAGCTCCGTTTTCAAAATGTAGACATTTCTGTGATTCCAGCACATAAGAAACATGAAACGCAATGGCCCGGGCAGTGGTATTTCAAAGACACTATGACAAGAAGGCAGACACAATTTTATTGGTCAGGAAATGTGTTACTGTGCTTCCATTGTAAGCGCCTTTCTCATCTGCATGGACTTGGGGCTCATAACCTCTACTTTTTCTTTTTCTTACTTGCGGCAGGCTTGCTGGGTTGGGACACTGCCGTGTCCTCTTTAGGGGGGCTTGGTGTGAAACTCGAGGACGGGGCATCCACGGGTTCCTTGAGCACAGTGATGTCCACATCACATTCTGGTCTTTTGGCCTCTTCCTCTCTCAAGCTGTTCAGCCTAACACAAGAAGCAAATGCAGGAAAGTACCTTTGATTTTTCTTTGCAATTTCAAAACCAGTTTTATGCTCTATTTTGTTTATGCCAAGTAGGCCATCCCTAGATTTCAACAGTTTCTGTAAGCAGAACTGTAAATTGTCCTCACTTTGCCTGATATACAAAGTGATGCCATGTCTGGACAGTCCAGAATAAAATTTTCATGTATCTAAAAAGTGTTTTCTTTAAAGATTTTATTTATTTATTTGACAGACAAAGATCACAAGTAGGCAGAGAAGCAGGCAGAGAGAGAGGGGGGAAGCAGGCTCCCTGCCAGGCAGAGAGCCCAATGCGGGGCTCGATCTCAGAACCCTGAGATCATGACCTGAGCTGAAGGCAGAGGCTTTAACCACTGAGCCACACAGGCGCCCCTAAAAAGTGATTTTTGAACCATTTCCCTCTGTAGCAACTTAGCAGCTAGTAAGTAGCCTCTTAAAATACTCATGGTCTTTGCCCGTTTAATGCTTTCTTCAACAGATCAACAGGCTAAACGTCTGCTTTGCAAAGAGCAGACTTTAGCACTCTGGCCAGATGTGACTGCACAGTTCTCGACCACGGTTCTAGAAAGGTAGGCGAGCAGCAGATAGTGGGTGCTTAGCATGGGCCAGGCACTGTTCTAGACACTTCACAACATCAGCTCACTAAATCCTCGCAACAGCCTGATATGGGGGATTATCTGCACTTACAGATGGGGAGACCAAGGCACCGTGAGTGGACCTTGCCCAGGGTCACCTACGTGTCAAGGGGCAGGGCTGGGATCTGAACCCAGCAGCCTAGCTTTGTGGTCTCTCGGTGCTTCTCTGTGTGCACCGTGGGGCCCACGTGTTCCCCACCCCGGAGAACCACTGGTCCCAGGAAGGATTCTTCTGGCAGTTCCAGGTTCTCAGTGCCACCGAAGGAGCCGCCTCCCCGAGGAAGCTGCACACTTTTCATGAAAGCCTTTGGTCCCCGGCCACAGAGATGGGAAGGAAAGCTGGAGGAGAGGAGCAGAGAGGTTCTGTAAGTTACCTGGCTTCCAGCTCATCGTCTTCCAGTTTCCTCTGGTGGGCCATGGCCGCCTGATGCAGCCTGTTCTCCCTTATTTTCTGCTTGAGGATTTCTTCGTGTTTATGTGCAGGGAACAAGATATTCACAAAAAAGATGTACAAACTTGTGATCCACACAGCAAGTTTTTCCTTTTGTTCGTCCTTGGAGTTTTCTTTTCTCTCTGGAAGAAAGTTAAAGCATGAAGACAATCCCGGTTCTGCCCCTTCCTGCCTTGTCTGAGCATCTTCAGCCCCTGGAAGATGGGGGGAGGCTGCGCTTCCCCCAAGCTTGGGAGGCTGAAGGTCACTACGAAGGACTTTCCTGACCACCTGAAACAAGGCAAGTGTGAGCGGACCAGACCTATGATTTCCAACACTTTGAGTCTCCCAGTGTGTTCTAAATGGTGTAGGTATTTTGGTTTTCTAAAATTAAAACTAGAGAGAATTTGCATCTTGCATGTTTCACTGGAAGAAAAAAAAAAAGAAAGCCTCTTGGTTTTTGGATACATTGCTTTAAAGACTGTTTTCATTAAGAAAATAATGAAAGAGCATTTTTTTAAGATTTTATTATTTAGAGAATGCAGGCCAGGGGAGAGGGAGAGAGTCGCAAGCTAAATCCGCACTGAGCGAGCGCAGAGCCCAGCACAGAGCTCGGTGTGGGACTCAGTCTCCTGCCCTGAGGTCGTGACCTGAGCCGAGACCAGGAGTCAGATGTTCAGCCACCCCGGTGCCCCGTGAAAGAGGATTTTTAACTCTTACTTGCAGAAGAAGGCAGGTAAAACTACTGCTTTGGTGAGTTGCTTCCCATCTACACAAGGGCCAACAGATGTCTGCGTGGGAATGTGTTTAACTAGCTGATTCTGGGAAGATAATGCTTCGAATAGTTCTGTAAGGTCAGTAAGCTCAGGGATCTCTCAAGACAGCGAATGTTTTTAGTGCGGGCCACTCTGCTGCGTGACAGCGGGGAGGGGTGAGGAGAATGGGGACGGGGATGATGGAAAGGTTCGGTGCTACGAACAGTCCACCTTCCCATCTCAGGAGCCACTAGGGTGAGCATGGAGCGGAATGCTAATAGGAAGAACCTTAAGGCCAATGCCAGACTTTACAAAGACCGAGGGAGACCTTCATCGGCACTTCCCACTTGAGTTCGTAGGTTCTAGAATATCCATGTCAGCCACGGCAGGCCGGGCTTGGGAGAATGTTGTGCATGGAGGTAAGTGATGAATAACGACTCAGGGGGATGACTGACCCTCTAACAGGTTCTGGGCACCATGTCACAGGCAGGCCCAGCCTCTGCTTCAGAAGTAGCAGAGCGCGGTAGTTAAGAGCACAGACAGCAGCCAAACAAGTTCCAGTCCCGGCTAAGCTCTGCCACTGACTAGCTGTGTAACCTGCGACTGAATATCTGTGCCTTGGTTTCCTCATCAAAAGGAACCATGGAGGGTCCCCCTCACAGAGGTGGTATGAAGGCTAGATGATTTAACAGTAAACAGTGATACACTAGCAGCTTTCCCACAAGCCATGCTTGCCGAAGCAAATAATTATAAAACAAAAGGTCATGCACCAAACGTATCAGATGAAGAATGACTTGTCTCCAGGTTACATGAATAATTCAATGAGACAACCCATTAAAAATTTTTTTAGGGGTGCCTGGGTGGCTCAGTGGGTTAAAGCCTCTGCCTTTGGCTCAGGTCATGATCTCAGGGTCCTGGGATCGAGCCCCGCATCGGGCTCTCTGCTCATCAGGGAGCCTGCTTCCTCCTCTCTCTCTGCCTGCCTCTCTGCCTACTTGTGATCTCTCTGTTATATAAATAAATAAAATATTTAAAAAAAAAATTTTTTTTTAAACACACAACCAAGTGTTGGAGAGGACATGGAAAGACCAGACCTTCTCATATATTACTGATGGCAGATAGAATGGTCTGGCCAATTAGGAAAACAGCCTGGCTGTTTATATCACAGGACAATTCTACTGCTAATCTCTATCCAAGAAAAGTGAAACTATGTCCACCATGCTTTGCACACCGCTTTTCACTACTCGTGATAGTCCAAAGTGGGAAGAGCCCAGCTGTCCATCCCAACTGATGAAGAGATAAAATGTGGTTTATTCATCCAATGGAACACTAGTCAGCTATGCAAAGGAACAAAATACTAAGAGATGTTATAGCATGAATGAATCCCAAAGTAATTACAAGTGAAAGAAGACAGATAAAATAAACGGGATTCCATTTATATGAAATGTCCAAGAAGAGGAAATGCAGGAAGAGAGAAAGGTCATTGGTGCCAGCTGGCCCACAGCCCCCGCTGCACCCCACCCACATAACAGTGGAGGGAGGGAGCGCTCACAGCATGGGGGCCAGGGAGAGACCACAAACAAGTTTGAGCACCCACCCTGGGAAAGCAAAAGGGAGGCTACCAGCACTCAGCCGGTATATCACAGGATCAAGAGAGCAGAGACTTCAGGTGGAAAGACAGCAAAATAAGACTTCGAGGAACACAAACCATCTAAGAAACATGACACATGCGCGAGAACACAGTAATCCCCCAGTAACCAGCCCAAAGGTACCAGCAAGGTCTGCGACTGACCTGAGCATTCATAATAGCCACTTGAAGGACACTCGGAGCTACAAGCACGCACGGAAGACAATTCTGTGAAATCAGGGAAACAAGTTACGAACTAAAGGAGTTTATAACAAGGAGATGGAAATCACAAAAAACAAATTGTGGAGTATGTGAGATGAAAATGCAGGAGAGCATCAACCACAGAATAAATCAAGCAGAAGAAAGTTTGTGGATTAAAAAACAGGAACTTTTGAATTAGTATTGTTTAGGTTTAAGTAACTTAGCATGGTTTAGGCTCTGGGAATTCAGCAGTGATGTTCCTGCTCAGGTGGTTTTTATGCCACCACCGCCCCACCCGCCACCCACCCGCGGTGTGGACAGGGCTGAGTAATGCCCTGGGACTTGGGGAAATGGAGGCAGCAGACAGAATGCTGGATGGATTTTACCAGGAAAGGGGATAATATTAGAAGAAATATGAGGGTTTTGGTTTTTAAAGGTGCTCAGTTAAAAACAGTATCTTATCCCCTATGCAAAAGTAAAATGGATTAAAGACCTACCTAACCAGGAAATTCCTAGAAGAAAACACAGGTAGTAGTTTCTCTGACATCAGCCCTAGCAGTATTTTTCTAGATGTGTCTCTCAAGGTGAACAAAAGCAAAAAGCAACTATTGGAACCACATTAGAATAAAAAGCCTTTTACACAGTGGAGGAAACCATCACAACAAAAAGGCAATGTACAGAATGGGAAAAGATGTTTGGGAATGATATATCTGATAAGTTCTTTATATATTTTGGATATTAATCCCTTAACACCAAAACCAATCCTATTAATAAATGGACAAGAGGACCTGAACACACATTTTCCCAGAGAAGACATACAGATGGCCAACAGACACATGAAAAGAGGCTCACTTATCATCAGAAATGCAAATCAAAACCACAGTGAGATACCGCCTACACCTTCAGAATGGCTCAAATCAAAAACACAAGAAATGGGACACCTGGGTGGCTCAGTTGGTTAAGCAACTGCCTTCGGCTCAGGTCATGATCCTGGAGTCCCAGGATCGAGTCCCGCATCAGGCTCCCTGCTCAGCAGAGAGTTCGGCTTCTCCCTCTGACCCTCCCCCTTCTCATGCTCTCTCTCTCTCTCTCATTCTCTCTCTCTCAAATAAATAAAATCTTAAACACACACACACACACACACAAGAAATAACAAGGGTTGGTGACGATGTGGAGGAAAAGGACTCTTGTGCATTGTTGTGGGAATGCAAACTGGTGCAGCCACTGTAGGAAATGGTATGGAGGTTCCTCCAAAAGTTAAAATTACCATATGATTCAGTACTTCCACTACTGGGCATTTATCCAAAGAAAATGAAAACACTAATTTGAAAAGATATATGTACTATTGCAGCATTATTTACAAGAGCCAGATCTGGAAGCAACCCAAGTATCTCTCCATAGATGAACGGGTGAAGGCCAGTCACACACGCCTGTATATACACCTACATGCAGACAATGGAATGTTACTCGGCCACAAAAAATAATGAGATCTTGCCATTTGCAACAACAGGATGGACCTAAAGTATATAATGTTAAGTGAAGTCAGAGAGACAAATACCATATGATTTCACTCATATGTGGAATTTAAGAAAACAAATGAATAAACCAAGAAAAAGACAAATTCTTAAATACAGAGGACTGGGCATTGCCAGAGATGTGAACTGGGGGGGAATGGGTGAAATTTAAAAAGGGGTTCAATACACTTAGCACACTTATCTTGATGAGCATAGACTAATGTATGAAATTGCTGAATCCTTTTATATACCTAATATAACACTATGTTAATTATACTTTGATTTTTTTTTTTTTTAAGTGAATCAAACTCCTGAGAAATACAAGTCTGTTGTATAAAGATATAGTCAACACTATCAGGCTCGAGAGATGGACACGCGGGGCGCACGCTGGAGGAACAGCGTCCAAACAGACCGATTCAGCTTGGTAAGATCACGCTTTTGAAAGTCAACTCCAGGACAAGTGACATCACCAAGATGGTGACTTAGGTTATTGCCTGATTTCACGCCCCCTTCAAAAGAAGAACCAGCAGCTCTTCGTGGACAGGACACCACTGAGAAAATCCTAGAATACAGGGGTGAGGCTGAAGCACCCCCTTCACCACAGAGAACGAAGCAGCACTGGAAGGGTAAGAGGAACAGCTACGTGCTGCCCACATTCCCCCTCCTCCCCGAGGCGGGCACAGCACCAAACTGAGGCCTGCCCTGAGCCAGTGGTCCCTCCAGTGGAAAAAGAGTCCAGGATAGACATCCAGCTCCCCCAGTATTGTGGGTCTCGTCTTGGGGGGTCCCCACTCTAGTCTTTCCCCAGGGGAGTTGCTAGGGAATCTGGGGGCTCTAGCACTGGGAATTTGACGGTGGCAGAAGGGGACTTGCGATAATCCGCACTGTGATCGTGGCAGACTGACTTCCTATCTGCGGCACCCAAGGGGCAGCCTCCAAACAGTGTCTTTGCTCACCTACGGAAACAAGTTCGTGGGGAAATCTGACCAGGAAACTCCACAGGGTACAGGTCAGCCTGACTAATGTCCTCCGATGAAGAGCTGTGCCATTCTGGAGCCTGGTCAGCTCCCCTGCCCGGGAAGGGGAGCTGAGTCATAGCCTGGCTCACAGCATCCTAGTAGAAAGGCAAGAATGCCTGCAAGCTGCATAATCCATCAACACTCAAGCAGAAAGTTTGGCAGGAGGTTCCATGTAGGGGGGGTTCCACTGCTTTGCCCAAGCCGAGGAGCTGACTCATAGCCCCACCCAGTGCTAAGTAAAGCTCCCAGCCCTGCTCAGGCAGAAAGCCTGGCCAGAGCATTTGCAAGGCTGCATAGCCCTGCAGCATTTCAGCAGAGTCTGCTGGGCAGAGCTGACAGCCTGCAGAGCAAAGCCAGTGGCCCTGTTCAGGCCGGGAATGCGGGAGCATGGGTTGGTTTGAGTCAAGACCACAAACAAAGAGCATCATCAGCCTTGGAGCAGTTTTCCCTCTCCAGCCAAGGAAACTGACTCATAACACTACTTCCTCCCCACGATCCCACCTCACTGCTGGATACAGCCTTTAGCCCACCCAACAGCCCTGCACTTGAACAGAGAGCACAGCCTAAGACTTTCCCTGTCTGCAGAGCAAAACCAGCAACCTGTCTGGCCAGGGAATTCATTTCACACACTTGCCTGATTCAGGTACCCAAACAACAAGCCACGGAAGCCATGGGCCCTGTCCTGCTGCCCCGCCAGAGTAGGGAAGCTAATTCATAGCCTCATCTACACCTGAGTGTACTATCCAACCTGACCAGAATACCTAGGCAACCATGAAGCCTATCCTGTAAGCTTAGTAGTTCTACGAAACAATTAGAAAACAACTAACAAAAGATCAGTAGTAAGTCCTTAGCTATCATTAATTCCTTAGCTATCATTAATTCCTTTAAGTGTAAATTAAGATTGAATTCTCCAGTCAAAGGCACAGAATAGCTGAATGGATAAAAAGGCAAGATCCAACAATAAGCTGCCTACAAGAATTCACTTAACCTTAAAGACACACGTAGACTGAGCATGAAAGGGTGGAAAAGATATTTCAAGCAAATGGTAATAAGACAACACAGACTATTTTTCTTAAAGATTTTATTTGAGAGAATGAGCAGGGGAAGGGCAGAGTAAGAAGGAGAAGCAAGCAGACTTTCCACTGAGCAAGGAGCCTGATGCGGGACTCAATCCCAGGACTCTGAGATCATGACCTGAGCCGACACTTATCTGACTGACACTTAACTCACTGAGCCACCCAGGCATCCCCAGACAACACAGACTTTAAAAATGGAAAAAAGAGACAAGGTCATTATATAATGATAAAGCAGTCAATCCATCAAGAAGATAAATTTATATTTATGCTGCTAACTTCAGGGTGCCTAAATAAAGCAAAAGCTAACAGTAAAAAAGATATAGACAATATAATAATAGTTGGAAATTTTAATATCCCACTCCCAACAACAGATAGGTCATCCAGACAGATAATAAGGAAACAGATTCGATCAATGCTATATACCAAATGGACCTAACAGACATACACAGAACATTCTGACAACAGAATACACATTCTTTTCAAGACAAGTGGAACATTTTCTAGCATAGACCGTACGTTAGACCACAAAGCAAGTCTTAGCAGATTTGAGACTGAAGTCCTATTATCTTCTCTGACCACAATGGTATAAAACTAGAAATCAATAACCAGAGGAAAACTGGAAAATTCACAAACACGGGGAAATTAACACTTTCCTGAACAACGGATGGATCTAAGAAGAAATTAAAGGGGAAGTTTTTTGGTTTTTTTTTAAATTTTTATTTATTTATTTGACAGAGAGAGAGACAGATCACAGGTAGGCAGGGAGGCAGACAGAGAGAGGAGGAAGCAGGCTCTCCGAGGAGCAGAGAGCCCGATGTGGGGCTCGATCCCAGGACCCTGGGATCATGACCTGAGCCGAAGGCAGAGGCTTTAACCCACTGAGCCACCCAGGCGCCCCTAAAGGGGAAGTTTTAAAGTATCAGAAAACAACCCGAGGGTTACAGAAGGGAGAGGGAAGGAGGGGACATGGTAACTGGGTGATGGGTATTAAGGAGGGCATGTATTGTGACGACACTGGGTGTTACATGCAACTAATGAATCACTGAAATACGTCAGAAACGAATGATGTACTATATGTTGGCAAATTGAACACAATAAAAAAATCTTGAGACAAATGAAAATAGAACACAATATACCAGAATTTACAGGATGCAGCTAACATGGTTCTAAGAAAGAAGTTCATAGCAATAAACACCTACATTAATAAACAAGAAAGAGGGGTGCCTGGGTGGCTCAGTGGGTTAAAGCCTCTGCTTTCAGCTCCGGTCATGATCCCCGGGTCCTGGGATCGAGCCCCACATTGGGCTTTCTGCTCAGCAGGGAGCCTGCCTCCTCCTCTCTCTCTCTCTCTCTCTCTCTCTGCCTACTTGTGATTTCTATCTGTCAAATAAATAAATAAAATCTTAAAAAAAAAAAAAACAATGAAAGAATTCAAATAAACTAACCTAACTCTGCTGTGAGGAACTAGAAAAAGAAACTAGATCCAAAAGTTGCAGAAGGATAGAAATAATAAAGTATAGAGCAGAGATTCACAAAATAGAGAACAGGAAAATAGAAAATATTAACAAAACTCAGAATCGATTCTTTGAAAAAAAAAAAAGTTGACACCTTTAGCTAGACTAACCAAGGAAAAAACAGAGAGGAACCAAATCAACAACATTATGAATCAAAACAAACATGAGTCATACCACAGAAATATAAAGATTATAAGAGGCTACTAGGAACAGTTATACACCAACAAACTGAATAAACTAGAAGAAATGGAGAAATTCTTAGGAATATACAATACCAAGACTGAATCAAGAAGAAATAGAAAATCTGAACAGACCAATTATTAGTAAGGTTGAATTAGTAGCCAAAAATCTCCCAGCAAAGAGAAGCCCAAGACCAGAGTTTCACTGTGGAACTTTAGCAAACATTTGGAAACAAATTAATGCAAATCCTTCTCTCTTTCCAAAAACTGAAGAGGAGGTAACACTCCCAAACTCATTTTATGAAGTTAGAATTATAATTCTCCCCAAATCAGAAAAGGACACTACCAGAAAAGAAAACTACGGGCCAGTATCCCTTTTGAATATAGGAGCAACAATATTTGATAAAGTACGAGTACACTAAATTCAGCATATTAAAGGGATCATTCACCATGGTCAACTGGGATTTATTTATCCCTGGGAGGCAAAGATGGTTCAACATATGCAAATCAATCGATGCATTAAAAGAATCAAAGAAAAAATTATATGATCATCTCTGTAAACTCAGAAAAGACATTTGACAAAATTCAATATTCATTCATGATAAAAAAAAAAAAAAACCTTAACAAATTAGGTACAGAAGGAACATACCTCAATATGGTAAAGGCTACATATAGGGCGCCTGGGTGGCCGGGTTGGCTGGTGGCTGACTTAAGCTCAGGTCATGATCTCAGGGTCCTGGGATCAAGCCTCACACCCCAAGTGGGCTCCCCACTTGGCAGGGAGTCTGCTCATCACTCTTCCTCTCCCTTTGCCCCTCCCCCTGCTTGTGCTCTCTCAAATAAATAAATAAAATATTTTCTATTTTAAAGCTATATATTATAAGTCCTCAGCTAATATCACACTCAATAGTTAAAGACTGAAAAATACTGCTCTAAGATCAGGAACAAGAGAAGGATCCACTCTCACTTTTATTCAGCATAGTACTGGAAGATCCTAGCCAGAGCAATTAAGCAAGAAAAAGAAATTTTAAATATCATAACTGGAAAGGAAGAGGTAGAATTGTCTTTATTTGCAGATGACATGATTTTATATGTGGGAAATCCTGAATACTACACCAAAAAACTCACAGCTCTAATCAATGAATCTGGGAAAGCTGCAGGATATAAAATTAGCATACGAAAGTCAGTATGGTCTCTATATACTAACAAGGAATTATCAGGGAAAAGAAAGAAAATGATCCCATTTACAATACCATCAAAACAATAAAATACTTAGGAATAAATTTAGCCAAGAGGTAAAAGATCTCCACTCCAAGACGTGACGGAAGGAAATTGAAGATGACAAAAATAAATGGAAAGGTAACCCACATTCATGGATTGGAAAATTTAGTATTGTTAAGATGTCAATACTACCAAGAACAATTTATGGATTTGATGCAATCCCTATAAGATTCCAATGGCATTTTTAACAGGTAGAAAACCACGAAAGACCGCAAATAGCCAAAGCAATCCTGAGAAAGAACTGAGCAGGGGGCATCTTACTTCCTGACTTGAAGCTATGCTGCGCAGTATAAAAAGTGTAATATTGCCACTGGCATAAAAACAGACACTGAGACAATGGAACCCAATCAAGGGCCCAGAAATAAACCCATGTGTATAGTAAGTACTTGATAAGGAAGTCGGTAGCGGTGCTGGGAAAATTGCACGTTCACATGTAAAAAAAAATGAAACTAAACCCCTGCCTTATACCATTCACATTAATTATCTCAAAATTGTTTAAATTTTAAATGTAAGATTGGAAACCATAAAACTGCTAGAAGAAAACAGGGGAAAAAAAAGCTCCTTGACATGGGTCTTGGCAAGGATTTTTTGGATATGATGTCGAAAGCACAAGCAACATGATCAGAAATAGACAAGCAGGATGACACCGATCTAAGAAAAAGGAAAGAACAAAATGAAAAGACAACCAGTAGAACAGGAAGAAGTATTTTGCAAACCATACATCCGATAAGGGCTTCAAATCCAAAATACAAATAACTCCTACAACTCAAAAGAAAAAAAATAAAAGTAGGCAAACCATCTGAATAGACATTTTTTCCAAAGAAGATACACAAGTGGCCAATGGGTACATGAAAAAGAAGTCCTCAGCATCACTTATCATCAGGGAAATGCAAATGAAACCACAATGAGAGATGACCTCACACCTGTGAGCACTGAAGACAAGAGGTAGCCAATGCTGGCGAGGTTGTGGAGAAAGGGGAGCCCTTGTGCCCTGTTGGAGGGAATGTAAATTGGTGCATTCCCTCTGGAAAACAGTATGGAGGCTCCTCAGAAAATTCAAAATAGAAGAATCCTATAACCCAGCCGTTCTACTCCTGGGAACATACCGGAAGGAAAGAAAAAACTGTAGAAGAGATGTATGCCCCTCCACGTTTCATTGCAGCGTCATCCGCAGCCAAGACATGGAAACAACAGAAGTGTCCGACGGCTGGATGGATAAAGAAGGTGGGGCATGTACACAATGGAACTGTATTCATCTGTTAAAAAGGAGGAAACCCTGGCATTTGTGACAACGTGGATGGGCCTTGAGGGCCTTTCGCTAAGTGAAATCAGCTTGCCACAGAAAGACAAACACTGTATGATCTTATATGTAGAATTTAAAAAACCAACATGCTCATAGAAAAGGAGATCACCCTGGGGCAAATAATACGTTATATGTTAATAAAAAAAAGCGAGAGAGAGAGAAAGAAGAGACCAGATTGTGGTTACCCGAGTCTGGGGTAGGGGGGATTGGATAAGGGTAGTCAAAAGGTACAAATTTCCAGTAAGTAAGTACAGGGATGTAATCTTCAGTGTGACGCTGTTGTATGATATAGACGAAAATGTTTAAGAGTAGATCTTAAGAGTTCTCATCACAAGGAAAAAAATTTTTTTGGTTATCTATATGAGTGATGGATGTCAGCAAAGCACAGTGTGGTGATCATTTCACGATATATGTATATCAGATCATTATGCTGTACACCTGAGACTTGGGCTTTAAGTCACTCACATCTCAATAAAACTGGAAAAATCCAAAAACAAAGACAAAAACAACCTCAGCAAGATCATGCCTCGAAAGTGAACTCTATGGAGCAGGGGCCAGGATTGGAAGTAGCAGGGCCAGCCTAATTCTATTATTAAATAGGGTTGTGCAATTTTATAAACCTTCTATCATTGATAAACAACGATATGCAGACATTAGAGTTCAGTCATTAAAATACTCACCATTTTGAGACCAAAAAAAGATTAACCCTTTTCCTGGAGATTTAAAGTTCATTTTGGAAATTCTTTCATCACTTAGAGACTTCTTGATCTTGGGCTTTTACAGAAAAGGAAATCATAAAACAAAACGTGACTTCTGCATCATTGTGGGCTAAAACCAATTTGCTACCTTATAAATAATTAGAGATTTATTCATGAGACCATTCTCTTTAAGAAACTATCTTTGATTATTTTTAACCTGCTTAAATTGTGCTATTTGTACAATTAAGGAAATGAATAACAGTTACTGTACCCACTAAAACACTCCTCCCAAGAAACCAGAGATTTGAAAGTCTTCCCTGGGTCGGTTGGGGAAAAGTCTACATAGAGTTAACTGTGCATACGTTCTGATTTTGATGGCATTTTTAACCCTATATATGCTGTTCACACCCACATTTTTGCCTCCAACTAGATCTCGCCCTTGAACCCCAGGCTTGTTTCTCCATCTATACCACCTGGATGTCTGATCAGGCACTCTAAGCCTCATGTGTCCACAAGGAGCTCCTTAATTTTGCCCCCAAACTCCCGTGCCCCACCTCAGGTTTCCCTTCACAGTAAGTGACAACTGTATCTCCCAATCATTCAGGCCAATAGGCCTAGAATCATCTTGGCTATGTCTTTCCCTCTCAAACTCCACAGCCTTCAGCAAACCCATTCCAGGAGCTCCCTTACCGATTTTTTTTTTTTTTTTAAGATTTTATGTATTTAGGGGTGCCTGGGTGGCTCAGTGGTTTGAGCCGCTGCCTTCGGCTCAGGTCATGATCTCAGGGTCCTGGGATCGAGCCCCGCATCGGGCTCTCTGCTCGGCAGGGAGCCTGCTTCCCTCTCACTCTCTCTGCCTGCCTCTCTGCCTACTTGTGATCTCTCTCTGTCAAATAAATAAATAAATCTTTAAAAAAAAAAAAAAAGATTTTTATGTATTTATTTAAGAGAGAGAGAGAGGAGGGTCAGAGAGAGAAGCAGACACCCCACCAAGCAGGGAGCCTGATGCAGGACTCGATCCTGCAAATCCAGGATCATGACCTGAGTCGAAGGCAGTTGCTTAACCAACTGAGCCACCCAGGCGCCCCTCCCTTACCGGTTTTTAAATGGTGAAGCCATAGGGAGCCTACGGGCCCTCCCTGCTCCGGGGCCCTTTCATCTCGCTCAGAAAGCAAGCCAGGTCCTCGCTGTGGCCGGGTCCCCTCCTGGTCTGGCCCCACTGAGTTCCTGTGCCCGCGGCCACTCCGATGTGGCTGCACCTGCTGAGCCACCTGCCTTTCAACAACCCCAACACTCCCCCACCTTAGGGTTCCGGCACAGAACAGTCTTCCTCCGGCTAACCCCATGGTTGCTTCCCCGCTCCGTGCGTGCTCAAATAAATAAATAAATAAATAAAATCTCATCAGAAGACCCGTCGCTGCGTCATCCTGTCCCTCCATGGCCTGCCCTGCTCGTCACCACATCACGTACACCTGGCGAGTGTGAGGAAGGGCAGCGCTGCGGTAACGGGGGCGAATTCTGGAGTCTCACTGCCGTGCACAGAGCCCCGGCTCCACTGCTTACCAGATGCGTGGCTGGGCAGGTCACCTTCCCGTGCCTCAGCTCCCCCCGAAGACAGTGGCTTGGGGAGTTAAACGAGCTCACACTGGGCAGTGCGTGGCACCTGGTAAACACCCCGGGAGTGTTAGCTCTCGCTGCCTTTCACTGGTCCCCCCAGCACCGGAACAGGAAGTCCACGGAGGGACAGGTCTGGGCGTCACTGCAGACCACCAGCGTACAGAAGCGTGCTGACCACACACTAGCCACGCCAAGCTCATTGGTACCGCAGCCAGCTAACCTAGTTAGTTGTAAATACGAACCTCGGATCTCATTTTGCTGAGGTCAAGCATGAGTCCTAGCCTGCTTGAAGAGGACTTGGTGCTCCCGTCCTGCGGGTCCGATTCCTGGCTTGTTCCTACACTTGAACTCCTGTTCTGGATGTTCTGAGCAACGACAAACACAGAAGAGGATTTGGGTTACTGTGCAAACACACATGATTTTTTTTTTTTTTTAAGATTTTATTTACTGGGGCACCTGGGTGGCTCAGTGGGTTCAGTGTCCAACTCAGTTGTTTAAGTGTCCGACACTGTCTCTCTCTCTCTCAAATGATAAACCTTTAAAAATAAATAAAGTTTTAGGGCGCCTGGATGGTTCAGTAGGTTAAAGCCTCTGCCTTCGGCTCAGGTCATGATCCCAGGGTCCTGGGATCGAGCCCCACATCAGGCTCTTTGCTCAGCAGGGAGCCTGCTTCCCTTCCTCTCTCTCTGCCTGCTTCTCTGCCTACTTGTGATCTCTGTCTGTCAGATAAATAAATAAAATCTTAATAAATAAATAAAAATTAAAGATATTTATTTGAAAGTGCAAGAGCATGAGCAGGGGGAGGGGCAGAGAGAGAGAGAGAGATGGAGAGAAGGAGACCGCCTGCCGAACAGGGAGCCTGACATGGGGGCTTGATCCCAGAACCCCGAGATCATGACCCAAGCCCAAGTCAGACACTTAACCAACTGAGCCACCCAGGAGCCCCCCCCCCCACAATTTTACTGTGTGATGACTTTTGACATGTCTACACCTGTGAAACAATCACCTGAATCAAGACAGCAAACATGTCCGTCACCCCCAGGCTTCCTGTGCCCCTCGGGAATCCTCCCTCATCCTTAGGCACCCACTGGTGCGCTTTCTGTCACTACTGATTACTTTGTGCTTTCTAGAATTTCCTTTAATTGTACCTTTTTCTTGCCGGACTTCTTTCACCCAGCAGAATTCTTTTGACTCATCCCTTTTGTACCCTTGTGAAATAACCCTTGTTGAGTTACTTCCCTGCTGAGTCATCCTCCACTGTACGGATAGAATGATTTACCTCGTTGGACATTTGGAACGACATATGAAAAGCCAGAAGTGAACATGACTGGTTGGTTTCCGGGGATGACCCCTAGGCCGGTGTTCACACTCGGTTATGAGAGTCCATGAAGTCATGGATGGATTCCGGGGGGGGGACATGGATTTCCCTCAGAGCAAAGCCCCGGACCGTGGCCCATGATAAGGCTCCCAGATGACTTGGAGAGGCCATTAGTCATATCCTCCACCGGGACAAGGCAGATCTGGTTGGTGGGGCGGACTGTGAGGCCAAATGGAACATGAAGCTCTGAGCCCGAGACACATCAGGGGGTTTGTGGGAAGAGTCACTCTGTACACAGCAGTGACCTTGTACGGGCAGGTCTGAAGAATTTCCCAGCTGCGAGGTTCCATCCGCCCCCAAGACTCTCCCTGTGGCTGCAAATGCAATGTGGCTCCAAAATCAGAACTCCAGGCCGACTTAACCTGAAACCCCCACCCCAAACTAGCTTGTATCAATTTGCTCCAGCAGCCGAATCCTTCAGTAGGGTGGCCGGCACTGCCCCCGCTCCACCGCGGTCCTGTGGCAGAGCCTAGTGTCCAGCAGGCCTGTCCTCTGAGCCGGCCCCATCCTGAGAGAACCAGTTAGCGTCTAATGTACACTCGGGAGCTGTTTCTTAGCATCTCCACTCTGGAACGGGCTCTCTGGTCTTGTAAACACTAGATTGGGTAATGAAACGTTTCCGTAACAAAATTTCTCAGATGTTCTAAGCCTCCTGGTCGACCCAACATGTTGGTGGGACTCTGACCTTCATTAGGATATCTCTGCTACTGTGGCTTGGAGTCTATGCCCTTGGTCATGACCAAGGACCTAACTTAAAAGAAAAGACAATACACCTTTTCAAATCGTGAAAAGAAGTCTTAAATTATTTCCCGAAGGGTTCCTAAAAGCCCAAGATAGTTTTGACCTGGTTGGACCATTCCAGAATGAAACCATTTCTTGCTCGGTAAATTCCAAGCTAACTTTACCTGATTTGTCGTGTGAGGACTTCCATGCTTGTTTCCAGACAGGTCATCATTTGGCAAATTCAAATAGGTTTTAGTCATTTGCTCAGTGACAGAGATGAGAGCGAAGCTTAAAAGAGCTTCAAAGAATTCCAGGAAAACCAGCTGAAACATAAGAAAACATAAAGGGTCTTATTTATTCTGATACACCCTGAGGTAGACCAGCACTTCGACTGACTCTTGGTTTCTGTCTCCAGAGAATACCACCACCTCAATCAGCGCTCAAGCATCCTGAGCACACACCAATCTGAAACAAAAACTACGACATTTAAAAGATTATGGGTTGGGTGGCTCAGTGGGTTAAGCCTCTGCCTTCAGCTCAGGTCATGATCTCAGGGTCCTGGGATCGAGCCCCGCATCGGGCTTTCTGCTCAGCAGGGAGCCTGGTTCCTCCTCTCTCTCTGCCTGCCTCTCTGCCTACTTGTGATCTCTGTCTGTCGAATAAATAGATAAAATCTTAAAAAAAAAAAGATTATGGGTATTCGGTATTAGGTTTGTAAGTCATTTTGCTAGTTTGATGAAAACACAGTATATTAGTTAATTGAGATATTTTCAAAAGGGTTTTTTTTCTTTTTTTAAAGATTTTTAAAATTTTATTATTTATTTGACAGAGATCACAAGTAGGCAAAGAGGCAGGCGGGGGGGGGGGGTGGGGAGCAGGCTCGCCGCTGAGCAGAGAGCCCAATGTGGGGCTCCATCCCAGGACCCTGGGATCATGACCTGAGTCGAAGGCAGAGGCTTTAACCCACTGAGCCACCCAGACGCCCCAGGTTTTTTTTTTCCTTGAACAACTTAAGAGAAGTGAACCCGTCTGTGGACCCAAGTGACATGTGCAGGAGTTACCCACGTGGCAGCCAAGCCCCTCCCTGCTGTGCGCACACCTGACACACGGACCTGCCTCCACCCGGGCAGCACCTGCATAGGGGGACAGCTTGTTTGGATTCGATCAGCCACCAGCCACGTCTTTTGGTCCCGAACCCAGAGCGCTTTGAGTCTGCGCTGGAAGAGGCTCGCTGATTTGACCAGAGATGCCAGGCCGGCCTCCACCTACTGCCCAGGGACCTGCTTACCATCCCCCGCAGTCCCAGTGTCCCCTAGGCTAACAGTTTGCTGACACCTGCGCAAAGATGGGTCAAGCTGGTAAATGAGACATTTGCTTAGCTCAAAGGCAGGACACTTTTAGTTTCTTGTGCCCAAATCCGACTCTTCCTGGGACCCCAGCTAACACTCACTACCGGCCAAGCTCCCAGGCATCCTACCCCTGTGGCAGGCCCCTCTTCCAAAGGCTTGTGGAACCACGGTGAGCATCAGTTTCTCCACCGGTGAGATGCGGTCAGCACCGTATCCTTGGTCATGAGATGAGACCCTAATGTAAAGTGCCCGTCATCCCACGCGTTGAATCGTTAGTGGCTGTTTTCGGTGTGGTTTTTTTTAAAAAAGATTTTATTTATTTGATGAGAGAGAGACAGAGATCACAAGTAGGCAGAGAGGCAGGCAGAGGGGTGGGGAAGCAGGCTCCCCGCTGAGCAGAGAGCCCGATGCGGGGCTCGATCCCAGGACCCTGAGATCATGACCTGAACCGAAGGCAGAGGCTTTAACCCACTGAGGCACCCAGGCGCCCCATAGTGGCTGGGATTTTTAGCTGTTACCTTAAGTAAAATTTAGCACAGGTCAGTGGATCCCTGCCCCTACCCAGGTACCTACTGTCACCTGAGGGGACACCAAACATCCCCTTCGAAAGCATGACCGACAGCCAGAAGAGTTTTGTTTTCTCATTAGCTGTTCTGCTCACACCACTGCCACCCTTCCTCTCCCCGCAGCGAGCAAACTTTGAAGACACACCACCCCACCTGCCACCTCAACGGTTCTGTCCGCGTCCGGCGGGTAAAAACTGCGCCTCGTGTTTGCCACGCTAGCCTCCTGTGTGTGTCCTGGCTTGTGATTTTTGCCTGTCAACTTGAGAGTATTGGCCTAAAATTTCTGTTCAGGATGAAGTCGTTCTTACAGTTGGGATAAGAGCAGAAGGGGTGTCACAAGCGTCGTGAGGGGGGAGCAGCGCAGAGGCAGGTGAGAAGCTCCTGAGCGTGAACGCTGGAATGACTAAGCCCTTGGGAGATGCCGGGAAGGGCCGAATATATTTTACACATACGAAGGACGTGAATTTGGGGGGGGACCAAAGAGAAGACTGTTATGGGCTGAATTGTGTCTCCAAAAAAGAGTTGGGGTCCTAACCCCCAGTACCTCAGAATGTGACCTTATTGGATGATTACGTCCTTACGGATCAGTTAAAATGAGATCATTGGGGGGGGGGGGGCTAATCCAACATGGCTGCTGTCCCTAGGGGAGGGAAATCGGGACACAGAGACAGACCCACAGAGGAAGACAATGTGAAGAGACACGGGGTGAAGATGGCCGCCTACATGCCAGGGGGAGAGGCCTGGAGCACAGCCTTTCCCACAGCCGCGGGAGAAACCAGCTCTACCTTACTTCTGACTACTGGCTTTCAGAACAGCAGGCACCACGTTTTGATTATTTAAGCTCCCCCCAGAAATGGCAGAGGGAGCCACAGCAAGTCCAAATGATCTGAGATAGGAGCGTGACATGTATGTTCCCGGGACAGGGTAGAGGGAGGTGTGACTTGGTGGGCAGTCAAGGACTCAGAAAGGTGGCACGGGTCATGAGGGCCTGTGCTCCAAGTGAGACGGGAAGCCTGGGGGTGTGGGCGGGGCAGTGATGTGACCCGGCCGCTGCCCTGGGAGGTAGGAGGGTAAGGGGTGCATTAGGAACGTGAGTGGGCAGCTTTCCAAGGGGCAGTCGGCCTGGGCAGAGGCAGTGCAAGTGGTGGGAAGTACCACATTCTAGAAATTTCTCAGAAAATTCTGGAGGTGGAGCCAACAGGATCTCCTGAGTTTCTGAACGTGGGGTATGAGAGAGAGGAGTCGCTGAGACAGGGATGGGGCCCGACAACCAAAGGCCGGGGTGCCGTCCCCACTCCACACACGGGGGGCCTGAGGTGCGCAGGCAGAGGACAGAAGTCACAACTGCAGTCTGGGGTGTGGGACATTCTGGGCTGCTAGAAGCCCTAGGGGCTGGAGAGCGTGATTCAGGATAGAGACACAAATGTTGGCCTTGTCCTCAGAACGGTGGCAGTTAAGATTATGAGGGGTGAGCCCAGCTAGAGAAGGGGACCCCGGCGTGAGTCCAGGGCACCTGGCAAGAAGTCGGAAGGGCACCGGCAGGGAGGGACATGGAAGACGAGGGAAACAGAGGGAAGAACGTGTCTGAGGTGGCGGGGACGGCATTTCAGGCGCCAAGCAGGGCCCCCTGGGTGGGTCATCACGGGGTCACTGGGGACCTGAACGCAAACAGTGTTAGCCGTTTAGCCATCTTCAGGACCTGTCCGGAAGAGGCAAGGGCACGGGGACAAAGAGTAGACTCCTGGCAGCAGGGCCCCGGGGAGGGGGACATCGGGAGGGATAGCACATCCTGAAAACAGAGGGATCGACTAGTCGCCCCACTTCCACGTACAGAAGAAAAGACAGAGCCTGGGGTGGCCGACTTGCCCAGAGGCCCTCGGCAAAGAGTGCGGAAAAGCGAAGACACTTAGACTCATTCCCTGGAGGAGATCAGTTAGCGTCTCTGACAGGTGCAGGACAGGTGAGCCCGGGAAACATGCGCATGTATGAACTTGCTCCATTATCCAAGAACTGGCATCGTACACTTGACCCTTGAACGAGGCGGGTGTGAAGTGCGTGGGGCCCTGATGGGCAGGTTTTATTCCACACGTACAGGACAGTCCTGTAAGCGTGTTTTCCTCATGACGTTCTTAATGTTTTCTTCAGGTCACTTTACTGTAAGAACACAGTATGAAATACAAAATGTGTGTTAATCGCCTGTTCGTGTTATTGGCCAGGCTTTTGGTCCACACCAGGCTATGAGTAGTAAAGTACTGGGGGGTCAAAGTTATACCTGAACTTCTGACTGTGGGGGGGTGTTGGCATCCCTAACCCTTGCGTTGTTCAAGGGTCAACTGTTGTTTTATATTCTTTTGACTTCATTCATTATTTCCTGACGTCTGAAATATTCTTTTTTATATTAACTCTAGGTTTCTAATACGATCAAGGAGATAGAGCTTATAGACACACACAGGTACACACACGTGTGTATATACACACACGCATACAGGCATACACATAGTTACGTACTCTGGTTAGAAGGCTTTTCGGTCAAATCTTGGTTCTCAGTATCCAAAGCAAAACAGCCTAAATTGCATCTGCCTTATTTGTGACACCGCTTTACACACCTCAGGCTCGAAGTTGCTGTCAATGCCGTCGTGTATGAAGGGATTATCCTCTGCGATGACCTCCATGAACTTGGTTGCTGTTAATTCTTTATTTATCATTTTAAAATCCTGCAAAGAAATAATCAACTAAACCAAAATGGCCTATAATTACCAATTGTTATATATATATTTTTAAAGATTTTATTTATTTGACAGAGATCACAAGTAGGCAGAGAGGCAGGCAGAGAGAGAGGGGGAAGCAGGCTCCCTGCCGAGCAGAGACCCCGACTCGGGGCTTGATCCCAGGACCCTGGATCATGACCTGAGCTGAAGGCAGAGACTTAACCCACTGAACCACCCAGGTGCTCCTAAACAGCTACATATTTTTATATTTTTATGTTTTTCCCTCTGTTAATCTATTCCCTCTCTTGTGCTCTCTGTCAAATAAATAGAATCTTTTTTAAAAAAGAATACTGTATAAACTAGATGTCCTATTTTATAAACTAATAAATTCTTTAAATTACTTTTTGACCAACGATCATTTTTTAGATGACATTCCCTTCCCTCCCTACCCCGTCTTCTCTTCCATGGCGAGGTCTGCATCAGCAAAGGCACTGGGGCTGCCCATGCCCCTCCCTCACTGGGCAGCACACGGCGCCAGCGCTCCCTCTGCCTCAGGTCTGTTGGAGATCCTGGAACGTCTCACTTCTGCCCAAAGAGGCTCAACGAACATTCAAGTGGCTATGAAAATCCATCCCAGATCTTCACCTCATCATTTGTGTACCAGAGCCAGAATATGTCTTTTATGAAAACCAAAACGCCAGGGCGTCTGGGTGGCTCGGTCACTTAAGCGTCCGACTCTTGATTTCAGCTCAGATCATGATCTCAGGGTCACGAGATCGAGCCTTGAGTCAGGCTCCATCCTGAGCAAGGAATCTGCTGAGATTCATTCTCTCCCTCTGCTTCTCCCCTCCCAACTCATGAGCACGTGCTCTCTCTCAAAAAAGGAAAAAAAAAAAAAGGCAAAATTGCTATGACTATAAAACCAGTCTCGGTCATAAGCGGTTACTTTCAACATCCAGAGGAAGTGTCGCATCTTCATGGAGGGCTCGTGGGGAGGAGCAGCGCGTGGTCTGCAGTGAGCTGTGTAGATCTCCCAGCACTTGTCGATGTAAGTCATGGAATAGAGCGTCCGCGGCTGCCCGCGGAACAAGCTGCCTAAAGACACGAGGGAAAGATAAACAACCCAACACTGATTACAAAGCTACATGTTGGGGGGAAAAACTGATAATAAACATAACGCTGTTGGTTTTGTATTTACCTTTTACACGGCAGGCGTTCGGGTGAATGTTCTCAGTCATCAGTTTGGTAAAACACAGAAAGAGCGATGGGCTTCTGTTTCTGTCGAGACAGAGCTAGTCACCCCTCTGTCCGGGAGGTGGAACCTAACTGTCCTCTCCCTGAGTGTGGAGTGGACTTAGCAGTTTGCTTCCAACGATGAGAGCACAGAAAGGGAGAAACCGTGTGTTTACGGTAGAGAATTCTGGCTGCCGCCACTTTAACTGAGCGATCAGGGTTGGCATCACCGGCAATAAGACAGTCCAACGTCATGTACCCCTAATGGGACGTGATGTCAAGGGCAGTTCGCCTCCATGGTATTCCTCCCCAAAACCCAAGCCTCAGCGCAGTGATGAGAACACATCAGCAGATGAAAATCAAGGGACATTTTACAAAATAAGTGACCGACGGTCTTCCAAAGTGTCAAGGTCATAAAAGACAAAACCCAAGAAACTATCACAGGTTGTAGGTACTTAGGAGGTGGGACAACAAAACGCAAAGGACATGGAACCCAAAAGGGATGTCAGTGGGAAAACTTGGGAAACCCTAATGAAGTCTATGATTTCGCTAACAGTATTATACCAAGGTTCATTTCTTCCCTTTGATAAGTGCACCACGGCTGTGTAAGATTAGTAAGGAAGCTGGGTGACAGGTGTCTAGGAATCACCATAGTAACATGGCAACACTTCCGGACAATTAAATTTATTTCAAAACTTTAAAGTTTTTTTTCAAGATGTAGTATCAATTTTTCTAAGACAGGAAATTCTGCCCTAAGGAAGCGTTGGTATTGGGGCGCCTGGGTGGCTCAGTCGTTAAGCATCTGCCTTCTGCTCAGGTCATGATCCCAGGGTCCTGGGATGGAACAGCAGGGCTCAGCAGGAAGCCTGCTTCTCCCTCTCTCACTCCCCCTGCTTGTGTTCCCTCTCTCGGTGTCTCTCTCTGTGAGATATATAAATAAAATCTTAACCAAAAAAAAAAAAAAAAAAAAAAGGAAGAGTTGGTGTTGACCATTTCTGATTAGAACGCTAAGAACAGTATTCAGGACGGAAACACGACTCATATCTGAGGGGTCTTCCAAATTTTAATCTGGTATCTCATGGTTTTGTGGTTAATATTTGTGAAACCCCTTTGTTTCTGGTCCTTCATTTCAGAAGTATGTAAAGTGATAACGCACCCTGAAGGAGAGCAGAAAAGTTACCGCTGTGGCTATAGCACGGACGAACTCTGCGCCACCCTCTCAGCGCTCCGGAAGTAGTACTTACTGGTATTCTTTGTGGTGGATGTGGTAAGCCAACTGCAGGAGATAATTCAGAAATGTTCTCAAAAGTATTGTTGTAAATGGAGAATGGATTTCTTCCACTGGAATGTCACTGTTGGCTGAAATAAAGAAAATTGGAAAGGATGCTTAGTATTTTTTAATTGAGGTATCATTGACATATAATGTTGTATTAGTTTCAGGTTATGCGGTATGATTCACTCTATGTTACAAAATGACTACCACAATAAATCTTGTTGACGACATTCACCTACACAGTTACAAAAATTCCTTGTTAATTCTTGAGGACTTTTAAGATTTACCCTCTTAGAAACATTCATATATAATACCATGTTTTGAACATACCATGATTTTATTCTTCTTAAAAAATTTTAGGGGTGCCTGGGTGGCTCAGTGGGTTAATCCTCTGCCTTTGGCTCAGGTCATGATCTCAGGGTCCTGGGATCAGCCCCGCGTTGGGCTCTCTGTTCTGCGGGGAGCCTGATTTCTCCTCTCTCTCTGCCTGCCTCTCTGCCTACCTGTGATCTCTGTCAAATAAATACATAAAATCTAAAAAAAATTATTTTTAATTCAATTAATTAACATAGAATGTATTTCTAGTTTCAGATCAAGATTTTATTCTTGATACCTGGTATTTTTTAAAACCTATTTTATTTGCTCCTGGTATACAATTCAAAGAACTGAGTATGAGTATCTTTTTTTCCTAGCGAGCACTGTGAACAGCATACACACACCCACCTAAAACGTAAGTACTGCTCGAAAGATCACGATCTGGTCACTTTTCAAGAAACTTATAAGATACCTTGTGCCAGTGTTTTTCAAGGTGTTCTGAGCCTCATCTGACTAGTGATTCTAATTCTAAATGGATTCTAAGTCTGTGTCAAACACTTAAATTTCAGGGAAATAGGTATTAGTTCTAATATTCTGTGGTTCAAATAGATAATTTGAAGTTTTCAAGGCCTGCTTCCCAGAATTAGCTGAAAAAAATAAAACCTTCACAACTATTAAGTTTATTGCATGAACTTTCGCATTTGAAATCAGCCCAAGCCCAAGTTAACCTCAAGTGTTTTGGAGGCTGCGCCAAGCCCTCCCCGATCCTCTCTGCTTCTGATCTCACAGTGTTGGTGGGTTTGATAGATCAGGGGCAGGCAAACTTCTCCGTCGAGAGCCAGCAGCATGTATTTTAGGCTTTGTAGGCCACACAGTCTCTGTCACAACCCCTCAGTTCTGGTATCATAGGGTAAAAACAGCCGCAGACCATGCATGAGAAAATGGGCATGGCTGTGTTCCAATAAAACTTTATTTATAAGAACAGACAGGGGCCTGGATTTGACCCACAGGCCCTGCTGTAGTTGGTCTTTTACTGCTGCGGTTATTTCACAAGATGGTCTCAAATACATTTTTAAGTACCTTGAGAAGACCACCGTGTGTTGATTTCTGGAATGCCTCTCCCGGCATTTGCCTTCCTCCCTCCCTCCCCATTTCTTGACTGGTTTCACATTAACATGATGTTATGCTATTCTTTGAACCAAAAGATGCTGGGGCACCTGGGTGGCTCAGTCAGTTAAGGCTCAGGTCATGATCTCAGGGTCCTGGGATCAACCCCCACATCAGGTTCCCTGCTCAGCGGGGAGCCTGCTTCTCCCACTCCTTCTGCCCCTCCCCCACTCATGCACGCTCTCTTGCTCTCTCTCTCAAATAAATAAATCTTAAAAAGTAATAACCAAAAAGACACAAAGGACCTAGAATACTCACTACTTAATACCCTGTCCATATCAGCAAGAGTTATCTTATGGTGATGAAATTTGCAGTCTTTTAGAAACCGCCAGAAGTGAAGCTTTGTCATCAGAAAAGTGTTATCCAGAGAGCGATCACACCCTAGGCTGCTATAAAAGCTATAAATTCTTCTCAATTCTGTAATATTTCTTAAGACAGCATATTCTACCTACAAAGAGAAAACCACGCAGGTCTTAGTCTTGCCTAATAAGAACAAAAGTAAAAGAAACAACACCTGTTTTGTCAATTTAACGAGAACACATATGACATACTAACATTTGCCTCTTATCGCTGTATGAGCTCAACAAACGTCACATTCTCCCCACTCAACCCCAGATCAATAAAATGCAGTTTCTGATTAACACTGAAAAATTTGCCGTTATCAAAAAAAAAAAAAAAAGTGTTGTTATCAGTACAATGAAATTGCTTTCATACTGCTATGTGATAGCACCCTATTTGAATGGGCAGCAATAAAGTTCTCTTATCTACAAATCAGTATCTTTCATGCAGACAGGCATAAAAATCCTCAACAACATAGGAGTATATGAAATCTAGCAATATCTAAAATTCTATGCCCACATCGAGCAGGGCTTATCCCGGGACTGCAAGGCTGGTTCAACCAGCCTTGGTCATTTGTTTGTTTAATAGACTCCATGCCCAGTGTGGAGCCCAATGTGGGGCTCGAACTCACAACTGTGAGATCAAGACCAGAGCTGAGATCAAGAGTCAGACACGTAACTGACTGACACGCCCGGGGCTTGGTTGATTTTAAAAACATACAGCTAACACCAGACTTCCTGCTGAAAGTCTGAAATAGACAATACTCGCACTCGTTACTAACCTCCCTCTCCGTCCCCAGTCACCTAGAAGGTCTTCAAAAATTCTCTCCAACCTCAATGCCCTGATGCCACCTTGACCTTCCCACACGTGCAACCCTGCAGCCTATGCATGTCCTGTTCTCCAAAACACTTACCCTGTGCCTCGCCCTCCCAAATGAATTATTCAGGAAATGTGTCTGGGGTCCCCAAGGAGATGGAGAAGTCCCTCTTGGGCAGTTGCATCAGGCATCTGTCCCTCCCAGCATTAACTCCTACCTTCTAAAATTCAACTCGGTTAGATAAACATGTCAAACTGCCTTATCTAAAGCCTTGTTCTAGAGTTGAATGCAGGATTTTCTTCATGAAGCGGAGGAAGGACAGGTGGATCCCAAGGAGGAAGTTCTCTGGAGGACACCGTACTTGAACTCAGCCTCAGAGCACAGAACAAATGAGCAATTCACGGTCAGCAGGTCCCCCAGTGGAGGCTGGGATGGGGTGGGGAGAGGGCAGAGAGGTTGACGTGCTCAGGAATGCCAGGAGGGCAGCCTGTCCTGGATAAAGGCTGTCCCTGTGCTCCGCCCCATCTCCCTCCTGGGCAAAGTGGGACAATCACAGTTCTGCCCATAGGCTGTTGGGAGGACTTAGCAAAATAAAGGCGTTTGGAAACATGCCCAGAGCAAAGGGCTTTCTGGTTTTCTGCTGATGTGCTGGACACTATCCCAGGAGAGCATGGGGAGGAGAGAGGGACTGCTAGGGGCAGGTTAGCAAGACAGGCTGCTGTCCCTCCTAGGAGGTCCTAAATACACACAGCTACCATCAGCATGGAACAGGATGAAGCTAGACAGCCAAGAGAGCTTTCCAGAACCTTCCAAAGTCTGGAGATCATGAAGGTCCATGGAAGGTGGAGGCTCTGTCGCAGACAGAGGAAGTTAGAGAGATGTGACTGCCACAGGCAGCGTGGGGTCCTGGGTCGGATTCTGGGACAGAAAAAGGGACATTGTGAGGAAAAATGAAATTCAAGTAAAGTCCATGACTTCGTTTCAGTGTGGCAGCGAGGCCTGTGGCTTGGCTTTGGCCCTGTTCCATGGCCGTGGGAGATGCTCACGTGTGGAGAAGCCTGTGACAGGGACGAACCCGGGCTCCAGCAGCTCTTCTGAGAGTCTGAAGTCCTCCCAGTAGGTTAGAAAAAAATTGAAGTTTCTCTACCTAGATTGTAATATTGTCCATATTATGAAATACCGGGTAGCCGTGGAACACGTTTAGAGGCGTTTCCGAAATGTCAAGTTATAGGACTTTTTTTGACTTTCTAGATCCTAGTTCTACAATGTTTGAATTTTCTTCAAAGAGCATGTGCTGGGCACCTGGGTGGCTCAGCTGGTTAGGCGACTGCCTGTGGCTCAGGTCATGATCGATTGCAGGATCGAGTCCCACATCAGGCTCCCCAGCTCCATGGGGAGTCCGCTTCTCCCTCTGACCTTCTCCCCTCTCATGCTCTCTCTCTCTCAAATAAATAAATAAATAAAATCTTAAAAAAAATAAAGAGTGTGTGCTTCGTTTGTAATTATAAAACAGTCAAGATATATTTTTAAATTCATAGTTTTTTTTAAAGACCCACCTGTTTTGATATGGGAAGAACTGCAAAGTAGAAAGTGAATGATACCCATGTAGACAGGGAGGGAGGGAGGAGAAAACTAAGAATGTCCCTCCTTTTTAAGTGAATGCATGCTTATTTATTCACCTAAAAATCATATTGTAAGAAAGTACTTAATGGCACTGAAGAGCTATGATTCAATACACAAAAACAGAGAGTATATGAGCCGAAAGCTCCAATTCTAATTACGTTCGCCCAAAACAGAACCAAAAAGATGGTCACCAGATGTTGTCTGGGTGGAGAGTCTCTTCTACTTTTTCTTATGTGCATTTTCTAAATTTCCTACAAGTATTGTACATTATTCTCCTAACTAGAGAAAGTCATAATAGGTTTGGTTTGGTTTGGTTTGGTTTTGAACAAGAATCTGGCAGCAGATCAGGAGCCACCCCAGGAGCCTGAATTACATCGTTGGCCAGAAGAAGAAGAGAGAATGAGGGGTGGAGCGTCATCCCTTTTGAGACCCACAGGAACTGGGGCCAGAGGAGACGGGATAGAGGAAGAGCAAAGGGGCGCCTCCCTTGCACTTTCGAGGCACCGGTGGTTCTCCTGTTGCAAGCCACGCCATCAACAATGCTTTCACGGAAGAATCCTACCAAGCCCCAGTCAAAGCAGGGATCACGATACTAACGTGTAATTTGGTGGATGTGATTTCCCACTTGTTAATCAGAGGAAGTCAGGTACACCTAATTTTCTCTGTCTCTAAGCTTTTCCACACTTGTACTGATGTCTAGGAGTTTGAAGTTCTTTGGAATCCCAGCAGTCCATAATAATGCACACCAGAATTAAGGTCCTATGGTTGGGGTGGCCACAGCCTTGGCCTTGAGACCAAGGTGGGGGTGAGGGTAACTTTCACGTAATTAATTCACCGAGTCCCTCTGTCTGGGCTTCTGTTTTCTCACAAAGCATGTTCCCTAGGGTTTCCTTGCAAATTAAATGAAATGGACACAAAGCATCTATGGGGCTTGTAAAAGACATTCAACATAGGACAGCCCCCCTCGGCTGTATTTTCCCAAGCCTGGGGAGACTGTTAATATTTAAGCCTAAAATATAAACATGTAACAATACAAAAGGTTTTTACCTGCCTCTTTTCCTCTGCTTGATCTTTCTCAGGATACATACCCAGCAACAAACTGAGATTCAGCTCAATGCTCGACCCTAACACAGAATTGCTTTGACTGCCATCAAGCTTCCTGATAACCTCTAGCAAATAAAGGCAAATAGAGGGGATGGTGGTGAAAAGCAATGTTAAAAGTCATCAATGTGACCATTTCAACTAGTAAATTAAAGTGCTTTGGAGAAAAGAAAAGAAAATACTTTTGGAAGGTTAAAAAAAATTTTTTTTCAGTGTGATGTAGAAATGATTTTCCACCCAAGTGGGAAATAAGAGTATTCAAAAAAAACCTCCTAAAAAAATAGTCCTGTCCCCGCCCACCCAGGAAAATTCTGTTTCCTGAAGTAGTCTTTGTATTTTGATGAGTAGATTCCACTGATAACAGAAGTTAATTTGCATACACCTGCCAGGAGCCCACCCCCTTACCAGCACTGAAGGAGGATACAGGGTGCCAGCTCTTGAAGGACAGGTCTGAAGACAGGTCCAGGTGACTTAAGAACTCAACTTCAAGATTTGGAAACTCCACTATGTGGTCATTGGAAAACAAGCCATTATACACACGCCCATTCTTGAAAGTTAATCTGCCCTGCAGACAGAAAGATGCACAGTTCAGGAAACCCACTGATAATCTACATCTGTACCATTTTCGAGGGTTTGGAGGTTTTTGTTTGTTTTTAAGACATGCACTTAGCACTTAGGCTCCTAGAGTCTCCAACCAATCTCCAATCCTCTCTCTTCTTCCTCCTCCTCTCTCTATCTGCTCCACAGCCTCTCCCCAGCTACCCTCAGATACCAGAAGGTGCCTTGCAGTGACCAGTAGTGACCAGCAGAGTGCCCATCACCAAATAGGCGCTCTCTTGGAATTTGTCCAACACAAGCCAAGAGTCAGTCTGATGGAGAGGTAAGGAGATGATCCAAGTCAGCTCAGCCAAATTAAAGATATTTGTGGAAAGCTTCTCAGAAAAGAGTTTCTTCCCTCCTCCTACTTAGTGTGGTATATGGATGTGAAGCCTGGAACCACAGCATCCATTTTGAGGTCATGAGGAAGGAGCAGCAGAGGGGTGAAGTTGACATCACGGTAAGAGACATCCTGGGTAGATGGAAGAAAACTCCTGACATCACGGAGTTGCTGAATCAAACCCACTTATTCTTTAACAGTTTGGTCTGACTAAGCTAGATTTTTCCATTCCTTGTGACCAAAACCACCTAACACAGACACATATGTACATAACATAAACTAAATAAATAACTTCTAAAGATACAGGACACAGATGATACATTGGAAATTATTTTAAAATTCACGTAATCATCTTAACAAAACAGTAAGTTATCTCGTGCAAAAATGGATTATGCACTTTACCAGACAGAGAATGACACGCCTTTTAACAGTATTTCAGTTGCTTTATTAAATCTGTAAAATGTGTTCTTCACACGTCTGCACTCACCATGCCATGTTTTTTGTTGGAGACCCATGCTCCCTCATAAACAGCTCCGCTGGCATAGTAAAACTTCCCATGGCCATGACGATATCCATCTACAAACTCTCCTACATATTCATTTCTCAAAGGGTATTGGGAGTTGGGGATTCTCTTCAGAAACCAGGAGTATGTTCCAAAGCCATTCTGAAAAGAAAGCAAATTGCCATGAGAAATGCTGAAAATATTTCCTCTTTTTACCTGAATCCATTTAAAATTTGGTCAGTAAGGGCACCTGGGTGCCAAGCCTCTGACTCTTGATTTTGGCTCAGATCGTGATCGCGGGGTCCTGAGACGACGCCCTGTGTCAGTCTCTGCGTTCCGCATGGAGTCTGCTTGTCCCTCTCCCTCCTCCCACTTGCGCTTTCTCCCTCCCTCCCTCTCTCTCAAAATAAATAAATAAATAAAAATCTTCTAAAATTAGAAGAAAACTCAGTCAATAGATCAAATACAATGACACACTGGAAAGGACAAAGAACACGGATTTTAGAGTCGTACAGCCTCTGTGCTATCTACTTACTAACCAAACTTTCAATCCAAGGTAAATTATTTAAAGCCCTCTGGGTTTCATCTACAAAATGAAAATAACATCTATCCTGCAGGTTGGATATAAAGATTGAAGATTGTGTATGAAATGTGCCTAGCTTGATACTGATAAACTATTACCCTAAATTTTATTTATTTTTAACATACAAATTGATTTTTTTTCAAATGCCCTCTTCAATCCCACTTTGTAGAGGTAAAACCACAATTTAAGAGTCTGAGAATTCATCTGTATTTTCCCCAGGCATGTCCAATAATACATACCAAATCAACATATTGTATGTACATATAACACATATAAATACAAAACTTTTTCAACAATGGGATGACTGTATAGATCTTCCTAGAACTTCTGGGTATATGCTAAAACGAATTGGAAACAGGGACTCAAACAAGTATTTGGGCACTCACGTTCATAGCACATTATTTGCGATAACCAGAAGGTGGAAGCGACCCAGGTGTCCATTGATGAATGAATGAATAAACAAATGGATGATATAAACATACAATGGAACATTATTTAGCCCTAAGAAGGAAGGAAATTCCAACACATACTATAAGATGGATGAACTTTGAAGACATTATGCTAAGTGAAATGAACCCGTTGCAAAAGGACAGATACTATATAATTCCATTTATACGAGATACCAAGATGAGTCAGATTCATAGGGACAGAAAGTAGATGATGGGTGCTAGGGGTGGGGGAAGGGGGAAGAAGGATGGGGAATGAGTGTTTCATGGGGACAGAGTCTCCATTTGGAAAGAAGAAAGAGTTCTGGAGACAGATGGTAGAGACAGACGCACAACAGTGTGAATGTACTTAATGCCCCTGAATTGGACACTTACATGTGATTAAGATGGCAAATTTTTTTGTTATCTGTATTTTATCACAATTAAAATTTTTTTTAAAAAATATGGAATGGTTATATTGATGTCAGAAAATGACTTAAGAGGAACAGAAACTATCAGAGCTGAAGAGGGACAAGACAAGATGATAAATTATATAAACTATATATGTGGCTTGTACTGTATTCTTTTTTTTTTTTTAAGATTTATTTATTTAGGGGCGCCTGGGTGGCTCAGTGGGTTAAAGCCTCTGCCTTCGGCTCAGGTCATGATCCCAGGGTCCTGGGATCGAGCCCCGCATCGGGCTCTCTGCTCAGCAGGGAGCCTGCTTCCCTTCCTCTCTCTGCCTGCCTCTCTGCCTACTTGTGATCTCTGTCTGTCAAATAAATAAATAAAATCTTTAAAAAAAAAGATTTATTTATTTAGGGGCATGTGAGTGGCTCAGTTGGTTAAGCATCTGCCTTCAGCTCAGGTCATGATCCCAGGGTCCTGGGGTCGAGCCCCGCATCAGGCTCCCTGCTTGGAGGGAAGCCTGCTTCTCCCTCTCCCACTCCCCCTGCTTGTGTTCCTTCTCTTGCTGTTTCCCTCTGTCAAATAAATAAATTAAATTTTTTTAAAAAATAAATATAAAAAGGGTCAATCCACCAAGAGGATGTAACAATCTTAAATATGTATGCACTTAACAGAACTTAAACATCTATAAAGCAAAAACTGATAGATTTGAAAGAAATAGATGAATCTATAATTACACTTTGACATTTCACCACTCTTATATCAGAAATGGGTAGAAAAGGGGCACCTGGGTGGTTCAGTGGGTTAAAGCCTCTGCCTTCCGCTCAGGTCATGATCCCAGTGTCCTGGGATCAAGCCCCACATCGGGCTCTCTGCTTGGCAGGGAGCCTGCTTCTCCTCTCTCTCTGCCTGCCTCTCTGCCTAGTTGTAATTTCTCTCTGTCAAATAAATATTTAAAAAAAAAAAAGAAAGAAAGAAACAGGTAGAGGAATGTGATATAGAAGACCTGAGCTTTTGAGACCCATTAAAACAAAGTTTAATGAGAAAAAAAAAAAAAAAGAAGAAGACCTGAGCAACACTATCAACTGACTTGATCTAATTGGTATCCACAGAACACTCCAACAAAAGCAGAAAAAACACAACATTCACCAAGATAGACCATATTCTGGGCCACAAAATAAACCACAGCATATTTAAAAGAAATGTAGTCATACAAAGTATGTTCTCTAACCACAGTGGATTTAAATAAAAAAATCAACAGAAAGATGGCTGGAAAAATCTCCAACTATTTGGAAATTAAACAACATATGTCAAAATAATTTACAAGTTAAAGAGGAAGTCACAGGGACATTAGAAAATATTTTGAACTGAACAAAAATTAAAACATATCAGAATAAGAAGGATGCAGAGAAAGCAGTGTTAAGAGGAAAAATTTTAGTATTAAATGCTTATATTAGAAAAGAAGAAATGTTTCAAATCAATAAAGCTTCCATCCTACAACTCAAGGGAAAGAAGAGCATTTTAAACCCAAAGCATGAAGAAAGAAGGTAATAGCAAAGAGTGGGTATCAAATTAAAAACTGAAAAACATCAAAAAAAAAAAAAACAACCTGAAAAACATCAAGAGAAAATAAATAACACCAAGACTGGCTCTTAAAGAATTTTCATGACATGGATACACCTGTAGCAAGACAGAAGACAAAAGAGAAAACACAAATCACTGGTACTGGGAGAAAGAGGGAACATCACGATAGATCCCACCTAATATATATTAAAAGAATCACAAGAGACTTTTTTAAAAAGAAGTTCTTTTTTTAAAGATTTTATTCATTTAGGGCAGAGGACATGAACAGACATTTCTGCAAAGAAGACATCCAGATGGCCAACAGACACATGAAAAAGTGCTCCACATCACTCGGCATCAAGGAAATACAAATCAAAACCACAATGAGATACCACCTCACACCAGTCAGAATGGCTAAAATTAACAAGTCAGGAAATGACAGACGCTGGCAAGGATGCAGAGAAAGGGGAACCCTCCTACACTGTTGGTGGGAATGCAAGCTGGTGCAACCACTCTGGAAAACAGCATAGAGGTTCCTCAAAAAGTGGAAAATAGAGCTACCCTCTGGCCCAGAAAGATACAAACGTAGTGATCCGAAGGGGCACGTGCAACCGAATGTTTATAGCAACAATGTCCACAACAGCCAAACCTAGATGTCCATCAACAGATGAATGGATAAAGATGTGGTATATATATACAATGGAATACTATTCAGCTATCAAAAGAAATGAAATCTTGCCATTTGCGATAACGTGGATGGAACTAGAGGGTATTATGCTTAGCGAAATAAGTCAGTCAATGAAAGAGAACTATCATATGATCTCCCTGATAGAGGAAGTGGAGATGCAACATGGGGGTTTTGGAGGGTAGGAAAAGAATTAATGAAACAAGATGGGATCAGGAGGGAGACAAACCATAAGAGACTCTTAATCTCACAAAACAAACTGAGGGGTGCTGGGGGGGGAGGCAGAGGGTGGTGGGGTTATGGACATTGGGGAGGGTATGTGCTATGGTGAGTGCTGTGAGGTGTGTAAACCTGGCGATTCACAGACCTGTACCCCTGAGGCTAATAATACATTATATGTTTATAAAAAAAAAATTTTTTTTTAAGATTTTATTCATTTATTTATTTCATTTATTTGTCAGAGAGAGATAGCACAAGCAGGGGGAGTGGGAGGCAGAGGGAGAAGCAGGCTCTCCACTGAGGAGGGAGCCCCACACAGGACTTGATCCCAGGACTCTGGGATCATGACCCAAGCTGAAGACAAATGTATGACTTACTGAGCCACCCAGGTGTCCCCAGGAGAGACTACTATAAACAACCTTGTGCCAATAAATTTCTATGCAATGGACAAGTTTCTTTAATAATACAAACTTCCAAAACTTATTCAAGAACATACAGATAGGGGTGCCTGCGTGGCTCAGTTGGCTAAGCATCCGACTCCTGATTTTGGCTCAGGTCATGATCTTGGGTCATGAGATCAAGCCCCATGTGGGGCTCTGCACTGAGTGTGGAGCCTGCTTAGGGTTCTTTCTCTCCCTCTGCCAACACCCATGCCCCACTCACACACCATGCCCTGAAACAACACAAAAACAAACTAACATGAAAAACTTCATTCACCACAATCAGGTGGGATTTATTTCTGGATTGTAAGGGTGGATCGATATTTGCAAATCAATCAGTGTGATCCACCACATCAAAAGAAGAAAGGATGAGAACCACATGATCATTTCAATAGATGTAGGAAAAGCATTTGACAAAGTACAACATCCATTCGTGATAAGCACTCTGACAAAGTAGCTTTAAAGGGAACATAACTCAACATAATAAAGGCCACATATGAAAAACCCACAGCTAATATCATCCTTAATGGGGAAAAACAGAGTTTTTCCTCTACGGTCAGGAATAAGCCAGGGATGTCCACTCTCAACACTGTCATTCAACACGGTACTAGAAATGCTAGCCACAGCGATGAGACAACAAAAAGAAATAAAAGGCATCCAAACCAGTAAGGAAAAAGTAAAACATTCACTATTTGCAGATGACATGATACTGTATATAGAAAACCCAAAAGACTCCACCAAAAAAACTGCTGGGACTGATACATGAATTCAGTAAAGCCGCAGGACATAAAATCAATCTGCATTTCTACACACCAATAATGAAGCAGCAGAAATTCAGAAAACCCATTTATAACTGGAACAAAAATAATAAGATCCCTGGGAATCAACCCAACCAAAGACAAGAAAGACCTGTACTCGCAAAACTGTAGGATGTGGATGAAAGAAACTGAAGATGACACAAATAGAAAGACATTCCATGCTCCTGGATTGGAAGGACATTGTTAAAATGTCTATACTGTCCAAAGCAGTCTACGTGTTTAACGTAACCCCTATTAAAATACCAACTGCATATTTCACACAGCTAGAACTAACAATCCTAAGATTGGTATGGAACCACAAAGGACCCCAAAGACAATCTTGAAAAGGCAAAGCAAAGCTGGAGGCATCGCAATTCTGGACTTGAAGTTATAATACAAAGCTGCGGTGATCAAAACAGTATGGTACTGACACAAAAAGAAACACGATGAATGGAACAGAATAGAAAATCCAGATACAAACCCACAACTATACAGCCAACTAATCTTCAACAAAGCAGGAAAGAACATCCCATGGGAAATTCTCTTCAACAAATGGTGTTGGGAAAATGGGAGAGCAACATGCAAAAGAATGAAATTGGATCGCTTTCTTATACCAACACAAAAATAAATTCAAAATGGATTGAAGACCTAAGTATGAGATCTGAAACCATAAAAATCCTATAAGAGAACACAGGCAGTAACCTCTTTGACATCAGCCATAATAACTTCTTAGAGGACAGGTCTCCTGAAGTGAAGGAAACAAAAGCAAGAATAAAGTATTGGACTTCATCAAAATAAAAAGCTTCTAGGGGCACCTCAGTGGCTCAGTGGGTTAAGCCTCTGCCTTTGGCTCAGGTCATGATCTCAGGGTCCTGGGATCGAGCCCCGCATTGGGCTCTCTGCTCAGTAGGGAGCCTACTTCCCCCTCTCTCTCTGCCTGCCTCTCTGCCTACTTGTGATCTCTATCTGATAAATAAATAAAATCTTAAAAAAAAAAAAAAAAAAGAATGAAATGAGGTAATGCAGGTAGGGAGCCTAGGATAATGCTGAGGACCCAGCAAGAACTCTGAGTGTTACTGGGGTTGTTTCACTACTTGGCACCTGCTCTTAACAAACTACCACTGATCTCCTATCCCTTAGAAAACATAAAAAAATCAAATTCTTCTCTTCAGCCTGAGTCTTCAGCCTCTTCATTTCCAAAGCACCTAACAGGGCTCTGCATGTAGTGGGTGGTCACCCAGAGTGGACGGATAATCGCTACCGCCTCCATCCACCGCACGGCCAACTCCTTGGACTCAGATGGAAATACTGCCCTAGGGCAGCTGAATGTCATCGATGACTTAAGGCTTAAAGTAAGGTCGGGGCGCCTGGGTGGCTCAGTGGGTTAAGCCTCTGCCTTCGGCTCAGGTCATGATCCCAGGGTCCTGGGATCGAGCCCCGCATCAGGCTCTCTGCTCAGCGGGGAGCCTGCTTCCTCCTCTCTCTCTGCCTGGCTGCCTACTTGTGATCTCTGTCTGTCAAATAAATAAATAAAATCTTAAAAAAAAAAAAGGAATGAACTCTTGCCATTTGCGATGACATGGATGGAGCTAGAGAGCATAATGCTAAGTGAAATAAGTCAGACAGACAACAAGTACCATGATTTCACTCCAATGTAGAATTGAAGAAACAAGCAAAGTGGGGGGGGGGGGGGATGAGAGAGAAAGAAAGAGAGAGAGAGTCTCAAAGCAAGAAAGAGATTCTTAACTACAGAGGACAAACTGCGGGTCACCAGAGGGAAGGTGTTTGGAGGGAGGGGGGAAATAGGTGACGGCGTTAAGGAGATATTATTAAATTTGCAGATATTATTAGAAAGTCCTAGTTATGGGAACCACATACACTTAACCATATAAAGCCATTTTTGTTCTGTGCAGGAAATACACAGCTTCGAAGGTGTAGAGAACAGTCGTGGTCTGCACGGCAGCAGTGGGAATAACAGACTTGTCTGGGCCAGGACCTCGCCTGCGTGTAAGACCTTTAGAGAAACCTACTTGATGACACCATACTTTAAAAAGGATGGTTTGGACCAGTAAATCATACTTTGGGGTTCTAGAGTTAACAGTAGGTTTAGGTTATCGGATGATATATGGAGAGACCCACATGCTAAGGATCAGCAGGGTCCCCTCCCGGGTGTGTTGGGGTCACACAAGCGAGTGCCGTACCTGGATGCCCTTCTCCCACTGACCCGTGTACTCCTCGTTCGCCGTCAGCCACCTCATCCTGCCTTCCCCGTGGCGCATGTTGTTTTCCCACTGACCTTCGTATATGTTTCCAGATTTGTAACTAGGACAAAAAAAAAAAATTTTGAAAATAATCAGTTATTTTTTAATATCATACTTCTCTTTAAGAAGACTTTCTTTTGGGGCACCTGGGTGGCTCAGTGGGTTAAAGCCTCTGCCTTCGGCTCAGGTCATGATCCCAGGGTCCTGGAATCGAGCCCCTCATCGGGCTCTCTGCTCAGTGGGGAGCCTGCTTCCTCCTCTCTCTCTGCCTTCCTCTCTGCCTACTTGTGATCTCTGTCAAATAAATGAATGAAAATCTTTAAAAAAAAAAAAAAAAGACTTCCTTTTAAGCTTCTTCTCTCGACACCTTGGAAGAAATCCAACCCTTGTGCCCATACGGTCTTCTTAAGTTCAAGGGATAGCCGTGTGGTCAGTAGAAATCATCATCTTCCGGGTAGGATAAACCACTTTATTAAATCCTCAGTCATTTAATAATGTGAGAAAGTGGATAACTGCACAGATTTTAAATCTTTTAAAACTAACTCCCTATGGTATTATGATTAGTTAACATTATTATAATTATAATTATAAATTATTAAAGTATTTGACTCTATCAGTTCAATCTAAAGTCAAGCAAATGGGGGCACTGGGGTGGCTCAGTTAGTTAAGCGTCTGCATCTGGCTCAGATCATGATCTCAGGGTCCTGGGATCGAGTCCCACTATGGGCTCCTTGTTTAGCCTTCTTCTCTGTCTCCCTCAGTCACTCCCCTGCATGTGCTCTCTCACTCTGTCAAATAAACAAATAAAATCTTTATTAAAAAATAAAAATAAGGGATGCCTGGGTGGCTCAGTCGGTTAAAGCCTCTGCCTTCGGCTCAGGTCATGATCCCAGGGTCCTGGGGTCAAGCCCTCATTGGGCTCTCTGCTCAGTGGGCAGCCTGCTTCCCCCCCCCCAACCCCCACCTGCTTGTGATCTCTCTCTCTGTCAAATAAATAAAATCTAAAAAGAAAATTATTCGGGCCCACACACGCACTTTTCACCCACCCCACGTGCGGTAGTGACGGTACCTACCATCGGATCCCCCAGCCATTTCTGATGTTGTACACCCAGTCCCCCTCGTACCAGGAGGTACCCTCTTGATTGTAATAAATAGAGCCCTAAAATAAATAATATCATTTTTTTAAAAAATCAAGCCTCATAAAACGAATGTTTATTAAAGATTTAAAGATAAATGAATTCCGGGAGTCTTAACCACACAGAAGTCAATGTCATCCTTGGGGCAAGACACCTAATCTGTCGTATGTTTCTGTCTTGGAATCAAGAAGACGGGCAGGCAGCCCCCACGTGAGAATGAGACGTCACAGATCAATTCCTCCCTAATAACGAAGTGTCGCGTTAAGGCACGGGATGACGACAACCATCATGTTGAGTCTGTCATATTTGGTAACTCTGAGTCAAGTAAGTCCCTGAACAATCCTGTTCTGTTGTTACCTAAAGTGAGTAGTAGCACCTTCCATACAAGTGAAGGTCTGTCCTCACCACCCCCCCTTTTTTTCGGAAAGAGAGAGAGCACTTGCTCGAGCAGGGGGGAGTGCAGGGCAGGGAGAGGGAGAGAAGCCCAAGCAGGTTCCACACCCAGCAGGAGCACAATGCTGGGCTCAATCCCCCAACCTGGAGGGGAGGGGAAGAAAAGAGAACATGAAAAGAAAAAAAAGAGAAGAGAAGAGAAGAGACGGGAAAGGAAGGGAAGAGAAGGGAAAAAGAGAACACAATGGACAGAACAGTCTAGATCTGAGCAAACTGATGATTGTAAGGGTAGACTGTTCCTTCTCTTACATTTTCCAAAAACATGGCTACAGTACTTTTTCATCCCACACAAAAGCAAGACAACAACGCCAGGAACAGCAGCCTTGCTCAGAAGTGAATGTAATGTGCATTGCTGGCGAGAGGGTTGGCTGGAACAGCTGCCATGGGGAACAGTTTGGAGGTTCCTCAGAATGTTCAACATCCGGTTGCCATAGTCCACTCCCAGGTTCATTTGCCAGAGAACGGAGAGCAAGTACTCAGGGAAATGCTTCCACGCACGTTCGTAGCAGCGCTATTCACAGAAGCCCAAAGACGGGGAGAGCCCAAGTGACCATCAGTGGATGAGCGGATACACGAAATGTGGTCCATCCATTCACTGGGCTACCATTCAGCCACGGAAAGGTATTAAGTACCTACACTATGGATGAATCTTAGAAATATGGGGTGAGGGCGCCTGGGTGGCTCAGTGGGTTAAGCCTCTGCCTTCAGCTCAGGTCATGGTCTCAGGGTTCTGGGATCGAGGCCCGCATCAGGCTCTCTGCTCAGCGGGGAGCCTTCTTCCCAGTCTCTCTCTCTCTGCCTTCCTCTCTACCTACTCATAATCTCTCTCTCTGTCTGTCAAATAAATAAAATCTTAAAAAAATAAAAAGAAAGAAAAAGAAATATGGGGTGAGTGAAAGAAGCCAGACACAGAAGGTCCCATACTGTAGGGCTCCATTCCTAGGAAACATCCAGACTAAGTAAAGCCGTAGAGACAGAACACAGATAGGGGGCTGCTGGGGGGTCGGGGTGGGGAGTACCTGCTGACTGGGTAATGGGGTTTTATTCTGAAGTGCCGAGGACAGAGTTGGAAGTCGCCCAACACCGGGAGTGCCCGAAATGCCACCAAACTGCTGAGGCTAAAACGGTCCGTTTCACATGGTGTGAATTTCATGTCAATCAACAGAAAGTGAATCTACTTTCACAACGGCCCCCCCACCTCCCACCCTCCGTGTTTGGACAGGAGTCACGGGGCTGCCTCACCCACCTTCCCGTGTCTCTTGCCGTGACACCAGTGGCCGATGTAGGACACGGGGTGCGTGCCGCATTTGAACATACCAAATCCTTGCCTCATGCCGTGTGTCACTTCTCCTTCGTAGGTGCTGCCATCCGGCCACGTGTACACGCCGTGGTTCATGGGGATGTTCTTCACAAACTCTCCCTAGAGCAAACCAGCCCAGAGAGTGAGGGAGACCGAAAGCAGGGAGAGACCCCTACTCCTGTGGGTGGCTTGAGATGCCTCCTTGATGACTGGGAACTATTCCCGTCTCTCCTCCGTGGAAACAGTGGCGTATCTCCTCCCACCCCAGTTTCCACCCACCTCCTTCCTTCTCTACACACCCCCTACTCTCTCACGTCCCCTTCCCTGGGCAGAAGCTCCAGCAGATTAAAACAGCCAGAAGCTGTGTGTAGACAAGTCTCCAAGAGGCAAACAGGGGACATGGAAAGGTGCTGGTTTCTGATTCTGGCCTTGGGCACGTGTGTGTCTTGGCACCCAGCCTGAAGGAGGCTTACTGCCCTGGCTTCCAGTGTCCTCTCCCGGGGACTCCAGGGGACTCAGGTGACAAGCCCAGCTTGGGGATCAACTGATGGAAACCCTTCTTCCCACTTATGGTTCATCAAAAGTTCTGCAGACCCATCAGCCAACCGCCTGCCCCGGGGGAGCTTTCTGGGGAATCTGTGCTGCTCAGGGCCAGGACGTCAGCCCTGAGCCACCGGATTCTCTCACTGGAACAAGAACTTGCTGGAGGAGGAAGGCAGCCCGCAGGGAGAAGGGGACAGGGTGGCCTGGCCTGAACACTGGCCGGGTCCCACGAGACCAGCTGACCTCCCTGAAGGTACTTCTGTGACAGCTCATATCCTTCCCATAAAGCCTCCGATCTAGGCTGGCATGGAAGGGTCCGTGCTAAGAGGGATTGCCGCGTGCGAGCTGCCAGAAATAAACCAAGGGGCACAGGCCGGAAGGCAGGGTGTTGAAGGGGGAGAGCTTCCCTGGGAAGGGTAGCCCCAAACCGCCATATCCTCGGGCTCCCCTGTGCCTCTGCGGCTCACCTCCCGCTGTGCAGCCCCGGTGAGCTGCCCAGCTGGCCCAAACCTGCCTCGGTTTCCCTCACTTGGCTGCTAGTTGACTATGTGCATCATGGGCATGTGCTTTAAATATTTTCATGTTACCCCTTACAGATGCCATCACGAGCAGCTCTGCAGTCACAACGTCTAGAAGAACCTTCTAGCCGTCCATTAAAAACGCACATTCCTTTAAACCAGCAAGACGGCTTGAGGGAGACCCACAAGAGAGGAATGAAAGCAGCCAGTAAAAACAGCTTGAGCTGGCTAGATGGATACGGTTTGACCTCCACCAAAATAAATAATAAAAAATAATAATAATAAAATAAATACAAATTTAAAATATAAATAAATTAATAAATAATAAATAAAGGACAGAAGAGAATGTGTAATGGACTGCTTGTGTTTGTAAAGGGTGGGAGAGAGGCCAAAAACAAATCCACACAGAGAACACACAGAGACTTCTAGAACGTAGAGATGAAACGGGTAATGATCACCAGGAGCCCATGTGGGAATGAGTCACTTTTCACCTATAGTCTCTGGGTCTTTGGTTAAATACAGTTAAATACAGTTTAATACAGTAACGTATTACATGCTTTACCTCATATTTTAGTCCATCGGCCCAAACGTAAGTCCCTTGTCCGTGCATGAGCCCTTCTGAAAACATACCCTTTAAAAGAGAATGACAAAGCCTTAGGACCAGGCCTTCCATTCTACATAAAACCTGCCACTGTGGCTTCAGTTCTGAGGATGGAGGCTTATCCCCCCTTTCATCTGCATGAAATGCTGGTCCAAATGCCCCAAAACGTACACCCATCATCAGTCCTATGCAATGGTACAACGTGAACTGTAATTTCAGTCTGTACCTTCCTCTCCTAATTAAGCAGTGAAAAATGCTGGCATTCAAAAGAATTCATACACTTTGGGTTGTGCACATCACAGTGTAATGATCTTTTTTTAAATTATTGAAACTAGATAGACCTGGTAAAAAACCATTATCCGGATATTAGCAACTACTCCATTTGTAAATTTCATGCCTGTCCGTCTTCCAGTACTGGGATTTATCCGTGTGGGTGTGTCCGTGTATATGAACATATTCATGTATGTGTATGATCTACAGCTGTTAATATCGTCCGTTTACACTTAGTGTCTGCTGTTAACTAGTAGGAACTAGTCACTAACAGCTCAGCACACCTGGATGTCTAAATGTGATCAGAGGAAAGGAGGAGAAGGACACGTCCAGTTCTCCCCTGGGATCACCTGGGTAGAGGTGGGGTACGTGGAGGGGAGGACGCACCCTATGTAAACAGCACCCAGCACCCTAACTCAGTGATTCTCAGACTCTGCCATGCTTCAGAGTCACCTGTGGATTGTGAGCACACAGATTGCTGGGCCCACCCCTGAAATTCTGACTCATCAGCAGGTCTGGGCTGGGGCCTGAGAATCTGCATTTTGAAAAAATCCCCAGGTAATGCTGTTGGTCCCCCAGACCACGCTTCTCCAGAGAACTGTGGCCCTAACTCGCTAGCAAGAAGACACATTGTATCATCAGCCCTGGGTTCATGTGGGCTCACGACAGGCAGGCGGGGACTGAGGAAAATGTGGGACCGCCAGTAGTTTTCCAACTCCTGGCTGGCTCGTTTGTGATTATGGAATCGATTAGAGTCACAACAACCAGCATTTTAACAAACTAGACTAGAAAGGATCACGCTGCCTCTATGTGGGAAGGGCAAAGGTTTCACGAAATGTTTGGTTTCATTGTCTTATCTTTAGGGGATTATGATCTATATCTGTGGCCAACCCGTGGTCTCATGACGTGGGGCCTGGGGCTACGGAGTCATTCTGCTGGGTCGGCCTCTCTCACAGCTTAAAGGAGATGCTCTAGAAACGGAGGGTGTCTGTCCCCACATGAACGGGGAAGGAGAGGCCAGCAGGCCAGGCTTGAGCTACGGGTGACTAAGCCAAGCACCTGAGGGTAGTGGGAGCTGATGCCGCATCCTCAGTGGCCTGGGGCGGGCTGGTGCCACGTGATCCAGACCTGGATGTCCTGTTGAAACGTGGCAAGGCTGCCTTTGGCACCACGATGCTCAAAGAGGATTCTGATCAGGACGAACGCAGCTGCTTATTCCCAAACTGGCGAAGGCCAGACGGGACAGTCGTCTTAGTGAATATCATTCAGCCATAAAAGTTCCTAAAAAGGCCGTTATTATGACCAGGAATAAGGACGTGTCATATGTTTAGTGGGGGGAAAAAAAAATCGGGGCACAGAAACCCACGCTCTAGGACCCCAACTGCAACAATCTGTTCTTATTATAAGCACGCGTTTCTTTGATAATCTGAAAGATTATATTAATGATAATAATAATAGTAATCAATATGTTGGATGGCAAAAAAATGAAAACACCTCATACCTAATAATTATGGTACAGTATTGAACAGTAAATCAGAACACCATGCAATATATATAAAATATATATTTCTGTTATATAATTATATATTTATATATTCTATAATTAGATAATATACAGTATGAATAAAATACAGTATAAAAACCAGTGTAAATAAAATACAGTATAAATAAAATATATTTTATATTTATAGAAGAGGAAATGGGAGTTAGTGTTTACATGGGGACAGAGTTTCCATCTGGGAGCATGAAAAGTTCCAGAGATGGATGGTGGGGAGGGTTCTACCATGAGGGGATCGTCTTTAATGCTACTGAACTGTACACTTAAAAATGGTTACAATGGTAAATTTTAGGTATGTTTTACCACAAAATATTTAAGTTATGAAAACCATGCAGTAATACGGCAAAGTATTCATAAGTGAAAAAAGAGTCAAGATCCTATCTACAAACGCTACAGGCCCACGTGAATGAGGATGCTTCCATTCAAGGAACAAAAGGGACACACGGCAACTCAAACTACTTACTGGGAGAGAAGGACGATCCTGGGACTTTCCTCTTCCGTATTTACTTTAGTCACTTTAATGTTGTTTGTACAATAAATAAATATCAGGAATAGAAAACAACCTAAAATGACAACTTCGGGGCACCCAGGTGGCTCAGTCATTAAGCGTCTGCCTTCAGCTCAGGTCATGATCCTGGGGTCCTGGGATCTAGTCCTGCATCAGGCTCTGTACTCAGCGGGAAGCCTGCTTCTCCCTCTCCCTTTGCCTGCCACTCCCCCTGCTTTGTTCTTTCTCTCTTTCAAATAAATAAAATCTTGGGATGGCTGGGTGGCTCAGTTGTTTAGGTGTCTGCCTTTAGCTCAGGTCATGATCCTAGGGTCCTGGGTCTCTCTCTCTCCCTCTTTCTGACTAATAAATAAAATCTTTAAAAATAAATAAATAAAATTAAAAAAAAAAGATTTATTTATTTGACAGAGAAAGAGATCACAAGGAAGCAGAGAAGCAGGCAGAGAGAGAGAGAAGCAGGCTCCCTGCTGAGCAGAGAGCCCAATGCGGAGCTCAATCCCAGGACCCAGAGACCATGACCCGAACTGAAGGCAGAGGCTTAACCCACTGAGACACCTAGGCACCCCAATAAATATAATCTTTTTTTTTTTAAAGATTTTATTCATTTATTTGACAGAGAGAGATCACAAGTAGGCAGAGAGGCAGGCAGAGAGAGAGGGGGGAGGAAGCAGGCTCCCTGCTGAGCAGAGAGCCCAACGCGGGGCTCAATTCCAGGACCCTGGGATCATGACCCGAGCCGAAGGCAGAGGCCCCAACCCACTGAGCCACGATGACTTCAGTTGTATGGAGCCATGTTTTTACCTTAGAATAGGTAATCGAAGTAAAATCAGCGTTAAATACTTCCAACTTCTTCTGAAGAATCAGCAGACTTTCCTGAAGATACAAATCTAAAACTCTCACCGAACATTCTAACCTTCCTCCCTGCCCGCTCCCGAAATGTGTCACTCACGTGGTAGGTGCAACCTCCTTGAAAGACCGCAAAGCCTTCTCCCTCATATAGTCCACGGACTTTTTCCCCCTCGTAGCTACAAAGAAATACAGCAATGAGTGGCGTGAGCAAACCTCAGTGACAGCGGGTTAAAGTCATAATTAACATCGGTGAAGAAGTACAAGTGATCTCTCATGTTCATTCACTTAACAAACATTCCCTGAGGTGCCACTATACCCCTTTCTGAGCACTGGGCCCAAGCCATGAACAAGACAGGAAAGTTCCTGCCCTTGGAAGCTTGTGGGTCACTGAGGAGACTCAGGCAACACACAGGAAACACACAAACAAGGTAATTCCAGATCATATGCAATTTGGGGGGAAAGACATGATTGGGGAAAGTGACTGAGAATATGGAGGATGCTGCTGTGTACAGGCAGTCAGGGCAGAGGCCTCTCAGAGGACTTGGGAGCTGTACTGAGACCCACAGGTCATGAAACAAACAGCCTTATGAAGAATCCTGGGAAGAGGAAATAGCAAGTACAAAGGCCCTGGGGCAGGAAAGAGCCTGACAGCTCGAGTTCAGCCAACAGAGGGGAAGGAGGCCCAGCTGGGGCACAGGACAGAGGGAGGAGAGGAGACAGAGGTTCAGGGGCTTCAGGAAAATCCAGAGCTCGAGGAAGAACCTGGAGAAGGCTGTAAGAGGGGAGTTGGCCAAGGTTAGAGTTAGGTCGTAAAAAGAGCACTCTGGCTGGCCCCTGTGTGAAGAGATTGTGCAGAGAGCTAACAACGAGGGGGAAAGAGTGAAAGAGGGTAGAGATGGAAAGTGAAGGTTTATTCTTGACAGTGTCTGTCCAGGATGATGAAAAAGTTCTGGAAATTGACATTGGTGATGGTTGCACAACAGGGTGAGTGTACTTAATGCCACTGAACTGTACACTTAAAATGGTTAAAAAAGGAAATTTTATGTGTATATTTTTTAAGCAGTTTCAAGCCCCAGGACGGAGCCCAGTGTGGGGCTTGAACTCATGACCCTGAGGTCAAGATATGAGCTGAGATCATGAGTTGGACACTTCACCACTGAGCCACCCAGGCGCTCCCTAGGTTATGTGTATTTTACTATGACAATTTTACAGTTTTTCTTTTAAAGGTATATTCTAGACATGGGACCAAAAAGGCTTGCTGATGTGCTGGCTTTGGGGAAGAGGGGAGAGGACAGCACGCAGATTTTGAGTTCAAAACCAGGGAGAAAGGGGCGCCTGGGTGGCTCACTGGTTTAAGCCGCTGCCTTCGGCTCAGGTCATGATCTCAGGGTCCTGGGATCGAGTCCCGCATCGGGCTCTCTGCTCGGCAGGGATCCTGCTTCCCTCTCACTCTCTCTGCCTGCCTCTCTGCCTACTTGTGATCTCTCTCTGTCAAATAAATAAATAAAATCTTAAAAAAAAACAAAATAAAACAAAACAAAAAAAAAAACAGGGAGAAAATATGTGATTTGGGACTACACTCAGCTCTACGCTCTGGGGTAAGTGAGGTGAAAACCAAAAGGACAGGGGACAGCCATGACCAAACTGGGCTTCATCCAAGAAGCCAAGGAAGATTCGACGGTAGAAAGTCTATAAACACAACTCATGACATCAACAAATCAAAGGAGAAATACCATATGTTTATATCAAGATGCCAGGAAAGCATTTGATAGAATTCAGCAATCATTTCTAAATGATGCAAGGAAACTACCTAAACATAGGAGACGGTTTATGCAAAGGGCCAGCATCTATGATTTTTGCGAGTGAAATACCAAAATCGACGCCCTTAAAAATCAGGAACACGAACAGGATGCCTGAAATTCCCACCAATTACTCATCACTTCATTTGTCCTGAGTATATAGGCCTTCAGTAATGAAAACAAATAAAGAAAATGTCAAAGAGTTTTTTTAAGTCACGGTAGCTCCATTCAGTGGTATCGACACCTCCCCTCGCTCCCAAGACACATATGTGTTTCACGGCGCTCTTGGCCTGGATCTGGACCCGCTCTGTGTCAGGATATCCTCTGATTCCCACATCAGGGCAACCCCAGGCTCACCTTCCCTGAACTAAGTCAGTGGTCACTGCTGAGTTGCTCTAGGAAGAGCCCCACGTAGAACATAATTAAACACTGACTACACAGACCGCATTTCCTGCTTTGTAATATCCTTCTGCAACGCTCACCCAGAGTTGGCACAGGTAATTCATTAATAAATGGCCACTGACAGAAGTCAGTGGCACTTCCATATACAGTAACAGCAGAAAGAACAATTAAGAAAACAATTCCATTTATGGGGCGCCTGGGTGGCTCAGTGGGTAAAGCCTCTGCCTTCAGCTCAGGTCATGATCTCAGGGTTCTGGGGTCAAGCCCTCATCGGGAGCCCTCATCGGCAGCCTGCTTCCCCCACCCCAACCCCCACCTGCTTGTAATCTCTCTCTCTCTCTGTCAAACAAATTTTAAAAAAAGAAGGAAAACAATTCCATTTATAATTGCACTAAAAACAATCAAATATGTAGAAATGAACTCAGCTGAAGTGGTGAAAGACCTGTTCTCTGAAAACTACAGAGCACAGGCGAAAGAAGTTGAAGGTGATACAAACAAATGGGAAAACATTCCATGCTCATGGATTGAAAGAACCAACACTGTTAAAACGTCCATACTACCCAGAGCAATCTGTGGATTCAATGCAATGCCTATCAAAATGCCAACAGCGTTTTTCACAGAACTAGAACAAATAATACTGAGATTTGTATGGAACCACAAAGACCCTGGATAGCCCAAGCAATCTTGAGAAAGATGAACAGAGCTGCAGGTATCACAATCCGAGATTTCAAGATATACTACAAAGCTGTAGTAATCAAAACAGTATGGTAGAGGGACAAAAGTAGACACATAGATCAGTGAAATAAAATGGAGAGCCCAGTAAACCCACAGTTATATGGTCCATTAATCTACAACAAAGGAGGCAAGAATATACAATAGGGATAAGACAATCTCTTGACAAATGGTGCTGGGAAAACTGGACAGCAATTTGCAAAAGAATGAAATTGGACTACTTTCTTACACTATACATAAAAATAGACCGAAAATGGATTAAAGATAAGTGTAAGACCTGAACCCATCAACCTCCTAGAAGACAGCACAGGCAGTAAATTTCTCTGACATCAGCCACAGCAACATTTTTCTAGATGTGATTCCTCAGGCAAGGGAAACAAAGGCAAAAATAAGTTACAGGGACTACATCAAAATAAAAAGGCTTTTGCATAGCAAAGGAAACCATCAACAAAACAAGGCAACCTATTGACCAGGAGAAGATCTTTGCAAACGATACATCCAATAAGGGGTTAATGTGTAAGGTACATAAAGAACTCATACAACTCAACACCAAAGATACAAATGATCCCATTAGGGGCACCTGGGTGGCTCAGTGGGTTAAAGCCTCCGCCTTCAGCTCAGGTCATGATCCCAGAGTCTTGGGATCGAGTCCCGCATCAAGCTCTATGCTCAGCAAGGAGCCTGCTTCCCCCTCTCCCTACTTGTGATCTCTGCCTGACAAATGAATAAATAAAATCTTTACAGGAAAAAAGCAATCCCATTAAAAAACAGGCAAAGGACCCATTAAAAAACAGGGAAAGGATACACATTTTTTCCAAAGACGTACAAATGGCCAACAGACACATGAAAAGATGTTCAAACTCACTCACCACCAGGGAAATGCAAATCAAAACCACAATGAGATGTCACCTTACACCTGTCAGAATGGTTAGATCAAAGAAACAAGGGTTCATGAGGATGTGGAGAAAAGGGAACCCTCGTACACTGTTGGTGGGAATGTAAATTGGTACACACCATGGAAAACAGTATGGAGGTTCCTCAAAAAATTAAAAATAAAAAACCATATGATCCAGTCATTCCACCACTGGATATTTGCCCAGGGAAAATGAAAACACAAATTCGAAAACATAAATGCACCCCAGGTTGACTGCAGCATTATTTACAAGAGCCAAGATTTGGAAGCAACCCAAGCATCCATCTGTAGATGAACAGAAAAAGATGGTAGTACACACATGCAATGAAATATACTCAGCCGTAAAAGGGAATGAGATCTTGCCTTTTGCAACCATATGGATGGACCTAGAGCATATTATAAGTGAGATAAGTCAGAGAAAGACAAACCTGATTTCACTTCTAGGAGGAATCTAAAAAACAAACAAAAAGCAAAAAAAGACCCACAGATGCAGAAAACTGATGGTTGTCAGAGCAGAAGCGGGGTGAAGAGGAGAGGGAGATACAGGCTTCCAGTTATGGCATGAGTAAGGCGTGGGGATAAAAGCCTCAGCAAGGGGATAAACTCAACAGTGTTGCAATAAGACCATATGGTGCCGGATCACAGCTATGCTTGTGGGGAGCACAGCATAGTGTCTGTGGAGGCTGAATCACGATGTCAATGTCGTACACTTGAGACCAATCTAACATTGTGTAACAATGAGTCAACTAAGAAATAAAAATAGAAGTGGCCATTGATATCGTTCAAATGATAAATCTTGACTGAGCACCCACGAAACGTAAGGTCTGGTGTTCGATATTCTTGGGTGTGTTTCGGCTGGGACTGAATATTCCACCTGACAGAGAGGGTAAGACCTAGAGACAAATTACAGCGATCATACACGCTAGATATGTATGTAACAGGAAGGAAAAGATGTTATGTCCGATGTATATACAGTGACACATAATAGAAAGTGGGAAGTATGATAAAAGACGTTTTGAGCAAAATTACTTCCCACTGGGAAGCAGCAGTGGAGAAGTTTGGACCAGAAGAGCAGGTGGGATTTGGTCACTTAGAAACAAAGGACAAATACTTCAGCAAAGCTACCTTTGCAAGCAAAGGTAAAACCGATGGGATGGTGGTGAGAAGCCTCGCTGGGCTCTTGAGTTTGAGAGGAGAGAGGCAGGCTGGGGTCAGGTCAGAGCATCAGGCTAAGGAGTGTTGTGCTAGAGACAATGAAAGAAATCAAAAGTTTCTAGGAGTGTGGGATCCAGCCTCCAAATGGCTCCCAGAGAGTCTCCCTTCCGAGCACTTGTACGCTTGTGGAAGCCTCACGCACACGCAAGAGGGCTGACCCATGGGGCCACCAGGATGTTACAGATATGACAGAGAGGGACATCCTGAGGCTGGCCATAAAAGACACGTGGCTTCTACCCTTGCTCTCTCTTGGATTACTCTCTGGGGAAGCCAGCTGCCCAGGGAGCCGCTCTGAAATCATCGGAGCAGCCAGCCAAGCCTTCAGATGATGGCAGTCTAGATTCCCATCTCGGCTGGACCTCCAGACATCCTAACCCAATACCATCCAGCTAAGCTGCTCCCCGATTCTTGATCCCCATAAACTGTGTCCAGTAACCTTTGTCTTAATGATCACATTCTGGGGTGACCTGTTACAAGGACAGATCACCAATGCAGGGAGTGATAGAAACAATTAGGAAGGCAGATCTCAAATCTTTTTTTAGGAAATGAGGCCAACAGTTCAGTGAAGAGATAACGAAGAGGCAAAGCAAGCATTAGAGAAAAGGACTAATGAGAGAAGCATAGAGAAAAAAGAAACACAGCATGACAGGGAAGGGGAAGAACAGCCTGGAGAGGTAGGGAAATGGTAGCACCCATCCAGAAAACAAGAGATCAACGGAGAAGCCAAAGGCTTGACAAGTAGCGACATGGAAGCTTCTATGGGGTGTGATTTTCCCAGTTAAGAACCGGAGGCTCAGGGCACCTGGGTGGCTCAGTCGGTTAAGCATCTGCCTTCACGTCAGGATCTCAGGGTCCTGGAATTGAGCCTTGCATTGGGTTCCCCACTCAGTGGGGGTGGGGGTGGGGAGTCTGCTTCTCCCTCTCTTTTTGCCCCTCTCCCCGCTTGTGCTCTCTTGCAGTCTCTCCCTCTCTCAAATAAAAAAAAAGTAGCAGCAGCTGAGGCTCAGAAAAGTTCAATGACGGAGCTGCTGTCACAGAGCTAAGATTCCAATCCCGATCTCATTTCAAGTCCTGCAGTCTTTGGGTTGGGACACCAGGGGGCTTGAAGTCCAGTGGATGATGTCCAGTAAGGAGTTAAAAATCTGAACATCAAACTCAGGAGAGGGACCTAGATTTTTATAGTCATGGCAGAGGTGGGGGGCGGGGGGAAACAGGGAAATCCACAATAAGAAACCGTGGAGAAGGAGAACAGAGAGCAGAGAGAGGGGAACATGGAAGACGTAGCCCATTAAAATCACCTTTCAACTATGATTTTGGTGAGAATGGGTTCTTCATAGTGAGTGGCGTCTTCATTCTGCTGGTTCTGTTTGGACTCTCTTCGGGGGCCCAATTCGATGGGCTGCTTTTCCATTGCTGGGACAGCACCGTGGGACATCTCTTGCCTTGCCGCACTGCCATCTTGTTTGGCTAACTCTGGATAATCAGAGAGAGAGGAAGGGGAGCGGGCAGACTTATCCCCCCTTTTGTCTACTCTTTTCTTTTCCTTCACCATTGTCTTTAGAAGTCCTCAAGTTCACTTTACTGTTTGTTTCAAAGTGCTGATCAGTTTCACCTGAAAAATAAAAATTTTCTCTCCAAACACTTGCAGGTTTCCATTGTAGTTAAAATTTTAGCTTTGCAACCCGATGTCATGGTTGTTTTCCTCCTACAGCTTGAAAAATTACAACTGTCAAGTATCACCCATTTCTAGAAAGATCTCCTCAGTTGTCCCTAAAATTTTTTAAAAACTGGAACCACCGAGTAGCATTTCTTTTCAAATACTGTCCCAGCAAGAAGGTAATCTGATACATGAGAAATGGCCGCTTAGTCCCTAAGGTTCTCCATGCTGCCAATCAATATATTTTTTTTAATCATTAAACCTTCTATTTCTTTATTTTTAAGGTTTTACTTATTTACTTGACACAGAGAGAGATCACAAGTAGGCAGAGAGGCAGGCAGAGAGGGAGGGGGAAGCAGGCTCCCCGCTGAGAAGAGAGCCCGCTGCCGGGCTCGATCCCAGGACCCTGAGATCATGACCTGAGCCGAAGGCAGAGGCTTAACCCACTGAGCCATCCAGGTGCCCCCCATCAATACTTTAAAAGCCCATCTCTCAGGGCACCTGGTGGCTCAGGTCTGCCTTCAGCTCAGGTCATGATCCCAGGGTGCTGGATTGAGCCCGGTGTCAGGCTTCCTGTTCAGCCAGGAGCCTTTCTTCCTCTCCTTCTGTGCTCCCCCTGCTTATGTGCTCCTGCTCTGTCAAGTAAATAAATAAAATCTTAAAATAAAATAAAATCCCATCTCTCAGTACATTGGCAGGGCAGAGTTCTCAAGAGCGGGGTTCGGATTCCTGAGGACGCCTTACAGCTGCGTGTTCTTGAGCATTCAAATCGCCTGCTTCAGATATCAAACAGAATTAACAGTGCCTCGTCTCACTTTAAGAATTACACGAAACGATGCACAGAACCCCCTACAGTATGGGATACAGCACACTACCCAGGATGGGGTGATTATCATGTCACTTTTCCTGTTTTTCAACTTGAAATCATTGGCTGCCTATTCCCCATGTCAGACGGAGTGTCTCCCATACCAGAAAGGAAATAGTGTGATGTGTGCCCAAGGTCACAGAGCTGGGGTGTGGGTCCCCAAAGCCATAGTTTTCATGGCCCCAAACTGGCCATACTGAAAGCATCTCAGTCCAACCAGCAGGACACAGAGATGAGTCCTGGGGTGCAGAACAAAGTCTAGTCCCTCCTCACACCTCACAGCTTGGATGGCATCCTTTGGACACTCCACCTGCCAGCTCACCCTACCCCTAAGCTTTGCCCTCACCAACAGGACCCTGCTTTTCTCTTCCTTCAAAGCCCCACTACTCTTTCCAGCCCCCACCCAATCACTGTCTCTCCCGTGAACCCCAGCTGAATCTTTGCTATACAGATAGGCGTCTTCTGGTCCCGTCAGCAAAATCTGACCTACAAACAAGGCAAATGTCATTTCTCAGGGTGCTTCCCCCACTAACTTTGACGTTGTGTTCTCCCCGGGCGTGAGGTCTTATGACCGGGATTTACTCATTAGGCAACACAAAAGGAGCGCGCCCTAAGCCTGGGGTTCCCCCCCACCTCCTGCCCACCGCACCCGCTCAGGTCCTGGGGATCGCGACCGCCCGGCCGAGGAAGAGCTGGACGTGGCCGTCACGTCTGCGGTGGCGCACGCAGGACCGCCGGCGGGGCGCTCACCTGCCTCGGGACTACCGGGGGCTCAGCCAGGCCTCAGCGGAGGTGCGGCGCGGGTCGCGGAGCGTCCTGACTCGGGCGGTTCTCCAGGCAACCGCAGGCCCTGCCCCGCCCGCCCCGCCCTTAAAGGGACCGCCGGCTGCGCAGCCGCTGAGCATCAGGGCCCAGCGCATCTGGTCCCGAAGGCCAGGTGGCGATCTGGAGCTGGACGCACCTGGACCAGGGTTCTCCCGACTCTGCTAACTGCCGCGTGGCCTTGCAGCCTTTACCTTCACCATATCACAAGAATTCAGGCGGCTTTCTAGTGACCTAAACAAATTACCCCAATTGCTTAAAGCAACGCAAATTTATCATCTTAGGATTCTAAGTTAGGAGCCCAACAGGGCTGGTTCCTTCTGGCAGCTCCAGAGAAGAATCCAATTCCCTGCTTTTCCGGCTGCTACAGGCGGCTTTCCTCCATCTTGGGTATCAGCTGAGAGGTTCCCCAACTTTCAAGTCCAGGGGCTAGATGGGGCGGGGTAACCGACCCAGCCAATCCAGGATACTTGCCTCATTTCACGACCCCTCCCCTCAACCGCATCTTGAGAGCCCCGTCTGGCCATTTAGATCCCATATTTTAGAGTTCTCGGATCGCGACACAGCAGTCCTGGCAGCGGGGATGGGGGTAGCACCTACCAGACCCCCAATTCGCAGAGTTCCTGCCATTATAAAACGAGAGCCTGCTGGAGGGCACACAGCTGCATAGCGTTCAACAATGATTACTTGATTGTCTCATGGCATCTGAATTTTAAGTTTGCAAATGGAAGCTGGGGCGCGCAACCAGTCCACACTGGTCACCGTACACAGACAGCCGTCTGGGTCCACAGAGGGCACAGTGACCCCCGTCTCTGGCCGGATTCAGACAGGGCGAGATTCCAGGAAAAACCATTTGACAACAGAGTTTCTGCTCTCTCCAGTCCCGCGCAGGACCAGTAATGAGAACATCCTACAATTCACACCACAAGGAAAGGAAATTGTGGCAGCAAGGTTACAGAAAAATCAATCTTTTATTTCCCCTTGCCTAAGACGCTGCTTTGTCAAGGGGGCTGCACTGGGGAACATTTAAAAAATAGTGACCCCAGGCCCCACCTGGGCCGTCTTCTTTCAGCTGGGCAGGGACTCCCCCTTGTGTTTTGTTTTGATTCCTTTTTTCTAATTTAAATTTAATGCGCGTTAGGATTGAGAACGACTAAGGCAAAAGGACCATAATTTTATGAAATTAAACCATTATGAAGTTAATCATATTACGGGCTGCACGCCGCAGACTACAACAGCTCAGGCCACAGCAGCAGAGGCCTGAGTGACATGTCCTTGCTTGTACACGCACACACATTCAAGAGCAGAACAAAAAATGTAGCAAACAAAAACCGTCACAAGCAATGCTCCATGTAGTTTGAAGATTCTCAAGATCGCTTCTAAGGATCTAGTCTTTTTTTTTTTTAAGAGTAGGTTCGTTTGCAAACAAAAAATGTCTAGTTAAAACCCTGCATTTGGAAACATAAAAATCTGCAATAAAATATATAGTTCTATAAAATGGGAAGCGTTGTCAGCTTTGAGAAAGGACATCCAGGTTGGCAATGTGTCTCATGGTTGGCCTTCCGTGGGGACAGTTCCAGGGGTGATCCATCTCGCCCATGTGGGTAATGAGTTTCTTCATCTCGCTTGTGCTAAGGGCAGTTCCAATCATCACCTGAAGAGGAGACACAGCGATTTAAAGTTGTACTGGTTTGGGTTAGAATAGTGACTCTTCAGTAGCATTTTCCTCTGAAACAAAGATGGACAAGATTACAACTCAAAAACAGTGTTCCTGGAGAAATCTTCCTCCAAGGAACCCTACCTACCCTCTACCATCTCAGGCCCCCCCAACCTTTTTGGGAAATCCAGCCCCTCCCACATAGCTGCACACATTGGCCAGAGACACTGACCACACCTACCCCGGATCCAGCCAGTCTCCACCACCGCCTCCGTCCCACTACCCTGACTGGTCACCTCCCTGCGGCCCCCTTCCGGCCATTCTCCACTCAGCAGCCAGCAATTTATGTTTTTTAAAAATGTTTTTTAAAGATTTTACTTATTTGAGAGCAAGACAGAGAGAGAGAGAGAGACTGCGAGACTGAGAATACAAACACGGGGAGCAGCAGAGGGAGAAGCAGGCTCCCCACTGAGGAGGGAGCCCGACGTGGGGCTCCATTCCAGGACCCTGGGATCATGACCGGAGCCGAAGGCAGATGCTTAACTGACTGAGCCACCCCGGGCTCCCCTATCTTAAGGAAAAAAAGTCAGGTCAGATCCCATAGTGGCTCACCTTCTCAGCGCTTGCCTCTCACCTGGGTAAGAGCCCACATGCATCACCTGATTTGGCCCTCACTGGCCTTAGTGCCTGCACCTGCCAGCACACATCCCTCCCTGTCCCCACTCCAGCAGGCCATCTCCTAGACATAGACTACGCAAGCACCTGCCCCAGGACCCTGACACTGGCTATGCCCTCTGCCCAGGAGACTCCATCCCCAGATACTTACATGTCTCACTGACCCCCCCACTTCAGGCTTCGGTCCCTGACTCCTCTCAGGGGCACTCCCTGTCTGTCCCTCTGTGGCCCTCACCCTGCTTTTCTCCATAGCACATATCCCTAAGGGACATACACATGGCAATGAGCAGGGTCCACAGCAAACACGGAGAAACTGAGCCCCTGAGAAACACGCCTGAGCCTACGCGTCCCCTTCCTTCTTCCACAAGCCACGCACCGCCCTGGAGGCACGACAGACATAGGGCTCTGCCACACTGGGGAGAAACAAGGCAAGTATCACCCGGGGGGCTGGGCCTGAGTGCCTGGAAGAGGCTGCTTCAGAGGGGAGCTCAAGGGGAGCCCAAGGACAGGAGGTCAGCCGGGCAGATGAAGGAGGGCTTGAGGCGGGAGAAGGCTAGAGAAGCCGTGGACCTGGAAGGTGGCCCGTGTGGCTGGAGCTGAGCGAGCAGACAGGGCGAAGGGCCCCTCGAGGTGCCGCAGAGCGGAGCCACAAGGCCCAGCACGCGGGAGGAGGAAGCGCAGCGGCACCTGGGCCTGCTGGGGGGCAGAGGGCCGGGGGGCAGCCTGTGGCCACAGGGAGCTCGGAGTCACGCTGAGACAGGATCCCGAGAGGCCTGGCTGTGGAACAGGTGCACGTGCGCTGCCTCCCACTCACCCCAGGATCAGGACGCCAGCTCCAGGTCGTCATCAAACAAAGCTCCGTGGCTGGAAGTCAGACCCGGACCCCGGGATCATCAGGCCCCGTGTGGGGCCCCAGATGCCACGCCGGCCCTGCTCCCGTCACTCGGGCAGCTCTGGACCACCCCCTGGTCTTCACACTTCACGCCCCGTTCCGAGGGCTCGTCCTCGAGGGGCTCCATGTCCCCTTCCAGGTGTCAGGTCAGATGCCCCCTCCTCAGACAGCCCTTCCCTGGCCACCTCGACGGCTCACCCAGGCCTCCAAGGCCACTCCCCGGCCCCACGCTGCTCTAACGTCTTTCCTGAACCTATTAGTGTTGGAAGTTGCCATGATTTCTGCTTACATCTTCTCCTCCCCACTAAGCTGTAAGCTCCACAAGGGCGAGGACCTCATCCTTCTTGTCATCCTTCTGTGTCCCTGGCACGGGGACGGGACAGCCCAGGCTCAGGGAGTATCTGATGAAGGGAGGGCGCCCGGCCGCCCCCAGGGGCCAGGTGATCCAGACGCACCTAATTGACTTTGACATCGGGCAGATGACCCTCCACCGCCACCACCTCTGGGACAGCCCAAGCAGCAGCGGGTGAACAGGGCGCACCATGAGGTGCCCGCTGATGGAAGGACTTACAAAGCCCCGTGCAGTGGCCTTTAGGGCCAGCGGCAGCACCAGTCCTCTGCCCACAGAGGACAGACAAACCACGGGCCTCGACAGCGCACCGCTCCAGGATGTTTGAGAGCTCGTAATTACAGCTCAGAGGTCAGAGACCACACAGGTGCATGCGGCTTTTGGGGCACGCACGCTCACAATAGCACGTGGCTGTTCCAGACGATGACCCAGGGCAGTCCCGGCCACTGTGCTGGGCAGACGAGCGCCCTTTACTTACAGACTTCCGACAGGCTCTGGAGGCAAACATCTGCCTGACTCGGGAAGGCCGGCACATCACCCCGGGGCTGTCGCTCAGCATAAAGATCAGCTCGTCGATGTCCTGCGGTCCGAAGGTCCAGTTTTTACTCGTTGGCAAGGAAATCAATTTAGCCCTTTCGGTGACTGGAGCTAAAAGAAGACAATTTGGAGAGGACTCTGTTATTTAAAGAGCACGTTTCCCTCCAGTGCTACCTGTGATATGGGAAGGGAGGAAGGCAGCAACATGCTTTCTGGGGGAACCATGACCACCTCTGATGAAATGCACGGATCTACAGAACCTCAAAGACTGTCCCCGGCGCTGAGAGGATGCACCCCGTAGTCCTGACAACTCACCCCCTTCGTCGATGACAAAATCAAAGCCGTTCTTTCGGAATATTTCCAGGTTTTCTATAAGAACAGCTTCATTGACAGCGGTTAAGTTGAGAGTCTGAGGTCTGAAAGAACAGAGAGAAGAGAGAGATTCAAACCCAATCTCGAAGTCAGACCTTTAGCTACAAAGCAGAAGGGAAACCAAACCAGTACGCGCTGTCTCTGAATTCCTTTCAAAAAGCAACGTTAAGTAGCAAAACTTTCTTGAGCTACGTGCCTTTCCCGTCACACAACTGCCTGAGAATTCCCGTTTAATCTTTTATTAAAGTTAAAATGACCACAAAAGGGCGCCTGGGTGGCTCAGTGGGTTAAGCCGCTGCCTTTGGCTCAGGTCATGATCTCAGGGTCCTGGGATCGAGTCCCGCATCGGGCTCTCTGCTCCGCAGCGAGCCTGCTTCCCTCTCTCTCTCTCTGCCTGCCTCTCTGTCTACTTGTGATCTCTCTCTGTCAAATAAATAAATAAAATCTTTAAAAAAAAAAAATGACCACAAAAGCAGCTGGCTTTCCTCAGTCGCCCACCCCATCCCCACGGCCCGGGCTTCTCCGAATCCACTCCTTAAAGATAACGGGAGAACACGAAGATGCCATCTTTCCCTCCCGTGCTACGTTACAACATCTGAAAGCAGAATGAAGAGCATTTGTTTGCTATCCTGCCCCTTCTGTCCGAGGGGCAATCCGTCCACCGGTGCTCCTGGATTCACCGAGAGCTTAGTGAGACAGATAATGGCTCGGTCTCTAACCTCACGGAATAAGAGACCAGTGGGGAAGAACACCATTGATCAAGCGGTCAAATAAACTATTATTTAAAAGCAAGCTGCCGATCAGGAGAAAGAGACACTCAGGCCATAAGAGCACAGAGCAAGGAAGACCAACTGGGAGACAAGGGGCAGGGAAGGTATCTCTGAGGAAGGGTCCCCCGAGCTGAGATGAGAGGAGGGGCGGTGGCAGTTATCAGGTAACGGATGGAGGGGCGAGTGCAGGGACAAGCATTCTAGGCAGGGACAAGTCTATGCAAAGGCTCAAGGATGGACCACTGATGTTCCCAGAGCCACACACAAAGACACTTTGTTCTTCTTGATGGCCATGTGAAGATTCATCAGGCCTGTCCAGGTTTTGGAAAGGAAAGATGGCCAGTGTGCCTTGAATACGGAGAATGAGGAGGTGAGGGCGTAGGGAGGGCCAGACCACGCAGCGCCTGGTAGAAAAGGATGGCCCTATGATCTTTATTCTTGAAATACGGCCCACCTAGGAACCCGAGTGGCCTGTGATTACCTGAGCCAACCTGAAACGCCATGAATGAGAGGTTATTTATGTAAGATGGCTGAAAACTAAAAGATCTCTGTGGAAAAGGTAGGAATAATCCAGTATGATAAAGTAGCTTATTTTTTTTTTAGGACTTTATTTATTTATTTAGAGAGCATGTGGGAGGGGCAGAGGGAGAGAATCTTCAAGCCGACTCCCTGGTGAGCACCCAGTCCGGTGCTGGGCTCGATCTTATGACCCTGAGACCACAACCCAAGCCAAAACCAACAGTCAGACACTCAACCGACTACGCCACCCAGGTGCCCTGATAAAGTAGCTTATTGAATGTCTTTAGTGTTACTATTTAGACCTGCTGAAAAGAAACAGAATTCACCCATTACATAGGAAACAGAGTACTCTGGAAACTCAGCGGATTTTTCCTGCCGAGTGACTGTTGTAGTTGAACTTTTCTTCACACCAGGATCTCCCCCTGTTGGGATCTGAGTGCATTTCTCTATGTCATTGGCTTTCCCAAATAAAAATCCAGGACCTCAGGGCACCTGGGTGGCTCCGTGGGTTAAGCCTCTGCCTTCAGCTCAGGTCATGATCTCAGGGTCCTGGGATCGAGCCCCACATCAGGCTCTCTGCTCAGCAGGGAACCTCCTTCCTGCTCTCTCTCTGCCTGCTTGTGATCTCTCTGTCAAATAAATAAATAAAATCTAAAAAAAAAAAAAAAAAATCCACGACCTCCTCTTCTAACTTGGCTTAAGGCAGGTCTTCTGGTTTACCTGACACACCCTCCCACCACCATGTAAAGTAGTCAGTGTAAAACAGGCAGTTTGGCAAAGGAGAGAGAAATACCAAATTCTGCAGTGACTTATCACTGGACCTGACCTCATCTAGCTGAGGATTGACACACAGGCAATGCCACCGTTCTGAACACACGACATACCATAAATTGCCCTTCATCAAGATGATTTTCTGGCCAACCGGAAAAGGTAAAAGGCTCCATACTTAACACGTAACAGGGCACCTGGGTGGCTCAGTGGGTTAAGCATCTGCCTTCGGCTCGGGTCATAATCCCAGGGTCCTGGGATCGAGCCCCGCATCGGGCTTCCTGCTCAGCGGGGATCCTGCTTCTCCTTCTGCCTCTGCCCCTCCCCACCACGCATGCTCTCATTCTCTCTCAAATAAATAAATAAGATCTTAAGAAAAAAAAAAGAACATAGCGCATTAGCTGTATGAACTTGGGCAAGTTACCTCACTGCTATGTTTGTGCCATAGGGATGTTTGTGGCTAAAGGACAGAGACACACGCCTAAGCCCTGAGGTCTTGAACTTCAGGGCTGAAGATGACGCTGAGAATCTGAACAGCAAAACCAACTCACGCTATGAGCCTCTGACCCTGGAGGGCAGTGTGTTGCTGCAGCATCTCGAAGTTGTACTTCTCGTCCGTGGCGTGCTGGTCCACTATGAAGATGTCGGCATTCAGTTTGGTGATTATAAATCCCAAGTTAAACTGACCAATGATCTCCATCTCGGCGAACATCGTTTTACTGTGTGTAGACAATGTTCATTATGAGACGTTATGATTTTAAAAAAATTACTTTTCATAGACTGTAATACAAAAACATCAAACAGAGAAAGGCCCTAATAATTTCACTTTCTTGGGGGTGCCTGGGTGGCTCAGTCGCTTAAACAGCTGCCTTTGGCTCAGGTCATGATCCCAGGGTCCTGGGATCGAGCCCTGCATCGGGCTCTCTGCTCAGTGGAGAGCCTGCTTCTCCCCCTCCCTCTGCCTGCCTCTCTGCCTACTTGTGTGCTCTATCTCTCTCTATCTCTCTGTCAAATAAAGCGGGGCAAGGAGCAGGAGGAGAGAAAAAGCAGACTCCCCGCTGAGCAGAGAGCCCAATGCTGGCCTCGATCCCAGGACCCTGAGATCATGACCTGAGCAGAAGGCAGAGGCTTAACCCACTGGGCCCCCAGGTGCCCCTAGTAATTCCACTTTCTAAAGAAAACATCAGGTGTGGGTTCGCTCCTCCAGCTCCCCAGAGACGCATTAGTTATGACTGTTCCTTTGGCGTGCCTCCTCCCAGACCTTTGTCTACTCGTTGTTTTAAACAAACAAAAATGGGATCCTAATTCCTCCTGCTGTCCTACTCCCATCATTTCACGTGTCTCAGGTACGTCCTCGGACCCTCACGTATCAAGCTCCTTCATTCTCCTCAGGGGTGCACAGGAGCTCACTGTGTGGGTGTTACCACAATTTGTCTGGCAAAGTCTGTACTAAAGGACATTTCAGCTGCTTCCATTTCAAGTAATAGGAAAAACGCTAGAACAAACATTCATGGCTGTAAATCCGCACTATCCTGGGGGTATCTCAGTGCGATGAATCCCTAGGTGCGGACATACATTTTTCTGGGTTCTGACAGACCTACAGAAGTGTGCACTCCCACCAACGGTGCGGAAGATACCCTTTACCAACCCCGGGTGTCAGTCCTTCTGACACCCGCCAAGCCCACCAGTGGGTTGTGGGGTGGGTGGCTTCAAAGTCTAACTCCGTGAGTGACTACGGGCGTCAGGGCAGACGGGAGACACACAGCACCACTGATCTTCACAGGGGACGTGGACACTGCCGTTCTCCAGCCCACACAGCTTATGAGCATCGGCCCCATGGCCACAGGACATGAGACTCTGTCACAGCTGCCGTGGAAGCATGCTGGTTCGCAGATGGTGCCTGGAGCAGAGACCTGAGACGGTCCCTTCCTTCTGTAAGCGCTCCTGTGTCACGAGGAAGTCCTCCCCCAGCACAGCAGCTGCCTGGGCACCCGTGGGGCCTGCTCAGGTGGGTGCGTGACCAGTCAACCCTGGGCAAGAGTCTAGCAGGGACGCCTCCGTGCCCATGGGTTACCAACCTCCCATTTCCTGCTGACAGGGAGCCAAGCACGGAGCTCAAGTCCAAGGTCAGGACCAAACCAATCCCCAAACCCTGTCTTTGAGGGTGTGTCTCCTGGGACCATACCTGGTAGTGATTCCATGTCAGAGTCCAATCAAGATACAAAAACTACACCCGTGATTTGAACAGGGAAAATTCATAAGAAGGTACTGGAAACTTGTGTAAGGTTAACTACTCAGCTGAGTAACACAGGAGTAACACAGGAGTAGCAAACGCAGGAAGCAGCTCCCACCTCCAGGGATGCAACGGAAGAAGGAACTGCAAGAGCACCCCTACCCTCCGCCCCCAGCGGAGCTTCAGACCTGCCCCCCCCACTGGATAAAAGTACGTCTGCTAAGTCTCCTGCAGCAACCCAGTGAGCAACGCTGGGCCTGCTGCCGGTGGCTGCCTCGCCGGAGGAAAAGACAAAGGCAGCCAAGAAGCAAGGAGCAAAGCCAGGCTCGGGCAGTGTCTTGCAGTGTCCCTCCAGCGCCCCCTACTGACAAAGCCTGACGATGCCCCAGGAGAAAGTCTTCATGCAGTCCAGCCGCCGGGGCTGCAAAATGGGCAAAGTACAGTGGATTTGAGCTGAGAGGCAACACACGGGGTAAGTGACATGAAGGCCAACTCCCTGGCTCCCCAGGTAAATTCTCCACGGGAAGAACCTGAACCAGCCCGAAGACTCAGGCAATCTGTCTTTGCCAGTGTATTTCCCACCACGAACTAAAACACTGTAAATTTTTACAACTAGATATATTTAGTTATAACTCAAAATATAAACACGAAAGCTGGTAAACACGACCACGGTACCTTCAATGACTGCCTAATCTTTCACTCGGAATATGTCTCAGGAAAAAGCCATCAGCAGAAGCATAGCTCAGAACCAAGAGCCGAACCAGCAGCCCTGCACTAAAGGCGGGAAGCCAATGCTGGGCCCACCATGGATCAGGGTTCTCCAAGTGACCAACTGCACTATGTGTCAAAAATGCAGATTCCTGGGCCCCATGAGATCTACTAAGCAGAACCTCCCAAGGCTGGCCACAGGTTCTGCTTTTCATACAAGCTTCCTCAGTGATTGTTACGTGTACCCAAATTCCAAAACCATAACCACTGGTGATCAGTGAGTATTTGCTGATTTAAAATCACTATTTTTAGGGGCACCTGGGTGGCTCAGTTGGTTAAGCATCTGCCTCTGGCTTGGGTCATGATATCAGGGTCCTGGGATCGAGCCCCGCATTGGGCTCCCCTGCTGAGCAGGGAGCCTCTCCCTCTCCTCTTCTCCTTCTCCTTTTCCCCTGCTCACGCTTTCTCTCTCTCTCTCAAATGAAATCTTTTAAAGTATCACTATTTTTAAAAATCACCACTGAAGGGCGCCTGAGTGGCTCAGTGGGTTAAGCCTCTGCCTTTGGCTCAGGTCATGATCTCAGGGTCCTGGAATTGAGCCCCGCATCAGGCTCTCTGCTCAGTGGGGAGCCTGCTTCCCCTCTCTCTCTGCCTGCCTCTCTGCCTACTTGTGATCTCTCTCTCTGTCAAATAAATAAAAATTAAATAAATAATGATAAAAAATAAAAAATAAATCACCGTTGATTTCACTGACAGGACGAGAATCCACAGGGAAAGTATAATCAGTTTTCACTTTGGGCACCTTCCAGGTCTTTCCCCAAAAAGCATGTGTTCCATGATTGTGCATGTGCGTGAGCAAGGAGCCTGGCTCACCAATGGGTCCCTCAGAGTTCACAGGGCCCAGAACCCACCCAAAGAGGTTCACCTCCATTAATCACACACACTATAAAGGAACTATTTCCTGAAAACCCTTCATAGTGTAAGCCGCACATTGTGGATAACAAGGGAATTACATAATAGTTGCTGTTTAAGAAATGACTATCGGGGCGCCTGGGTGGCTCAGCGGGTTAAGGCCTTCAGCTCAGGTCATGCTCCCAGGGTCCTGGGATCGAGCCCCGCATCCGGCTCTCTGTTTAGCGGGGAGCCTGCTTCCTCCTCTCTCTCTCTCTGCCTGCCTCTCTGCCTACTTGTGGTCTCTATCTGTCAAATAAAAAAAAAAAGAAAAGAAAGAAAGAAATGACTATCAAGGGCACCTGGGTGGCTCAGTGGGTTAAAGCCTCTGCCTTCGGCTCAGGTCATGATCCCAGGGTCCTGGGATCGAGCCCCGCATCAGGCTCTCTGCTCCGCCGGGAGCCTGCTTCCTCCTCTCTCTCTGCCTGCCTCTCTGCCTAGTTGTGATTTCTGTCAAATAAATAAAATATTAAAAAAAAAAAAAAAAGAAATGACTATCAAGGGACACCTAGGTGGCTCAGTGGGTTAAGCGGCTCAGATCATGATCTCGGGGTCCTGGGATGGAGCCCCGTATCGGGCTCTCTGCTCAGCAGGGAGCCTGCTTCCCCCTCTCTCTCTGCCTGCCTCTCTGCCTACTTGTGATCTCCCTTTGTCAAATAACTAAATAAAATCTTAAAAAAAAAAAAAAAAGAAAGAAAGAAATGACTGTCAAAATTAGGCAAGCCTAGTGGTCTGGACAAAAAGTGCCACAAAATTTCAATGCACTATGTACAAGACACAGCACGTTTCAGTACCTGCTCAGACAAAACATATACAACATTCAAAAAGATAAAAGTTACATATTTCAAGAGAATTCATCATTTTTAGAAGTCACAACATTGTATGTAATTATTCTCAACAAAGTGGTGGTGACCAGAATTTTCTATTATCAGCATTAACACTTTTCTTTAAATTGAATCCCTTGGGACGCCAGGGTGGCTCAGTGGGTTAAAGCCTCTGCCTTCGGCTTAGGTCATGATCCCAGAGTCCTGGGATCGAGCCCCACATCGGACTTTCTGCTCGGCAGGGAGCCTGCTTCCTCCTCTCTCTCTGCCTGTCTCTCTGCTTACTTGTGATCTGTCTGTCAAATAAATAAATAAAACCTTTAGGGGTGCCTGGGTGGCTCAGTGGGTTAAACCTCCGCCCTTGGTTCAAGTCATGATCTCGGAGTCCTGGGATTGACCCCCGCACTGGGTGCTCTGCTTGGCAGGGAGCCTGCTTTCCCCTCTCTCCCTGCCTGCCTCTCTGCATGCTTGTGATCTCTGTCAAATAAATGAATAAAATCTTAAAAAATAAATAAACAAGATCTTTTTAAAAAAATTAAATAAACTGAATCCCTTATTACTTAGCCTTACCCGAGACAATCTTCTGGAAATCACAAGTTTGATAATGCATTGTAATTTCTGGTAAGAAATCAATAACAGGGGACACCTGGGTAGCTCAGTCAGTTAAGCATCTGCCTTCGGCTCAGGTCATGATCCCAGAATCCTGGGATCGAGTCCCGCATTGGGCTCCTTGCTCAGCGGAGAGCCTGCTTCTCCCTCTGTCTTTCTCTCCCTGTTTGTGTGTGCCCTCTCTTTCTGACAAATAAAGAAAATCTTTTCTAAAAATAATAACAAATAAATAAGATAAAAAATTTAAAAAAATAAATCAGTAATAAGAAATAGCAATGTCTCTGAAAAGCACCAGGAATTCAGTTGCTGTGAGCTGGAAATCTTCACCAAGAGGAAGGAGGTCGGGGTCAAGGAGGCACTGATTAATATGGGCTGATGGGAAGGATGTGCTAAGAGATTCTAAGGAAACAATTCTTGAAAGGTTTCATGGAGAAAGAGCTCTTCAAAGAAAATTAATTTGCTGCACATGAGAGGCAATGAAAAGAAGGTGGTGAATGGAAAAAACATCACTAAGGACACATCCGTGAGGCTAATTAATGACCAATCTGTGCTGCGGGGATGGACTCCGAAATCAGAATCTTCGAGAAGGAGCACTGAGAAGGCAGAGAGAAAGGGGGCGGGGACAGGAAGAGGGAGGAGCTTGGGCAGGTGTGACATGGGGATGTGCCAGGTCTGTGGTGCGGGGGAGGCCCCACCAGCTGTCCAGCAGCCAGAGGACCAGACCCTCGAGCCGAGGCAGGTCCACAACCGCACCCTAAGCCAGGAGAGGAGATGCGGGCGGAGCAGAAGACAGCCAGGGGAGCAAAAGCAGAGCCTGGAAGGACCAGCCTTGTCCCCTCACTGCAGCTCGCAGACACACGCACAAATGTTCCCAAGGAAGAACTTTACCTTATCTCCTTTCTCAGCTCATCCTCTGCAGCCTGGTTTTCTCCAGGGCAAATCTTGGCCCTGAACTTTCTACACTTCTGTGCTGCTTCTCTCTGCTGTTCCTGCTGCTGTAACAGCTTTATCCGATGAGCTAAGGAGTGCAGAGAAAAGGCCAGGGGCACGATTTTCTTGTGGATTTTAACCGCCACGTCAACCTGAACCGCTGACGAGGTCTGGGTCTTCACCGGCCCTTGGAGAGCGTCACAACCGGAAGGGATTCCGTCTTTCTTAAAACGCTTTGTGTGAGGGGAAGACAGGTCGGCGGGCCCAGGCAAGACTCTATGTGTCCGACCGCCATCCTCTTGGTCAAAATGGCCTTCGGGGTCTGCAGAGTGACGGTCAGTCTCAGGGGGATCCTCCCGAGACGCCACACTTCTTTGGGAAAGCTCCCTGCTGGTGTGACGGCCCATTTCTGGGACGCCAAGCCCTTCCTCCCGGTCGGCTGGCAGGCAGCTGTGCCCAGGGTCCTGCTCTGTGTCCCCTCTGTCCCTGCGGTCACAGGGGTCCTTATCTGAACACGTCACCTCCTCCGGGGGTTCGCACGAGTCTGTGCCAGGGATGGGCCTCTGGGCGCAGGGGCCGTCTGAAGCTCCAGGATGCCGTTCTTGTCTCTTCTGTCTTGGGGACACCCGCCGCGGTTCAGGGCTCTTCGGGCCCTGAGGCCTGCTCTCCTCTGGGTGCCGAAGAGAGAAGGTCTCTCTCAGTCTGGAAATGGTCACTGCCCTTTTCTCTTCTCCTCCAGTTCTTAACGAAGTGGCACCATCCTGCTTTTCTGGCTGACGCTTGTCTGTTTCTGCCGAGTGTGTTTTTATTAAGTGACCTAAGTAGATACGAACAGAGAAGAGAATCAGGGGTGGCACGGAAACGGGATCAGACGGTGTTTCCGCTCGAACATGCCCTTCGCAAAAGCAGGGATCCAAATGGCCGATCAAACACACTCCCGAATCGGGCGCCTGGGTGGCTCAGTGGGTTAAAGCCTCTGCCTTCGGCTCAGGTCATGATCCCAGGGTCCTGGGATCGAGCCCCGCATCAGGCTCTCTGCTCAGTGGGGAGCCTGCTTCCTCCTCTCTCTCTGCCTGCCCCTCTGCCTACTTGTGATCTCTGTCGTCGAATAAATAAATAAAATCCTTTAAAAAGAACAAACAAAACAAACACACTCATGAACCTAAGGGAGCCGGCCCCGCTGCCCCCATCAGAAACAGCACCCACGCCAGCTGAAGCCACAGACGGGGTGTTCTTGGCCCTTCGAGTCATGACAGCCCAATCCCAGAAACGACGCAGCCAGCCACAAATGGACCGTGGTGTGTAAATACAAGGGAATGCTGCACAGCAAAGAGAGGGAACGCATCGGGTGCCCCACCCGACATGGGTGAGTCTCACGAGGTATCAAGAGAAGGCAACAAATCCCAAAAAAGTCGAGTACTAGGTGGCTTCAAATTAAAAGCAGGTGAAACGAATCTGTGGTGTCTGAAGTCAAGAAAATGGTCACCACTGGGGGGGCGGGGAACAGAGCAAGAAAAGGGGGTCCCAGGGTGGTTTAGGGGTGCCACTTCTTGACCTCAGGGCTCACACACTATGTGTGTCTCTGTATCCAGTCAAATGGCTGACAAAGGACATTGGTTCAATCGTGCCTCAGGATGCTCTGATATTCTAGCAAGCTCTCTTTATAGCGGAGCCCCTGGCAAAGTGTCTGTGAGCGGGCTCAGAGATGCCATCCTGGCCCGTTCCACAAAGATGCGTATGCAATTGACCATCGTTCACCCCCTCTCCACGCACACCCGTATCTGCGGCACCCCACACTGAGAGCAAGCAGGGCGGACGGGGGCTCCGGCGTTCAAATCAAAGCTCCACCACTCGAGTGTCCAAGTTTCTGTGCTCCTGCCCCACCCCAGCCCTCGGGAGCTTCACCTCTATGAGATCCCAGGTTATCAAAATGAGAGCCTGCCCGCTGTCTTCCAAATCACCCTCTCCCATGCCTGGGGTGTTACGGAATGGAGGACAGAGCTGCTCTGTATCCCTGTCCCTCCCCTAAGCCCCTGACTTACAGCAACTCCTTTCCCTTCCATGTTCAAAGCCTCATCCCCAAACCATTTCCTCTCACTGGGAGCCATACTCATCTGTCACCTTAGCTTTCCACCAAACCCAGTTTCAGCTCCCTCTGCGGCTCTGGTCTTCCCCCAATTTGGAGGATACAACGAGGGGCACCCACGACCTCCAGCTCTGCGCACGTAGACACGGAGACTGGGGCAGGCTGGCCTGCAGAAGACAGGATGCTCCCCACGGAGCAGATGTGGCCATCAGGGGAGGTCACGGTCCACTCTTCCCTCCACCAAGGAGGACAGCTGGGGCTCAACTCTGGTCCCTCTCCCAGATGTCCTGGCTGCATGTGGTTTGGATAAAAAAGAATCAAACTTAAACAGATGGCTGATCGCTTATGACCAGGCAGTAAGCTAACAGTCGTGCCTGTACTATTACAGACGTTGGGTCAGCTTTGTGGCAACACTCATTCCAACGTGGCACTTGGTGAAGAAGCCACGGGGTGACATGAGGGAAAATGGCAGAGTGAGCGCCCCAGACACTCCCCACTCCAACAAAGAAATGAGAAAATGGGCAAAAGTGGTCAGTAGCGGCTTTTTCGGAACTCTGGAAATGAACAAAAGGTTTGCCCTGCACACGAGTGTTTATTAAAGAGAAACGGCGTAGTCCTGGCGAGCCTGCATCATCCCTGGGTCGGCCTCATGTGCTGCCATTTCTCTCATCGTCAGATTTCCTCACGTCTGCGGTGCACACTGTCGAGTGTGACGCCTCCTCTGTCTAAAGAGGAGATGGGATCCAGCCCCACATCAGGCTCTCTGCTCAGCGGGGAGCCTGCTTCCCCCTCTCTCTCTCTGCCTGCCTCTCTGCCTACTTGTGATCTCTGTCTGTCAAATAAATAAATAAAATCTTTATAAAAAACATAAATTTAAAAAAAATAAAAGAGGAGATTGTGTCCTGTGTTAAAAAAAACTATCCCTCTGAAAACGAGTAAGGAGAAGTACCTCAACAGCTGTGCGTTTTAGAAGCTGTCCGCACACCCGCACTCCTCTCACCTTCCACATCCAACAACGGCTGCTGAGAGACACTGAGTTTGTTGACGTCGCTGTCAAACATTCCTACCAAAGACGTCTTTAAAACTGCCAACAGAAGCTTCTCTTCTTGCAGTAAAATTTGCCTTTTATCTGGAGTGACGTTGATATCAACACATTCTAAGGCAAAAAAAAAAAAAGAAAAAAGATATTTCTTTTGTTTAAAATCACCTTTAACAACAGAAATTTTTCCATCTACAATTTTTTTCACTTGCACTTAACAAAATTACTATTTTTTTTTAAGATTTTATTTATTTGAGAGAGAGAGAGAGGGAATGAGTGAAGGGGCAGAGGGAGAGGGAGAAGCAGACGCCCCGCTGAGCAGAGAGCCTGATGTGGGGCTTGATCCCAGGACCCTGAGATAACGACCGAGGCTGAAGGCAGACGCTTACCCAACTAAGCCATCCAGGCATCTCATTAAAAACATTGCAATGTCCAGATTAATATTCATAAACTATAAAATTAATTCTTTCAAATAAACAAGAAAAGGATGAACGATTTATTAAATGGATGGAATATGCAAGTATTCAAATGGGTAATTTGCAAAAAAAAAAAAAGAGGCAAATAAACACATGAAAACACACTATAGAAATTATAAGCTAAATGAGGTCCTTCCATCTCCCACTGAGATTGGTTTAAAAATGATACTACCCAGTACACCTCTGGTAGATGTGTGAATTAATACAGCACAATCAGTCACGGACACAGTAATTCTAGCTCTAGAAATTTTTTTTTTAAGATTTTATTTATTTATTTGACAAAGAAAGAGATCACAAGTAGGCAGAGAGGCAGGCAGTGGGTTGGGGGGGCAGGCTCCCCGGTGAGCAGAGAGCCCCATGCAGGGCTCCATCCCAGGTCCCTGAGATCATGACCTGAGCCGAAGGCAGAGGCTTAACCCACTGAGCCACCCAGGCGCCCTCTAGAAATGTATCTTAAGAAAATTACTAAACTCACAGATAACAATTACAAGGATAGTATTTAAATTTCTAAAAACTGAAGACAACTTAAATAAGGCTAAAAATTTTAAAGTTTAAGATACTAGGCACCTTGGTGGCTCAGTCAGTTAAGAGTCCTGACTCCTGGATTCTGCCTATGTCACAGTCCCAGGGTCATGGGATCGAGCCCCGTGTTGGGCTCTGCGCTCAGCTGGGAGTCTGCTTAGAAATCTCTCCTTCCGGGGCGCCTGGATGGCTCAGTGGGTTAAAGCCTCTGCCTTCCGGTCGGGTCGTGATCCCAGAGTCCTGGGATCGAGCCCCGCATCCGGCTCTCTGCTCCGCAGGGAGCCTGCTTCCTCCTCTCTCTCTGTCTGTCTCTCTGCCTAGTTGTGATTTCTCTCTGTCAAATAAATAAAATATTTAAAAAAAAAAGAAAAAAAAAGAAATCTCTCCTTCCGCCCCTTATCCCCTGCTTGTGCACACACACGCGCACTCTCCCTCTTTCAAATAAATATATCTTTAACAAAAAGTTCAAGATACAATGGAATAGAATGAACGCAGTTACTAATACCATGTTTCTGCATAATTTTTAATGACATGGAAAAACCAAAACGTTCATGTCTAAAAATAAAGAGCTTGATACAAACTTACTGAAAATTATTTTCTCCCCGCAAAGGATAGGAGCAGGTATATATGTCATTAACTATTTTTTTTAAGTTGTGCACTATATCTCTAAGTGCTTCGAATACTAAAAAAAAAAAAATTAGGTAACAATAAACCAGAATTTTCCCAATTGCAAGAAAAATATGCATCATTTTTAAAATCAGGGAAAGGGGCCCCTGGGTGGCTCAGTGGGTTAAAGCCTCTGCCTTCGGCTCGGGTCATGATCCCGGACTCCTGGGATCGAGCCCCACATTGGGCCCTCTGCTCAGCAGGGATCCTGCTTTCCCCTCTCTCTCTCTGCCTGCCTCTGCCTACCTGTGATCTCTGTCTGTCAAATAAATAAATAAAATCCTTAAAATAAATAAATAAAAATTAAAAAATACAATCAGGGAGAACACTTAGCTTGTCTTCCCCCTTGGGTGCCAGGAAAAAGTCACATTTTTCTGATAATACAAGTAACTCTGTCTCAAGCAGAATCAGGAAAACCTATTAAAAAATAAGTCTATAACATTAAAGGTCTGTACGTAAGAAAAGAAAAGAAAGAAAGAAAAATACATGGTCAGTAACTACTGCTACAGAAGTCTCTTTCCAGTCGTATCAGGGCTTTATGATTTCATTTCATTCCTTTCGGGGTAAGTCACCAATGTGACAGAGAGCTCAATGGAACTTACCTGAATCAACAGAAATGTTAAGAACGACAAATGGATACTGATGTCGATTATACATGTGATAGACCTCGTTCACGAGCCTGGAGACCTACACACAAAACAAAGATTAAAAAAGAACATCTGTTTCCCAACACGCTGTCTTAACTAGAGGGATGTATTTTAGCAGCTTTATTGAAGCACAGGGGGCCTCCAATAAACTACACGTATTCAAAGTACACAGTTTGATACGTTTACAGTCAAGGTCAGTAAGATTATAATCAAGACCATCAGTACAGCCATTGCCCAGCAAAGTCTCCTCTTGCCCCTCAAAGGGATATTTTTAATTATCAACCCCTAAACCTGGATCTTTTTCCAATCCAAAGATGCTTTTGAAGAAATATCAGAAGATAGAGAGGCAGCCTATTTATCTATTGGTTATGGTATTTTAACTCTGGTGTCGTTAACATGCTGCAGGTGCAATTTAAATGCTCATAGGGTACCTGGGTGGCTCAGTCATTAAGCGTCTGCCTTTGGCTCAGTTCACGATCCCAGGGTCCTGGGATCGAGCCCTGCATCAGGCTCTCTACTTAGCGAGGAGCCTGCTTCTCCCTCTCCACTCTCCCTGTTTGTGTTCCCTCTCTCGTTGTGTCTCTCTCTTTCAAATAAATAAAATCTTAAAAAATAAATAAATGCTCATTAAGTACAGGTTAATGTACACAGAAATGCATTTATACGACTTTATAATGTTATTATTAAATAGGGTCAAACTATAAATTCGCACCATCTACAATCCAGTGGAAAATGCACAGATTGAAACACTAAAGATGCAAAATCAAAACTGAACCACTAAAACCCATGTAACCCTATCAGAATGACCAGCTTCAGTGTGAGGCAGACGGTATCAGGGCCCTAATTTTCTGGAAAAGGGACAGAAGAGGAGAAAACATGAAGCATACGCTCATATGTCAGTCCTGACTAAAAAGTCCACACATGGGGTGCCTGGGTGGCTCAGTGGGTTAAAGCAACTGCCTTCAGCTCAGGTCATGGTCCCAGGGTCCTGGGATTGAGCCCCACATCAGGCTCTCTGCTCAGCGGGGAGCCTGCTTCCTCCTCTCTCTGCCTGCCTCTCTGCCTACTTGTGATCTCTCTCTCTGTCAAATAAATAAAATCTTAAAAAAAAAAAAAAAGTCCACATGATGGTGAACGTTCTGAGACGTTTACTTTCTACAAATAGTGGTAATTTCTATGGTAATAAATATGTGAGTTATCAACTGGTAAGTGTACACACATATAAAAATGCATAAATGAAACAGCTGTACAGTACATTTCTTTAAATGGCTGAGTAAGATAATTTAAAGCCATGTTTCTGAGTCAAAGTCCTAAGTTTCATGTAAATTTCTTACGTCAGGAGACCTTTCTTAGATGATAAATAAAATTGAAAATTAAAGACAAAAGAAAAAGCGAACACACAAAAAAAATCTTTAAATACCTTTGCTGGGTCACAAGGCCGCCCATTGATGAAGAAAAACTGTCTGTCTGTTGAACTTCTTCCAACACCATGAGCACAATAAGAAATGAAGCCTGAGATGCTGTTCAGTGTTCATACGGTAAGGGCAGGATTGCAGAATGAAAGGGTTAGGAACACATCAGAGGGCACATTCTTATATTAAAAACAAAATAAAAACAGAATACCTGGTCACGTGCTAAGTATTAACATTTCAGTTAATGTGTATCTATGTTCCATTCTGATAAATGATTAAAAGAACACAAACCTTCTGGAATGTTCTATAGCTCCTGTAGTCAACAAATTCACCACAGGCAATGCAGTGGGTTCAAAATGTAATTGCTTCAGCTCTCCTCTCATTATTAAATTCTTGGTCTCATGCAAGGAGTGAGTTTCACCTCAGACTCTCATTCTGGAACCTTCCAGATGACCCCAGGGGCTATCCAGGGAGTCCAACTACTTGTATTCATGATTTCTGCCCATATTCCTTGCCCTTTAAAACTATGCTCTCCGTCAGCAAACTCCTGTCTACTAAGGTGCTGTGAAAGTGCTTACTCTCCTTGTGAACTACCTCAAGGATATGCGCACTTCCATAAGAACAATATGTCCGCATAAAGAAACGAGTCCTGGGAAGTCTGGGTGGCTCAGTGGGTTAAAGCCTCTGCCTTCTGCTTGGGTCATGATCTCAGGGTCCTGGGATCGAGCCTCGCATCGGGCTCTCTGCTCAGCAGGGAGCCTGCTTCCCCCCTCTCTCTCTGCCTGCCTTTCTGCCTACTTGTGATCTCTGTCTGTCAAATAAATAATCTAAAAAAAAAAGTAAGTAAAATAAATTTTAACATTTAAAAAAAGGAAACAGGGGTGCCTGGGTGGCTCAGTGGGTTAAGCCTCTGCCTTCGGCTCGGGTCATGATCCCAGGGTCCTGGGATCGAGCCCCGTGTTGGGCTCTCTGCTCAGCGGGAAGCCTGCTTCCTCCTCTCTCTCTGCCTGCTTGTGATCTCTGTCAAATAAATAAATAATCTTAAAAACAAATAAATAAATAATAAAAATTTTAAAAAAGAAACAGTGATTTTAAGATTAAAATCACTATCTTTAAAAACGAAAAGCTCCAGAGAAAACGTTTGATCGCAGTTTTCCCCTCTGCAGCCATCTACTCACTGGAAGAGGGTGCGGAGGGCGTCGGCTTGGCTCAGCCCGAACTCTTCACAAACCGAGTCACTAGGGGGCAGCTGAACAAAGGGAATGAGGCTTTGCAGCTAAAAGAAAGCAAGTCACAGTTAATTCCTAACAAAAACAGGAGGAACCCAACTTCAAAAAGGAAGATACAGAATGAGGGCTTTGGGTGTTTTCTTTCCCTGGACAGGCCATTCCCATTAAGAGCACAAAGAGTTTCAACTGCTGCTTCTGGCAGTAAGAATAAATGTGATTTTTTAAATTAGAAAGATGAACTGCTTGGGCTCGTCCTTGTCCGTAATGAATACATTGCCCACAACATATTTTTTTCAGATGGAGAGTAATAGGAGACTTTTCTTCTCTGGAAGAATAAAGTAAAACAATCTATCAGGCCTCAACCTTCATTTCTGTGATAAGTACCTAATTCAAAAATCAATCATTGGGGGCACCTGGCGGGGTCAGTCTGTGGAGCGCGCACGACTCTCGATCTCGGGGTTGTTAAGTTCCATCCCCACGCTGGGCGTAGAGCTTACTTAGAAATAATAATCTTTTAAAAAGGAAAAGTGAGGGGCGCCTGGGTGGCTCAGTGGGTTAAGCTGCTGCCTTCAGCTCAGGTCATGATCTCAGGGTCCTGGGATCAAGCCCCGCATCGGGCTCTCTGCTCTGCAGGGAGCCTGCTTCCTCCTCTCTCTCTCTGCCTGCCTCTCTGCCTACTTGTGATCTCTCTCTGTCAAATAAATAAATAAAATCTTTAAAAAAATAAAAAATAAAAAAAAAAGGAAAAGTGATTACTGGATTTCATTTTTTATTCCTTGGAAAGGACAATGGAAAGCTGCCCTAACTATGTATGGGAGCAACAGAATGCTTCTTAAATAACTGGTCACCACTACCTGTTTCTGCCCAAACACCGAGGCAATATTTTCCTTTATGCTGCAGCTCCCGCTGGTGCAGACCACCGGCTGCCGTCTCCCTTGTCCCACCTGATTGCTGCAGCTGACACGGACGCCCGCCGAAATGATACAGTACGCGTGCAAGACCTGGACCATTTTGGCGTACTCCTGGGTGAAAAAAACGCAAATGCCAGACTCCGCGTTACTTTAATCCTACAAGAACTACATGATTCAAGTCAAAACACGCATCTACCTCTGTACGTGGTGTAAAAGAGAATTCACCAGCTCCGGTCCCTAGTCACACTTCTCTCGTGCCCACGGTGTCCATGCCCACTGCTGTAAATTTATTTTTATTTATTTTATTTTTATACTTAGAGAGAAAGAAAGCATGAGTGGGGAGGGATGAGGGGGAGGAGCACAGGGGGAGAAGGAGAATCTCAGGCAGACTCCCTACTGAGCCAGAGCCTGACACCGGGCTCCGTCCCACGACCCTGAGGTCATGACCTGAGCCAAAAAAAAGAGTCAGATGCTCAACTGACGAGCCACCCAAGGGCCCCCATGCCTGCTGCTATAAAAATCCAAAAGTGCATTCCCTTCAACCCTGTAATCCTTTCTCTGTTAAAAATATTCTATTCTTATAGAAAGACTGGCACAATCAATCAAAGATATATGACAAAAATGTTCACTTGATCAATTGAAAATTGAAAAATTAACCTAAACAACCATCAACAAGAAGCTAATTACGGGACATCCCTATCATGGCAGAATGATAAAGACTAAAGTAATGAGTCAGCCAAAAAGGTACCTACAATATATAATATGATCCTAATTTTTAAGAAAAAAAAAAAAATCAAAACATACGCATAAAGGTTCTGTACATCTGTATACATGTTTGGACATACACCAAACTCTGGGAGGTCAGCTGAGACAACATCAACTTTCTACTACCTACAACTCTGTATTACTTAAATGTTTCATATTCTGTATTGCTTGATTTCCTTATACTAATTATTCAATTTATCTCCATTTTTTTTTCAAGATTTATAAAGATGCGAAACTAAAAGGAGTCTGGAGAGACATGTAACAATCTGTCAACAGTGGTCATCTCTGGCAAAGATGAGTTCTTTATTCCTATAATTTCTGAAGCACCGGTTTTCTTACGATGAGATATAAAAAAAGTTTTTTTCTATGTAAAAAAATTTTTTAATAAAGATTTTATTTATTTATTTGGCAGAGATCGTAAGTAGGCAGAGAGGCAGGCAGAGAGAGGAGGAAGCAAGCTCCCGATGAGCAGAGAGCCTGATGCGGGGCTCCATCCCAGGACCCTGGGATCATGACCTGAGCCGAAGGCAGAGGCTTTAACCCACTGAGCCACCCAGGCACCCCAAAAATGTTTTATTTTTAAATAAAGGGACGCCTGGGTGGCTCAGTAGGTTAAGAATCTGCCTTCAGCTCAGGTCATGATCTCAGGTTCCTGGGATTGAGTCCTGCACTGGGCTCCTTGCTCAGCAGGGAGCCTACTTCTCCCTCTTCCTGCTGCTCTCTCTCTCTTTCTGACAAATACATTTAAAAATCTTCAATAAATAAATAAGAAAAATGTTTAAATTTTGCCTGTAGCAAATATACATGTTTGTGAAATGTCATAGTTAAACCAGTACAAACTGCTTTATGAGAAAGTTTTTAGCTGCCTATATTTATATCACTTTTTGATTATGAAAAAATATATATACAAAACAGAAAAGCACAAGGAAGACAGCAAAAAGCACACATGATCGCACATCCCAGGGTAACCACTGGTGACAGTCACTCATCTTCACTTCCAGCCTTCTTTCTACACATTTTAGGCCGGTTACTTTGTTTTTATAAAACTGTAGTTACCTGAAGTATAATTACGTATACATATATTTATACACACTTTTTAACTGCTTTTTTAAAAAATATTTTATTTGTCAGAGAGAAAAAGAACACAAGCAGGGCGAGCAGCAGGCAGAGGGAGAAGCAGGCTCCCCACTGAGCAGGGAACCTGATGTGGGACTCGACCCCAACTGAAGGCAGATGCTTCACTGAATGAGCCACCCAGGCGCCCCTATAACTGCTTTCTTAAACACAATTATATAACATTCGGTTACTTCATTTTCATTCAACTTCATACAAGTTGTAATAAATCATTTTTTAGGAAACCAAGAAAAATAATCTTATTAAGACCACAGATGGGGGCACGTGGGTGGCTCAGTCAGTTGGGCATCCAACTCTTGATTTCGGCTCACGCTGTGATCTCAGGGTTGAGAGATCGAGCCCCCAACGGGCTCCACACTCAGTATAGAGTCTGCTTGAGATTCTCTCTCTCCCTCTCCTTCTGCCCCGTCCCCACCCCCAGCTCCTGTGCAATGCTCTTGCTCTCTAAAATCTTTAATAAAAACAAACAAAACTACAGATAAAATTTAAAAATTTACTTCTTAAAGAACTCAATCCCATGTTAGAACACTTAATATGCCTTGATGATTTTTTTTTTTTCCCCAAGAAAAAAAAAGTGGGGTGGGGGTAAATCAACCTAAAGTACAGGCTTTGGTGGGAAAAGGTAAACCAAGCACTTTACAGAAAAATTCAGGGAAGAGAATTCACCAAAGGGTTAACTTTAGTTTCATGCATGTTATGCCACTGAGGCTCTGGGACGCTGGGGTTCTGGACTGACTGTACCTTTTTAATATTCCTTTGAAACTCTTTATGACGTACAGGAAGCGTGTGAAACAGCTGCTGCACACTGACGGTCGTCCCTCTGGGGCGTGGGTGGTGGGTTTTCTGGACGATCTTCCCATTGTGATCAAACACCAGTCGAGTCCCGACCTTCGCAGATGTGTGGCAGGTGGAAATAGTCACATCGCTGTGAGAGAGAGCAGGCGCCACGGGATCAGAAACTCACAGGGGCTGCGAATCACATGCTCATTTTTCTGACTTTCGTGCTCTAAAACCCCTCCTGAAAAAATGCGGATCCCTCTGAGACCATCCAAGAAAGTTTCCATGAGTGAGGAGTCGTCATAGCATCTAAGCCTTCGCACCTAGCGGACAGTGAGACAGAGTTCTGTAAATGTTCTGTTTTGATCAAAGCTTTGATATTTGTGTTTTGATTAGGCTGCAAAATAAAAGATCTCAGAGCTTACATATTAATGAATGAAGATGTATTTCTCAGTTTTAGTCCTACTGTTCTAACAATTTTTAACAAGGATCAAAAAAATATTATAGTTCCAATGTATAAATGACAATTCATATAAATTTAGAATCTGTTATACATAATTAAGAACTTTGGTTAAATTTTTTTCCTAGGGGCGCTTGGCTTAGTCGTGAAGGGTCTGCCTTTGGCTCAGGTCGTGATCCCAGGGTCCTGGGATTGAGCCCACATCTGGCTCCCTGCTCGGCAGGAAGCCTGCTTCTCCCTCTCCCACTCCCCCTGCTTGTGTTCCCTCTCTCCCTCTCTCTAGCAAATAAATAAAATCTTTTTTTTTTTAAGATTTTATTTATTTATTTGACAGACAGAAATCTCAGGTAGGCAGAGAGGCAGCCAGAGAGAGAGGAAGGGAAGCAGGCTCCCTGCTGAGCAGAGAGCCCGATGCGGGGTTTGATCCCAGGACCCTGAGATCATGACCTGAGCCGAAGGCAGAGGCTTTTACCCACTGAGCCACCCAGGCACCCGCAAATAAATAAAATCTTAAAAAATTTTTTTTTCCTGACCGTTTAAATAAATCAAAACCAACACGACTATAACTTACAGTCTCTGTGCTGTTTTGACACGGAGAAGGGCAACAATTTTCTTTACAAGAGTATTTACTTTGTTTCATTGCTTACATTTCGAAAGTATTACCACTTAGATTGGCAGTAAGATAAAACAGAATGTGGAAGTTAGAAGTTGAAGCATTCAGGATAGAAAAGAATAAGCAATGATTCTAATCCATACATTTTCATTTTCAGAGAGATTTTTTTATAAGGGGTCGAGTTAGTAGACAAAAATATTCCATCACCTCAGTGCACAAAGTGAGCTCAGAGCTTCTCCCCGAAAGCCAAAAGTTTCAACGTGAGTTAGGTCAGCAAAGTCTTGAATCTTAGAAGTGTGATGTTTCAGAGCTGAAAAAGAGGTACACGGTAAGACCCAAGACATCTCAAGTGATATACCACTGACTATTCACAATACCTGCTAAAGTAACTGGTTTCTAAAAAGTCATTTTTGTGTTTCCAAAGACTGTGAGTCAGTTTTTGAACCATTTTGCCCAAATATTTTAAAATAGGATGAGAAAAATTCAACTTACTTAAGCCTTCAAAGTTGTCTTCTTCTACCCCGCATCCATTGTCTGAAACTTCAATGAGAGCCACCCCATAGTCTTTAAGCCTGAGATCTGAAAAGTTTAACATACTCATTTCTCAAAGAACTAGTCCATCAAAAGCATTTATAGTGACACGATTTATAACTTACCTAACGCAAAGGTGAGTCATAACTATACTCATTTAAATGTACTATTGTCATTTCATTTGGTGTATTTCATTTTTTTAAAGGCCCTCTTGGCAAATTATTAACCAGGATAAAATAGTTGCATTTTCTTCCTTTCCTTCCTACCTTTCTTTCAAAAGGATCATTTTAACATAGTCATTAAAGAGATGAGGCTCTGGAATCTGACTTCCCAGAATCATGATCCCAGCTGTGGAACCTCAAAAGCTGCAAATTCCTGTGCCTTCATTTTCTTATTTGTAAAACAGGTAAAATTACAACAATAATAATTCTTATCTCATAAGGTTGTTCTGAATCTTAAAAAGAGCCATGCGGCACATTAGTAAGAACAAAATAAAAGGTAACTGCGTTTACGATTACTACTATCTACCTAAGTATGAGGCACCTAAGAGATGCTAAATTAAAGTTTAAGAAATAAAATTTCTGGGGCGCCTGGGTGGCTCAGTGGGTTAAAGCCTCTGCCTTCGGCTCAGGTCATGATCCCAGGGTCCTGGGATCGAGTCCCGCATCGGGCTCTCTGCTCAGCACGGAGCCTGCTTCCCCGACTCTCTCTGCCTGCCTCTCTGCCTGCTTGTGATCTCTGTCTGTCAAATACATAAATAAAATCTTTAAAAAAATAAAATAAAATTTCTCAGTCTACCAACATTTGATGGTCTCATTACAATCACAAGTGTTTCTTGAATAAAGGAGTAAAAACTGATGGTTCCCTGTGGCTTAAGACTCTCCCGAACTTACCGATAGTAGTGGCTCCAGCATCCACGCTATTTTCAACCAACTCCTTCACAGCAGTACTTAAACTGAGTACTACTTGTCCAGAACAAATCTGATGGACTGACTTGCGATCGATAGGTTTGATGGCCTTCGCAAGTTCTGTGCTAAAGACACGCGTTATGAGAACCACAGTGAGGATGCATTTATGTATTTTCATCTTGGTTTTAAATGCAGGAGATGAGTCGTCTCTACTAATAGCTCACGCATCTGACACGTGCGTTTATTACATTAGCATATCCATTGATTACATTCACAAATACACATGTTGTCCTACAATTCTTACACTTTCGTCAAAAAAAATCCTCTGAATAGATACTTCCAATGCAATGGATATTTAGAAATTTAGTTATGCTGGGATCTACATGGAGGAAACACATGTACCCCTCCACCAATGGGTCTATAATCTTCGGTGACAATGGGCTCTTCTTCTGACAAGTGAAAGCAACACTTCTCCCACCAGTAGAAAACCCAACAGCACGGTGGGAAATACACACTGTTTATGTGAAAACCAAAACCATCTTAGAAACTGGGTACCTGTTATATAACTATTTCCATAGGAGCCTTTGAATCTCCCCTCCAAGTCCTGCCTGACAGCTGCTGCTTTAGCAAAAACCCCCAAAGTTCTTGCTGTACCTACCTTAAGAGTTTCACAACCAATCTGTTTCTACTCTCTCCCTATTCCAATCCACCCTCAACGCTACCAGTTACTTAAGAAATCACAGAAATGGACAAGTAACTTCTCTGCCTAAAAAATCTACTAGTACAGGTGTGCCCAGCTGGATCATTTGGAGGAAGATGGGACTCTTGATCTCGGGGTCCTGGGTTTGAGCCCCATACTGGGTGCAGAGATTACTTTAAAAATAAATAAATTAATTAAATAAACTTGGGGGGGGGATCTGCTAGCATCCCATTGTCTGTTATATGAAAATCTAGTCCTATGAAAAACTGGACCCAAACCTACTTTTCTCTCGTTCTCTCCAATCCTCCGTTCACCAATTCCCCTATATTCTAGTTACAACAAACTGTTTCCTGAATATCACAAGCTCTTTTAGACAGTGCACCTTGTCCATACACGTCTGTCTAGACCGTTCCCCTCTTCCTCCTCTGCCTAGCAAACTCCTGCTCATCCCAAGAACACATTCCTTCTGTTCACTAGTTTAGCAATTTTTTTTTTTTTAAGAGGCTCAATGGATAATGTGGTTTTAATAGAACCCAGGAGCCTCCCTGCGAGAGAAATCTTTGGGTAGTCTCCCACAACTGCTAACACACAGCAGACCCTCAATAAACTATAAAACAAGCAACAAACATCTTTACTCTTCATTCCGCCTTGCAAAAAACTTCTCTCAGGTTTCTCTTAAATGTGGAGACTGCAGAGGACAACACAAAATGGAAAGAAGTGTCTCTGACACTTACTTACTCGGCAACACACCACAGGCCACAAGTCCACTTCCGAATTTATTTTGAGGAAGGGGGATGAAATATGTAAACACGGACAGCGAATGTGCAAGACTAGCCGGGACACTCGCCCCTGCGAACTGGGTTACTAGCCAGCAATGATATGCTCAAGGGGATGCCAAACTTCTGCATTTTTGAAACCTGTGCGGCTATGCAAACTAGCACGTGCCTTGAAGCCTCCCCCAAATAATCGCAATTTAAAACAAAAAAAAAAAAAAAAGAGAGAGAGAGAGAGAGAGAGAGAAACCAGGTAGAAAGGAAGTGAGTTCAGTTTCCTGGGATGTCGTGCTCCCGCTGCCAGTCCCCGGACACGTCCAGGCGTCTAGGCAGAGCTTGCCTGGGAGCCGGCCGGATCCCCCCGCCGACCCCGACCGCAAAGCGCCCTCGAAAGGGCAGCGGGTCTGGGGAGCGCCGAAGAGCCCGCTCCGGGGCCCCCGCAGGCTCCCCCAGCGCCGCGGTCTCCTTCCCTCCCTTTCAGGGGTCTGGAACGCCGTGGGCATCAAGGATGGCTACCGCGAGGGGACACCGCACGCATCGCTCACCTCGGCCCTTCCGCTAGCTCCATGGATCCAGAACCCGACCCGCCTCCCGGACTCGATACAGTTCCCGATGCAGCTCCCACGGAGGCTCCGCCTCCCTGTCGCCCATTGGCTGCTTCCGACACCGTGCCCCGCCCCTTCCGGATGGGGCCTCCGTCGCTTCCCACACCCCCTTCTTGCCGATTGGTTGTGTAAAAAGTCGAGGCTGTGACGTCCCGAGGGTGCGGGCCAATTAGGCCGCACGGACTGCGCTTTCCCGAAAGGCCGCAGCCGGATCGGAAAGGAGGTGGCTGTAGGCTCTTGTGGTGTCCGACGGTTTCTGAGCGTTCGTGTCCCTCACCCGCCCCCTTCCGTTCTTCGGCTCCCAGGATGCCGATGTACCAGGTAAAGCCTTATCACGGTGGCAGCGCGTCCCTCCGTGTAGAGCTTCCCACCTGCATGTACCGGCTCCCCAACGTGCACGGCAGGACAGGCAGCCCGGCGCCGGACGCAGGCCACGTGCAGGTAGGACAGCGCGGCCCCGCCCCGCCCCCACCCGCTCTGAACGTACGTTTTCCCCCACCCCCACCCGGTCCAGTGCGCAGGCGCCTTGTCTCATCCGCCGTCTTCCACCCAGTGCGCAGGCGTCGTGGCCGGGCCAGTGGAGTTGAGGACGTGGGGGACCTGGGATCCGACCTGGCGGCTGTACCCCGGCCCGACGCTTGCTTCAGCTCGGTGTGCGCGTTCTGTTTATTAAAGAGTTAGTTCTCTTGTATCTGTTTCTGTTTCCGCTTATGGCTACTAAAGCTTTTCTGTTGCCAAATTGTAGCCACAGAAAAGTGAGGAGCACGTTATTTTGAGGAATTCTAAAGCGAACTCCATAGTCACCCAAGTTAACAGGACGTTGTCAGCGCCCCGAGTGCCCGACCTCGGTGGTCCGTGTGTCCTGAGTCTGCGCCCCGCCGTCTTGAGCTGCCTTCCGCTGACCTGGCTCCCGGGGCCGCTGGGGGCGGGTCAGCCTCCGTGAGCGGCGAGCTGTGCTATAGACCAGGGCGTGCACCGGAGCTGGAGCTCGGGGTGGGATTGCCGGCTGTCGGGGGTGGGATGTGTTCACCTGGACCCGGTAAACCGCTCCCCGAGCGGCGTGTGTGCAGGTTTGTGTGCTCCTCGGCCGTGGGCGCGGAATACCTGGTGCGTGCACCCAACGCTGGTGGGTGCACCGTGGGAGCCTCATGTAGTTTTTACTTTTTATTTTTTTTATTTTTTTTAGATTTTATTTTATTTACTTGACAGACAGAGATCACAAGCAGGCAGAGAGGCAGGGAGAGAGAGGAGAGGAAGCAGGTTCCTTGCTGAGCAGAGAGCCCGATGCGGGGCTCGATCCTAGGACCCTGGGATCATGACCTGAGCCAAAGGCAGAGGCTTTAACCCACTGAGCCACCCAGGCGCCCCCTCATGTAGTTTTTAGTTCAGGTTTTCTAGACTTCTGAATCACTGGAGCTCCTTGTCGCGTTGGCTGATCATTTTGGTGGTCTCTTTTGTAAAGTGTCTGCCCAAGCCTTTCTGGTTTTCATTGGTTGCAAATTGCACGTCTTGGGTTTACAGGCTTATTAGGTCCGTTCCAGCTGAAGAGGCGGGAACAGGTGATTTTTGTAGTCCGTTTTCTCTTGGGGTGTTATCCTTCACTTTAAGTAGGCTGCAGGCCCATGGCTACAACTCACAACTCTAAATCAACACCTGAGCTGAGTTACTGACTGAACCACCCAGGGGCCCCCTCCTTCACTTTGTCTTGCGTCTTCTGCCTAGATTGGAAGGCTGGTGGTTGGGTTAGTTGGCAAACAGTGATACAGTTGTTGTCTCATGAGGGAGCTAAGACAGAAATAGCACCGTGATCCACAGCCGTTCAAGTGCACTGCCTCAGGAAACTGAGGACAAAACCCAGACCCAGAGTGGGAAGTGTCACATCTCATTTGATACAGAGTCTTTTTTTTTTTTTTTTTGAGTATGCTGCTTAACTTCCTCGGCCTTTCAACTGTGACCTTCTAAGACACCCAGGCCCACTTGTTTAGCAGATGATAACAATATAGACAAATAATTAGAAATCAAGCATATCACAGGCAGATAGGAGCAACACAAAGGATAAACTGTTTCTGAAATGCGTATAAAAGAAATGGATAAACACAGTATGCCCAGGCTTGATCTAATCTGAGCAGGAAAACAAGGGAAGGGTACAGGTAAAGCAGATGTCGAGCATTTCCTCATTCCTCACATCAAGACGGGTGGAACCAAGCTGTCCTGGGCTCCCAGTCACAGGCCACTGTTACAAATGCAGGATTTGTTTTATGCATTGTTTACTGTGCTGACTGGAGTGGAGAATCCAGTAGGCACTTCCTTGCCCGGGTTTATCAGGGATCCTACTCCGGTTTGTAGAATTGAGCAAGCTGGTGCACACACAGCGTGCAAATCAGACCCGCTAAAAGGGACTGGAAGGCTCCTCGAGGACTATCACCGAGGAACAGACAGATACTACACACTAGCAGCCCTACCCGTCACACCCTGCACCCAGACTTATTTCCATTCAGCACCTCATTAATTCCTTGCCACACTGAAGTAACTCTTTATGCTTCTTTGCTCTACCCACAGGTCAGTCGTCTTACATTTCTTTGCTGTTGGTCTTAAACAAGAGCGGCAGGCTAGGGGAGGTGAGAAAGTGCAGATTAGGAGAAGAGGGAGGGGCGTCACAGGTAGAAGGAACAGAACAAAAGCCCTGTGGCAGATGGGGGCATGGTGGGTTTTAGGGACCCAAAGGACAGCACAGCAAGTGGAGAGCATGGGGGAGCGTTTTGGAGAGCAGATGGTCAGAGGACAGGTCACACAGGCTATTTCTCAACCCTAGTTAACGGCTTTGTTTTCAGGCAAGGAGCCTATGAGGTTAACGAGGAAGAGCAGTGATGTGATCCACATTTGTTTTCATCTCTCTGGCTGCCGTCTTAGGAGTGGGTTGGAGAGGTGACCAGTGGAAGCAGGCCAAGTGAAAGTGGTATCTTGAACTTGGGCAGTGACAGCTGAGGCAAGCTTAGAAGCCAGTGGATTCCAGGGGCTCCTGGGTGGCTCAGTGGGTTAAGGCCTCTGCCTTCAGCTCAGGTCATGATCTCAGGGTCCTGGGATCCAGCCCCGCATCGGGCTCTCTGCTCAGCGGGGAGCCTGCTTCCCCTTCTCTCTGCCTGCCTCTCTACCTGCTTGTGATCTCTCTCTGTCAAATAAATAAAATCTTTAAAAAATAATAAAAAAAAAAGTAAGTCTGTAGAGATTTGAGTTTTTTTTTCCTCAGCAAATGTTATTGGTTACTTTGTAGCAGTCACTATACCAGGCAAGAAAGATGCAAAGATTCAGTGAACAAAGGACGTAAGCATTCCATACTTCAGAAGCTCTACATTTCAGCAGTGAAAAGGTTCTGGATGATTCTAAGATGGAAGAGTGCCAGTACTGTGTGGAGAATGACGTGGGGAAATTGATCATCTGACCCCATGGACTTACATTCCGAAGTCATATGATGCATTTTGTTTAGCCTCCTTGTGGTCCATTTTCCCTTCACTTGGTATAAATTGCTAAGTTACATTCTCATTGCCCCCCCCCCCAGTGTTTTTCTATTTGTTAAATAAACAAAGTATTTTGAACTGATTTGACATTAAGAATAAAGAACAATGATTTGGGTTCATTTTCCGTGCTCTGTTCTTAAATTACCTGAAATACGAGTCCTACAACTTCAAAATGGCTTTCAGTCATGTGTTTTTGTTGTAAAGCATTTGGGATCTCTTTGCAGGACTCTTGGACTGTGGGAAAAACGAGATGATTCTGCTGCCTCGTTTTAATATCTTTTCATGGGTGGGGGGTTTGATGAATTCATGGAATTCAGCAGAAGACAACTGATCAAATTTGAACACTGCCGTGATATTAGAGGAAATGAACGTTTTGATGTCGGTTTGTTTAGGAGGAATCTGACCCTTCTCTTCAAGCTCTTGAGTCCCGCCAAGATGACATTTTAAAACGTCTGTACGAACTGAAAGCTGCCGTTGATGGCCTCTCCAAGATGATTCAGACACCAGACGCAGATGTGGATGTAACCAACATAATCCAAGCTGATGAGCCCACTGCTTTCTCGACCAGCGCATTGGACTTAAATTCAGTGCTCGGAAAGGTGAGTCCGTCTGGAGGTCTGTAGAGAACGCCAGCGGCGAGGTTGTTGTTAGTGCTGGGAAACTGTGCTCTTGTGATTCAAGCTTTGGTTTTCTAGTTCTCAAAGGTGGTACAGAGAGCATGTTCTTTTTTCCTCCCCTAAATGATCGTGCCTTTGCACAGAAGAGATTTGTGAGCTATGAGTGAAGCCAAAGCAAGTTGTTTGTAAAGCTGCTTGACTTCTCAGACCCAGTGGAGAAGAACTGGGAGGATCCCTAGGCAGGGATAGGAGTTGAGTTTCAGCTCCCCACCATTCCAGGCCGTGTGTGACGCAGGCCAGAGATGGGCATCACTCCAGCAGCCTCCAAGCCTAGACAAACAGGCCTGTGTCCCCTCAGTGCTTCTCAGGTCCAGCGAGTCCATCCTGACTCTGAGAGCAGCCTGAATCCGAGTGTTGACCGCCTAGGCCATCTCATGGGTCAGGTGTCTGTTGCTACATTCAGTTTGTAGTCTTAGAATTAAGTTGCATCCGCCACCTCTAAAGATCAGTCTGCGGGCTTTGGCTAATTTAGGTGACAGTGTGATATGCAAAAAAGAGTATCTTATTTCTAAGTGGTATTACTGAGAGTACAAAAGAATCCCAAGAAGCCTCTGGAGTTGATGGTAGAAGTGCTACTGTGTGAGACCTGACAGGTGGAGGCGGGGTTGCAGGGTCTCCCGGGTGACCTTGACCCTCTGCACTCAGGTTCTTTGATCACCCGGTATGTTTGCCTCCACTGAGGACCCGAGACCCGGCCAGGCCCCCAGGGAGCCAGTCTAGTTGACAAATCAGTGGTCACGCAGAGCTGTGCCTGTGCCTCAGGTGCTGGGAAGGCTTCCCCGGGCACATAGTGGTTAAGGTGAATTTTGATACCTCCGAAGGCATAGCATCGAGTTCAGAGAACTACAAAGCATTCGTGAATAGGTGGACGTGATGGCCTTAGGTTGGTAGTGCTAAGACTCTTAGATCGTGGTGGGGTGTGTACAGAAAGCCAAGGAATTTGAATTTGGCCTCCATGGTATTAAGGAGTTTATTATAGAGTAAATGCATGAAATAAAGTCCACATCTAAAAAGGCAGTATGTTTTAGTCCTTTAGTTAAGGTTTTTCAGGTTTTTCAGACTTAGCCTGCTTGCCGTCACCAGTGACATTTGGAACCAGGTCCCTATTCAGGGAACTCTTCATTGACTCAGGCAAACCCATGTAGAAACCATGCTGTCGGGTGGTCAGGTGTCGGAAAGATTTGGTAAATGGGGTGATTGCATGTTTTTTGTTTTTTGTTTTTTAAATAACTTAGGAAGTGTCATTCTTCATGTGTTGTTTTACTGACTTCACAGCGAAGTCAGCCTTCTATTTGCGGATATCCGCTGCGCCAGGGTTCAGGGCTGGAGTCGGCTCACATCCCTGCTCCACTTCGTACTGAGCCCCGTGAGCTGGCAGATTGCCTCCCCAGCTGGGAGGTGGGGGTGACAGTGGGCGCTGAGGATGCCGTTCAGTAACCCAGGGCAGGCCCTGAGAACAGCGCTAGGGACCCAGGCACTCAGGTGGCTGCTAACGGTCTGTGCTGTGTTTGGGCTTCCCCTGCAGGATTACGGGACGCTGAAAGACATCGTGATCAACGCAAACCCAGCCTCCCCTCCCCTGTCCCTGCTGGTGCTGCACAGGCTGCTGTGCGACCACTACAGGGTCCTGTCCACCGTGCACACGCACTCCGCAGTCCAGAGTGTGCCAGAAAACCTCCTCAGGTGCTTTGGCGAGCAGGCCAAAAACCAGCCCCGGCACGAGTATCAGCTGGGTTTTACTCTGATCTGGAAGAATGGTAAGCAGGGAAGGCGGGGCAGGGCTCGTAGGCTCTGAAATGAGAGGGGCCCCCTGAGTTCAGTAAGAGGCAGCGAGGGGCCGGGACCAGGACATTCTTCAGCCGCTTACTGTCGGGTCACAGCCCCTATAAGTCTAGGGAGTGTGTGGGCTGGTTCTGGAAAAGGAGCACAGATGAGCCTTATGAGGACGGACAGGGACTCCTGGTTTCCAGTCCTCATCCTGCAATTAAATTCTGAGGCACAGAGGTTGGAAAATAGGTCTGCAGTCCCTTCTGGCTTGAAAATGGTCATAATCAAATACCAGAAATGGTGACTTTTTTTAACATAGAGCTTGCGTTCTATAAATATCCAGTTCAAACTTTCTTGATCAAACACATTTTGGAGGGGCAGCTGGGTGGCTCAGTGGCTTAAAGACTCTGCCTTCGGCTCAGGTCATGATCTCAGGGTCCTGGGATCGAGCCCCACATCGGGCTGTCTGCTCAGTGGGGAACCTGCCTCTCCCCCCCCCCCCCCCGCCGCCTACTTGCGATTTCTGTCAAATAAATAAAAATAAAATCTTTTAAAAAAAAAAGACATGTTTGGCGACCAGACAAAATGTGACGTTCATGAAAATTCGTTCCTTTGCCACCAGTTCCCAATCATCAGCAACTGCCCTCTCCCCATTTGTTGTTGAAGCTGTTACCAGACACCGTGTGCTTCTTGCCTTTCAGTGCCGAAGACTCAGATGAAGTTCAGCGTCCAAACCATGTGTCCCATCGAAGGAGAAGGGAACATTGCACGGTTTCTGTTCTCTCTGTTTGGCCAGAAGCAGGACGCCGTAAATTTAACCCTCATAGATAGCTGGGTGGATATCGCGATCTTTCAGCTGAAAGAGGGCAGCAGTAAAGAGAAAGCTGCCGTGTTCCGCTCCATGAACTCCGCTCTCGGGAAGAGCCCCTGGCTGGTGGGGAATGAACTCACCGTGGCCGACGTGGTGCTGTGGTCGGTGCTGCAGCAGACAGGCGGCTGCGGAGGGACGGTGCCGGCCAACGTGCAGAAGTGGATGAGGGCGTGCGAAAACCTGGCGCCCTTCAGTACGGCCCTCAAGCTCCTCCAGTGAGTTTCCGTAACTCTGAAAGGTTGACTGCGAGAATGGTGCTGCCTCAGGCCTGTCGTGGGTGAAGGAACCTGTACTCAGATCAGTGTGTTTCGGCCAGTTGCCTAGAATCAATAAAGGCGTCCTATGATTTGTGGGTTTCACTTTATTTAAAATTCATCCAAGTCGTGGGCACGTGCCAGCGTGCAGACACTTTTTTGAGATACACAGTGAACGCATCCCATTGGGGCCTGTGAGAGACGTGGGTCGGTGGGGAGTGCTGAGTAAAGGGGACGCTGTGGGAACGGTGCAGGGGGCAAAAACAGGAACACTCCTGCCAGAGCTACTTTGGGATGATTTAGAGATTCGGGGGCAAGAGACACAAAGCTTAGAAAGGGCAGGAGTCTGGAGTGATGCCAGACAGAGAAGAAGGTTGGAGGAGGTACATGGCGCTGCTGAGAGCCAGGCAGTGAGCTCCTCGGACATCTTCCTGGTAATCGACAGGCAGCCAGTGCAGGCCGGGGCGCGCACGGTGACAGGCGGGGTAGGGACACGTACCCAGATCTGCGCAGAAGGACGTTCTAGAGGACAACCTGGTGGTGAGCAGCGTTCAAAGGGGAAAGAGTTGAGGACGGTGCCTAAATCTCGGAGACTGGACAGTGATACTAAAAACCAGGAGTTTGTGGGATACGAGCAGGAAGAGAGCAAAATAGGTTTAGTTTAGAGCCAGTTTCAGTTCAAAGTGCTGGATCATAAAAGAATTCCTTAAGGACACAGTTTGGGAGAACTTCTACAACTTTAATAAGTCTTATCCAGGCTCACTACATAGAACTATACCATCTATCCTCTAACACAGACGAAATTTACATTCCAGTTCACCAGAGAACGAGAAGTCCACATTCTCATTTACGGAGCCTAATTAATGCAGGTCAGGCACATCCCCATCTTTCATGTCGTCCTTGGCCCCTCTCTCCTGGGAAAGGAGACTCAGCTGCTTCTTTAGTTCTTCGATTTCTTTTTCTTGCTCCAGTATTTTCATCTGTAGGGTGAGATTAACCTGTCAAGAGAAAATGTTAAATTCCATTTAAATGGCCTCTTCCATTTTCAATATACAGGCCTACCTCCTTTTGCCCGATACGCCTGAATTCCAGGCCCCGCAGTTCGCGAAGCGGCGCCAGCATCAGGTCCCCACGGCTCCGTTACTAACTGGGCACCTCAGTCCACGACACACGTCACCACCAGGGGCCAGCCATCACTTTCTCATGGCACACACCCAGGCCATGTGTGTAGCTGTGTTGCCGTGTGTCCCGACAACGGACAGAGCAGCAAGCTCGTGGAGAGCAAGGAGGCTGGTGGCGGCATCAAATTGCAACGTGTGGTCTTAGAGAAGGAACGGCCAGCCAAGGGGGTGCTGCTCCTGCCGCCGGAGTGTGCAGCCCCAGGACCAGGCGAAGAGGACTTAGCAGAAATGAGGAAAAGGATGACGATGCCCCAGAGAAACTGACACCAGCAAAATTCACACTGAAAGAACTCTCAGAGGTCTCTCACAGCTTCAAAAGTGCGAAGGATAAAACCTTGGTCGCTGCTCCAAGCTTAGGAGTGGACAGTTCACCAAGGCCCAGAAAAGACCCTCCCTCTGTATCCTAGGTTCTACGGCGAGCTGCGGGCAGGCAGTGTTCAAACCACTCTTGAGCATGTCAATTCTTAATTACAGGGCACTAATAAATAGTAGTTTTACCACTTGCTTCACTTCTACATACCTCCGCAACTGACAGAGTTTTTAATATTCTGAGAAACACTTTTGAAGGTCACAGGGCAGCCGTAACTTCCCGTGAATTACTAAGATCCCCTTGCGTGGTCTGAGCTCAGCGTGGTCATTTTCACAGTCCTGTATGAACGATCACGCAAACCAAAGACCGCCTGTCCACACAAGTTTTCTCTCTATAGGCATGTGGAGGCTATTTAATAAAAAAATTCTACAAGAGAAACACCATAAATGCCAAATAACTATGGTCTCTGATAACTAACTTAACTTGGAGTTAGAAAATCCCTTCCATAGCAGGAGATAAATTTAATCACCACATCTGTTGTTTCCAAAGGCACTACACCTTCCTGTTTACCACTGAAGCTAGTAAAATTCACGGTTTTACCTGAAACTTAGTAACCCTCAAACAGAAAATGAATCGACGGAACAGTTACTACAAACAGCACCCAGACCAGTGTGCGTCAGAACGACTTCAGGTATCTGTTACACAAGGGCCATGGCCCCTCTGCCCCCAGACTTCTCCCTTAATAGGTCAGGGCAGCTGAGAGGGCCTGAGAAGTCCGTCAAGTCCCCGAGGATTTTATGCTGGTGGCCTGGAGAATAACTCTGAGGACGCACTGTGGCTCACACACTGTGGGGGCAAACATCACTTGGGGATCTCATTAAACTCAGATTCTGATGTGGTACATTGGCCATGGTCACCCTGCTTACTGGGACTATGAAGAGTGTGCTTCTGGGAACTCTGAGAATGAACTGAATCTGGTTTCCATAAACCTTACTCTAAGCTCAACTGTTCTTCCTGAAACTGGATTCACAATTTAAATTCTAATTCAAGCTTCGTATTTTCCTCAGGGGTCCCGGCTGGCTCAGCCGGTGAAGCATGTGACTCTTGATCTCGGGATTGTGGGTTTGGGTATAAAGATGACTTTAAAAAAAAAAAAAAGAAAAAATGTATGTACGTACATTTCCAGAATTTTGGAAAAGTTCGCTCTGCAGCAGCTGAACAGCAGACGGTCTCTGAGATGCATTCCTTCTCGTTAAGTGCTGGATATACTTGGCTTGCACGGGACACCTCTTACTGAGGGATTCGGGTATCTGACCACTTCTTAAACCTGTTAAAACGTGTACTCGCTCCATTTCTGTTCCAAACGGCTGAAAGAGCTCTAGCAGGATCACACCCAAGCTATACATATCTGACTGGAAAAAGCGGGGGAGAGAGAATTTAGTGGTGAAACACAAAGAGAGACTAACATCTCCATTTCAGTGTACCATCCTCTCAAACACAAGATTTCTGAAGACGATTTAGACCCTACAGTGCAGGGAACACAGTGGGCAAGCTTAACCCCTGCAGAGGCAAGTGTCTGCTGCCTAGAATCATGGCCCTGAGGGACAGCTGACTGGTACCGCCACAATTCCCATCTCTTCAATACCAAGAAGGGGCATCCATAGGCACAAGGCCGGCCGGGTGAGGGGCAGGGAGAACCCCAGCGCCCAGTCACTACCATACCAGTGACCGCCCAGCACTCCCTGACAATCCCAGTGTGGAGCCGCCTGCCTGAGAGATGGGAGCTCACACATGCTGGGGCGAGCTGCAGGGGGTGGTGTCCCCGAGGCCTGCTCCCGTCCCCTCTGCCTCCACACACAGCAAAGCACTCTGGTAAAGTTGAAGACACTGCAACAAATCTGTGTTACTTTTCCTGAAATCGTTTTTCGAGGAAGGTCTTTACCAGGTAGGATTTAAAGAAGAGCCATGGTCTTTTCCTGGCAGTTCACACCCTGCCACTAAAAAAACTAAATGATTCATCAAAAGGAAGAAAACTCATTAGGCTGTTGTTTTGAGAAAAGGATTTCCTCTACCATTCCCTCAAGGAACAAAATGGATTAAAACTCTTCAGTATCTTCATTCTGCTTCAAAGGGAGGCAAGCACCACACTTCCTGTTCTATCAGTGAGCGTGTGTTTGTGGAAACAGAAGACAGGCAGAAACAGGCTTCTGGGAATTCTGGCCTCCTGACATAAACTGTGCCATTTTAAAAGACACGCTCACTTCAAAGATAATTTAGGACACCACAGATTTAGAAGTGCAGTCAGATTCAGGTAAAAAGTGAGGTTTCCTGTTAGCGGCGGTCTGATGTAACAGACAACCTATCCTACTCTGTTTCCTCCAAACACACCTCAACACGAGCCCTTCCACTGCACTTACAGTGCTTCTGTCACTAGGCCAGCAGAGCAGGCCCAGCCCCGGGGGAAAGCAGCAAATACTACCTTGGCGTCGTACTCGGATCCTTCCAGCTGCTCAGGCGAAGCATACAGGCAAGTACCCACTCTGGACGTGTGCGTGGGAGTCCCTGTAATTTGAAAAGCCAATATTAAACGCTGCAGAGTTCCCACTGTCGACACTAAGGAACACGGACTTGAGCAGGGCGCTGTAGGGAACGATGGCTGCTTTTTGTCTTACTTTTGCGATTACATTAAGTCTAAGAGTCTCTTTAAATACTGACAAGTTCAGTCGTGTTTTTTTCTCAAAGCAAGCAAGCAAGAAAGAAAAGAGTAGAGAAGAAAAAAGAAAAGAGAAGAGGAAAGAAAGAAAAGAAAAGAGAGCAACCCGAATAAACTTACTCTTCCCATCCCTAGCGATCCAGTCTGCGTTCTTCTGTATGATGTCTGTGCAGGCCAGACCAAAGTCTCCTATTTTTACTTGCTGATCAGAGCCATGAAGAAAAATATTTCGGGGCTGTAAACAAACAGAACAACTCCTTGGTATTCTTAAAACAGTAAAAATGTGCAGACGTTGAAAGTTTTCAACTCAGGAGCAAGTAGCCCCTCAAAAATTAAAAATCAGAGCAGTGGTTCTAAAACTCGGCTGCACATCAGAAGCACCAGGGGAGCTTTAAAAAAAAAAAAGTCCCAACATCCAATACAATCAGAATTCTCGTGGGTGGACACAGGCAGCAACATTATGTAAAAGTCCCCACGGTACTCCGAGTTTGAGAACCACTAACGCAGAGCACACCCTGTACACAAGCGCCCCCAGAGAAGCATCTAGAAACTACTGTCCTCTCTAACAAGTCAAAGACTGATTGTCTTTAATTTTTTAATGAGAAAACTTTGATATTTTTTAAAAGCTCCTCGGTGATTCTTTTATGTTTGCCAGGGTTGGGGGCCACTAGGTCATGCTATGAAAGGTATGCGTTAGCACCATTTAAGCAACTGGGGCAGACCCCGAACTTCTCCCGATGGAACTAATCCTGTACCCATATTGGGGGAGAGGGAGTCTACACTCAAAACGAAAATATATATATATATATATTTTTTTTTTTTTTGATAGAAATTACAACTAAGCAGAGAGGCAGGCAGAGAGAGAGAGGAAGGGAAGCAGGCTTCCCGCTGAGCAGAGAGCCCAATGCGGGGCTTGATCCCAGGACCCTGAGATCATGACCTGAGCCGAAGGTGGAGGCTTTAACCCACTGAGCCACCCAGGCGCCCCCGAAAATATACTTATGTTAAAAGTTGGGTTTTCTTACTTTAAATGTAGTTAATTTTAATTTTTTATTTTCATGTAGAAATTCCTCTTTTAGCTTTTTTTTTTTTTTTAATAGCTAAATGGAAGAGAACACAGAAATAACCCTATGTCTAAGATACTAATTGGGGCACGTTTTTGTGATTGAGTCAAGTCCCAAAAACTGCTTCAAGGGGTGCCTGGGTGGCTTCTTCTTTGAAGCGTCTGCCTTCAGCTCAGGTCATGATCCCGGGGTCCCGGGATCGAGCACGACGCAAGCTCCCCACTCAGCTGAGAGCCTTCTTCTCCCTCTGCCTGCCCCTCACCCCGCCGGTGCTCTCGTTCTCTCTCTAAAAAATAAATAAAATCTTAAACAAACAAACAAAAAAAACTCCTCCTGTTTGGCACTGTATGACCTGGGAACAAAGTTTGAGGAAGTTGGGTCTGAGACAAAAATGAATCGTGTTCACAGATCCGACTCTGGACAGTTCTAGAACGGTTCTAGAATGGAACTGAAGGGATCACAATGAGACTGAAATGGAACAATTCCGTCCTGTGTGTCCCCTGAACTTCCAGGTCCCCACTCTTAAGTTCCGCTCATGGGCAACATAACCAAGAGAGGCAGCAGGGAGCTGGTCGCTGGCGGTGCGAAGGCCCTGGAAGAAGAGCCGGCTGCTGCCCTCCACACCAGACTCCATGAGGCCATCCTGAGGGAGGACTGTGCGGCAATCCAGGTGCTTCTGAGAAGCCACCCCGTCAACCAGCCCGTGACCATCCTGGCCAACTCCACCAGCCACCGACTGCTTCTGAACCAGGTACCCTCCTCTTGCTCTGTCACTTGCAGGGGAAAGACACCATGCTTTGGAAGGCCCGCAACCTAGCTGCCGTGAGCTCATTAAACCTCCCAGGGCCCCCACGTGCTGGTCGGTGGTGGGACAGTTCGCCTCCAGCACCCTCTGCGCCCAGGGAGGGCTCTTCCAAGTCCGCATACCCCCCTTCCAATTGCTGACATGAGAAAAGATGCTGATATATGCTTCATGAGACATACGCTGACGTGAGAAAAGACAAGAATCCATTTGGCTGGTGAACCATTAATGTCGTTCTCTCAGATATACCAGTGGGGATTACATCTGTATGAAGGAATTATTTTTCTCCCTTTTTACCTATGCTTTTTCATTTTTCTGAGTTTTTATGCAATGATTATAACCTTTAGATTTCTTTTCTCCAAAAGTCACTGTCTCCTTTACCCCGCCTTCTTCTCGCATCTTGCAGTCATGCCATAAAAGTCACTACTTATTATAGATGCATTTTAAGAACCGGAATAAATAACCCCGCTAGTCACGGAAGAAACGCTGCGCTATCTTTGAAACCCGGGAAATGCAGGTTTTACTACTGATACTAAGACTTTGGCAAACTCTTTTTTTTTTTAAGATTTTTTTTATTTGACAGAGATCACAAGTAGGCAGAGAGGCAAGCAGAGAGAGATGGGGAAGCAGGCTCCCCGCTGAGCAGAGAGCCCGATGTGGGGCTCAATCCAAGAACCCTGAGATCATGACCTGAGCCGAAGGCAGAGAGGCTTAACCCACTAAGCCCTCAGGCACCCCGACTTTGACAAAGTCTTAAAAAACACAAAACCTGGGGCGCCTGGGTGGCTTGGTGGTTTAGGCCTCTGCCTTCGGTTCAGGTCATGATCTCAGGGTCCTGGGATCAAGCCCCGCATCGGGTTCCCTGCTCAGCGGGGAGCCTGCTTCCTCCTCTCTCTCTCTGCCTACTTGTGATCTGTCTGTCAAATGAATAGAATCTAAAAAAAAAAACAAAACAAAACAAAAAAAAACACACAGAACTTACTTTGTCAATCACCCTGTGGGTTAATTTAAGGACTAAGTGACTTAGTAGCAATCACCATTAATTTTACACTATGAGCTCTCCATGAGAATCAACTTCCAAAGCTTTACGTGATGTATTTATGTTGCATGGGTAAACATGCATTTCTGTAAAACACAGATTTTATATGAATCTTACTGGTTTGGGCTCTTTTCAAACACTCAAAAAGAAAATTTCAATGCACACACCAGAAAAATATTGACCTGAGATACTAAATTCACTTACTTCCTCTGACAGAGCAGGTGTACACAATGACTGCTTCTCCCTGCACAGGCCTACATGTAAAGTGGTCTGCTTTCTCCCCCAAAGCAGACGCAGTCCGTCCACCCCATTCACCTGGCTGCCGAACACCACAAGGCGCAAAGTTTGCTCTGTTTGTTGGAACACGGTGCTGACCCGGAAGTCAGGTAAGTGAACTCAACAGCGATCAGTTCTAAATGAGGATACGCATGATTTACATGTTCCTCTCCCTGGTCATGTCTGGACTCACCCATTCTTCGGGGGTTATGGACTTGAAATACCATGACCCTGTCTTGAATGAACCAATCTCCTTACTGGCTAGACGAGGTACTGGGAAAAACCGGCAACGATGCAGGAACACAAGACAGTCGGCCCACTTCAGGCTTCTTGGGAACTAAGCGCTCAGCAGGGATGCTGCAGAAAATGCATGAAGTGCTGGCCACAGCCCTCAGTGAGCTAAAACCCTCAGTTAGGTATGGAAAATAAGTAAACAGAAACAGACAATGCATTTTCTTGTTATTCCCCCCACTAGAAAGAACACTTCATCAAAGACGACTTTATCTCATGTACCAATAGACTTCACCACCTAAACCAATGCCTGACACCAAGTACCAACAAAGAATCATGTGGTGTGAAAACTATATGACTTCTTGCCCCTGTAACATTAACAGAAAGGAAAGCCCCAAATCCTCAGCACATTCCAGAAGAGCCCGCCAGCTTGTCTGGCTGGAACCCTCACCCCTGCATGGCCCTGCGCAGCTCTGCAGGCCCTCTCCCAGTCCTCCACGGCCGGACGTCACCAACACACCCCCTCCCCAACAGGGGCTCCTCAGTACACCCTCTAGGGCGTTCCTACCTCTTAGAACTTGGCCCATTTGCAATACTGACCTAGTTACTTCAATACGTTTCACGTCTGTCATGCTGGACGGTCAAGCCCCACAAAAGCAGGGACTCCATGCTGTTTACCATTTCCCTAGCGTGGGGCCTTACGTTAAATAAATACACGTAAACTAAAAATCATTTTCAAATTTCAGTGAAGCAGTCAGGTGTTTGTAACAGACTTTCCCCTTTCTCTGCCAAAATAAAGGAATTCTGGAGGCAATCCTGAGAGTTCAGTAGAGCACGTGATGGACATTGTAAAACCCTCATGGCACCTGAGCTCCCCCGAAATGCTGTCATATCCCAAGAAACGAATGCAGACTTACAAACACTTCTTTGAAGCAGGCGAGGGGAATCACTTTAAATAAACATTGCCTTAAGTCTTTGTGTAGAACCGTTTCCACTGTGAATACGGTGTAATCTGCCATCAATCTCTACTCTAGGGACACGAAAGGCCTCACTGCACTTCACCTGATGCTACTGCACTGGCCAATCACTTCTACCACGTGGACAAAACCAGGGAACAGAATCCAAAGGATCCTGACAGACATTCAGAGTAACGCTGTGATGTGTCTCCGCGTTCTGTGCGAACACGGAGCTCAGGTGAACGCTCGAGTGGACAACAGCAACAAACCTTCACCCCTGCACCTGGCCATCACCTACGGGACCTACCCAGTCCTCTCCATCTTAGCCCAAAATGGCGCCCATGTCAACGCTGTTAATGAATCCAGCATGACACCCCTGCACATGGCCGCCGACATACTGAATAAGGAGATGATGGAGACGCTGATCGCCTGTGGCGCCCACGTGAACTGCACCGTGTCCTCCACGGGGAGCACGGCCCTCAAGCTGGCGGTGTGCACCGCATCGAGCAAAGCAGGCCGGCTGCTGGCCGCGGGGGTGGGCTGCATCCGTCTGCTGCTAATTCACGGAGCCAAAGTAAATGCCCAGGACCATGAAGGTCAAACAGCCATCCATGAGGCATGCTTTGGAGGCAGAGAGGCCATCATCAACCTCCTGCTCGAATTTGAGGCAAACGTTAACATATTAACGAGAAACGGGGAGTCTCCGATATACATGTACCTCCAGCGCAGCTCCAACATAAGGGACACAAGGCTCCTCGCCAGGCTCCTCTATCGCTCCTACCCTCTGAGACTGACCAATAACCAAGGAATTCTACCTGCGGGAATCATGCTACCAGAATTCCGCCTCTTAAGGGAAACCCTAATAAAGTTAGCTCAAAAGCCCTTATCTCTCGAGGACATCTGTAAAAGACACATCAGAAACATTTATGGTGACAAATACAAACTACACTTAAAGCAACTTCTCCCAGTGAAGATCTGGAACTCTCTATACAGTTATTATGACTTAGCTTACCTCTTGAAATAGAACCTCAAAGTTTCACCAGCCACAGAATTTCAGTAACTCACGCCCCAATCTCTGGCTAGACTCAGACCCAGAAAACACTCGACTCATCACCGTGTACCTCCCAGATGTACACACTGGTTCTTAAACTTTTTTTCAAAAAATAAAATGATTTGCACATTAACTTTTTGTTCCCAAATCTTCCTTTAAAGGCATTTTCCACAATCTACTTTCTTTGTTCAAAAAGTAAGCAAATTGAAACTCTTCTGCCAAAGAAGTAAATCTATTTTCTGTCCCTTGATAGTCTTTTGTGGATAAAAACTGAAATAATCACAGATTTCTTTAAACAGCAGGAAAAACTGCCCATGTTGAATTTCCTTGTTACATAACTGCAGAGGCAGATCTTACCTCTGAGGCTACAATAACGGGATTTTCGTCAGCATTAAATACATTTAACATCATCTACTCCATGAGAATCCGAAGCACACTCACTACCTGAAAAACACTACTATTCCCACAGAGAACTTCTGAATGCCCTAAGATGGCTGCCTTTAAATTCAATCCAGGGATGCATGGGTGGCTCGGTTGGTTAAGCACCTGCCTTCAGCTCAGGTCATGATCCCAGTATCTGAGGATCGAGTCCTGCATCGGGCTCCTTGCTCAGCAGGGAGTCTGCTTCTCCCCCAGCCTACAGCTCATTTGCTCTCTCTCTGACAAATAAATAAAATCTTTAAAAAGTAAAATAAATTGAACCTAGAGTTCTGGACTCATGGGATGATGATTTATATAAAAACAACGATAACCCCCTATGTAAATGAAAAGAGGGTAATTTCATTCAACTCAAGAACCAACACCACGTCCTCCCTGATACGAAGCACTTACCTTCAGATCTCTGTGTACAATTCCCATGTTATGTATGTAAAATACACCTTCCACCAATTCTTGAAAAATTTTTGTTGCGACACTGGCCATGACATAAGGACCTTGAAGGAAAAAAGGAAATTTTATTTCTCTTTTTACCCATCGCATTAACATCTAAATGTCAGACAGTTCTAAATCCATTACCATAATTCAGATTTTCAACAAGGTCAACACTCCAAAATGGTTCAAAATCAGCAGGAAGGGCCCCTCAGCTTGCAAAGAAACCATCACAAACTAGTGTCCTAGTGAAGGGACTTGGTGTCACTAATGTCACGCAGAGCCCCTGTATAAATTCCCTTGTAAACCACTCTCAGGCATAAGATGACCGGATAAAACCAGGGTCTAAATCTCCTTCAACCCCGACACTCTGGGATTGAACACTAATAAATCTGGGGTCCTAAGCCTACTGCGGATTAAAGACGTCGTTACAAATTATGGAATCAGAAAAAAGATAAATTATGTTAACTCAAGGAGTGAGCTCCCATTATGTGGAAGATTTGAAATGTTCAATTTTCCAAAAATGACTGACAAATGAAAACCAAAGTATGGGGGGGGGACGTAAATGGTTTAATTCATCTATTAATATGATGATATAATATATCTAGGGGTGGGGAAGTTTTGAGGACTAAAACAAATTGCTAAAGCAAAAAATCCTGGTTTTCCAGTTAAGTGGTGATATCATAAGAACTTAAAGCTCATGGGGTGCCTCGTGGCTCAGTCAGTCAAGAGGCTGTCTAAGGCTCAAGTTGTGATCCCAGGGCCCTGGGGTCGAGTCCCGCATTGGGTTCCCTGCTCAGCAGAGAGCCTGCTACTCTCTCTCCTTCTGCGGCTCCTCCTGCTTGTGTTCTGTCAAATAAATAAAACCTTAAAAAAAAAAAAACCCAGAAACAGAACCATCTTAATAGCTCTTGTCTCCTCACCCATTTTACACCATAAATATGTCACACAGAAACATGAGAAATGCAATATGCTCCCTTTCCTCCTGCATGGGCCCACCTAGCTGTGCAGCAACCCTGTGCCACACTCTCCTTTTGCACCAGCTAGCATGCAACTCAGGGAGCTCAGGTCCTCAAGGACTCGAGAAGACCAGAAACTCTGTGTCTATGTGCATGAACACAACGGTCCCACTTACCAGCATGGGCACCATGACGCCCCTCACTGTAGGCAGCCTCCTGCCTACAGATGAAGGAGGGCTTTGGGACTCTCAAAGCCATTCAGAACACCTACCTTCCATTGGTCTGTAGCAGGTTCTCATTTTAACCCACCTAACACAGCCAAACAACGGGACCCTGTACACAGGCCTGAGCAGGTAAGAAGAGCTTCCGTTCCCTCAGCAACGCATCCTCTGCCTTGAGCCCGTCAATCCTCACACCCCATGAAATGCGACGATCCACATTTCACGGCAAAGGAAACAGGCTGAGAGCAGTTACGCGACCTGCCCCAAACCTCACCGCCAGCGTGTGTAAGAGCCAGGATTCAAGCCTGGTTCTATCATGTATGGGTTGTTGGCGATGAATGATATAAAACTATAGTCGAAGGAAGGAATGCACCCGTGGGGAATATGACCAAGTTAAACCTTTTAAAAGTACTTTTCATATGAGCAAGTAACCTATGTATCTTGCCCTGTTTTCAAAGGCTCATTGTCCTGGATGGTGAAAATCAGTTACCCCAATATATCATGAAGACTCATTACTTATTTCCCAAATGGAAGGTTAAAGATGAACTGATACAGGACTTTAATAAACCATTCTTCTTTTTATAGAGACATCTGCACCTACCACTATGATGCTCACGCAGCAGAGACTATAACTTTACAGGGAACTGAGAATACCCCTGCTTATTCCTTGCCACGACTGAACTGAGCAAAGGCTGGCGTGTCCTGTCCAGGGAAGAGATGAGATGGGGAGCATCGAGGAGAGGCCTGAGTCTTGAGGCATTCTGCTTCCGCCTCCCCTGGAAGCAAATCTAAGATTCTGGGTGTATTAAGTGACCTATATTTTAGACCAAATACTATGTCAGAGTATACAGGAGTGAACAGCAAATGATTAATAATTAATAATTAGCTGGGTCTTTACTTACAATCAGGTCACTTGCATCCCCAGTTTTGATCACTGAATGCAGTGATTTTCAACTCTGGCTACACATGAGTACTGACAAGAGAATTAAAAATATATATATATATCAGAGGCCAAGCCCTATCTCATAATTATATAAAAATTGCTGGTATGGTCCCCGACAAAACCCTTTTTTAAAAAAATAGACTTTACTTGTTGGAACAATCTTAGCTCTGCAGAGAAACTGAGACCATAGTACAGTTCCCATTTTAACCCCCAACCCGGTTTCCCATTATTAACACCTACACTGGTACAGTACACCGATCTGTCAGAGTCAATGCTCCAAGACTGATGCAAAGCCACACTTTATTCTGACTTCCCTAGTTTTTATCTAACGTCCTTTCTCTGCTCGGGCTCCATCCAGGATACCGCATTACAGTTAGTGGTCAGGCCTCGTGAGGCTCCGCGGTGACAGCTTCTCACTTTTCCTGTTTATGAGAACCTTGGACAGTTCTGAGAAGTTCTGGTCAGATATTTCATAGAATGTACCTAGGCTGGCATCTGTCTGACGTTTTCTTACAATTAGACTGGCATGACGGGTTTTGGGCAGAAAGACCCCAGAGATAAAATGCCCTTCTCATCACACCTTTTCAAGGTCACACACTGGTTTTCACTGCTGATGCTGACCTTGAACACCAGCCACAGTCCCCTCAGCCAAAGTCGTGGTGGTCGTCTTTCTCCCCCTGCTTTCTTTTACTCTGTCTTATCAACATCTTTTTTAAAGCTCCTTAGGGGACTCTAATATGTGGCACAAGTTGAGAGCCAGTGTTACAATGATTTTAAAAATTATTAGCCTTACTCTATTTCTAGGTGATATCTAACTGCAAGGGAAGGAAGGAGATCTAGATCTTAGGAGACAAACTTTTCACCACTATACTTCTTTAAGAGTTTCTTCAAAGGTGTCTCTTTGCAAGAGTATCACATTGTCAAGTTTAAAAAATAAAATATTTAAATTTCCTCCTTAAAAAAGTGCTAGGGGCGCCTGGGTGGCTCAGTGGGTAAAGCCTCTGCCTTCGGCTCAGGTCATGATCTCAGGGTCCTGGGATCGAGCCCCGCATCCGGCTCTCTGCTCAGCGGGCAGCCTGCTTCCTTCTCTCTGCCTGCCTCTCTGCCTACTTGTGATCTCTGTCAAATAAATAAAGAAATAAATAAATTCTAAAAGACCTTTTCTACCCAAATCATTAACCTAAATTCTAGCACATGACTCCTTGGATATCCACAAACTATGTCTTCATCTCAGGGACAATTAACTTCCAAATACCTGGATGTTCTTGAAAACGGTGAAATAAGCACAACGGTTTGTTTCAAAAAGGTGATGCTGGCCCCCTCTCCCCACCCAGTGTTAAGCCCTGCAGGTAGTTCCTACATCGGAATGCCTGCCCGTGGCCCCATCCCCCAGCCCGGGGTCCCAGACCCACCAGTACTCACACGCAGACTCGTCCACACACTCCCGGCTCCTCTGATTTCTCTCGGCGATCCAGTCCCACAGCGAGAGCTCGCACAGCTGCATCTGGATGTGCAGCATCAGGTGGTACTGCACCTGGGGGGCGACACGGCCGGCTCCCACCTGGGTACGACGTGCGCGCTTTACGCATTCAGTCAACAGATACTTGCCTCCGCCAGGCCAAGCAGGGGGCCGCGTGCCCAGGAAACAGACAACAGACACACGTCTGCCCAAGAAGCCCAAAGTCAAGTGAAGGAGACAGAGGAAGAAAGGAACGCTTCAAACAGTGCGTCAGGGCACGAGCCGGCAGGGGGAGGCTTGGCTGCAGAGCAGGACAAGCTCCCGACAAGGACACTGAGGCCCTAGTGCGGAAGCACTGGGCCTGCTTGCCACACGCACGGTTTCTAAAGCTCAGACACAGCATCAGAGAATGGCTGGGTGCCACCTGACTGCTCTCCGAGCACCTCAGAGTAGACGTGTTCTGGAGGCTCGCTATGTCCTTAAATAACTTGTCCAAACAAAAGGCAAGCACAACTTAAGCTCACGATCGTGCATGCATTTAGGAACCAAGGAATGTTTCCCACATGTAGTGCGGAGAAATGGAACGGTTCTGATGAACAAACAGTCCCTCAAACTCAAGTCCTGTGTTTCAGGTGACTCTGTTCCAAGTTCTGTGTCTCATAAAAAACACATGCACAGAGCCACATAACCCTGGGCAACAAGAATCAATTCTGCAGGGGCGCCTGGGTGGCTCAGTGGTTTAAGCTGCTGCCTTCAGCTCAGGTCATGATCTCAGGGTCCTGGGATCGAGTCCCGCATCGGGCTCTCTGCTTGGCAGGGAGCCTGCTTCCTCCTCTCTCTCTCTCTCTGCCTGCCTCTCTCCCTACTTGTGATCTCTATCTGTCAAATAAATAAATAAAAAAAAAAAAAAAAAAAAGAATCAATTCTGCATGTGCGTACACAGACGGCATACACGGTTCTGTGATCCCAGCATGCCAGTATACAGAGGCTTGTTAGCGTTCAAGGTCCTAACACTAAGACTCCACACCGGTTAGAGTATGTGGCAGTCTCACCAACATACGGGGGTGACCCGCAATGAGAGTGTCCTGAAAAACAGACCTGATCTCGCCTCTCCTCTCTCCTTAAGTCACATTCCAAAATAGAAAAGGCCTTTGTGCATAAATATATCTGCACAGCATGATACGAACACACGACAGAAACAGTGAACAATGCTTCCAACTCCAGAGGGCAAAAATTAGGAGAAATAGAGGAGTGCCCAGAAAAGGATTAGCAGGCATTAACTAAGCAAAGGAGCAAAGACCCAACACGAGGGCCACAGGCCAGGGGGACCTGGGGAGGGGAAAGGGTGACAAAGACAGATGAAAAGTAAGGGAGGGAAGCCGCATGGGGGAGGCACACAGTCAGCTGGGGTAGAAGGGAGGCCACATCTAGTCACAGGTCTTCCACACTACGACCATGGGTGAGTATCAAATCAATCAGAAGATCTGGGAAAGTAATCTACCTCTGTCTGCCCCAAGAAACTTAAGTTTTCAGAAGATTCCCCGGTGGATGTGAACTTCTCTTCCAAGTCGGAATGATGCCTAAGTGGCAGCTGGTGTTCAACAATCGATCTGGCAGGCAAATCCACCAAACCATTTCCTGGGAGCAAACTGGATGACTCGAGTTCACTGGTGTCCCTTGTGATTAAGTTGGTGCTGTAGTTCACCAATCTGTTGTTCTGATTGTCAAGGCCAGATTCTCCTAAGGGCTTTTCTTTTTCTGAGGTGAACTCGGCAAAGATAATGGATGAGCTGTTACTTTCATCATTTTGAACATACTGACTTCTGGAGGGGGGAAAAAAATGGCAAAGATAAAAATCAATGTAAAAAAAGATGAAGAGTAACTCAGCTGTCCCTCATGCCTACATAAATCTCACTGGTAAACTGTGGAAGCCCCTGGCATCAGATCACTCTAGCAATAATATTTATTAACAACAATGGCCGAACTAGCTGAGAAGCAGCAGCCATTTAATACTTTGTAATGAAAACGAGCAAAAAGACGAAGAAAACCCAGTGCAGGTGAATGGTTACATCTAACGTGTCAAACTACACCGGTCCACATACCTGTCATCCTCTTCGTCGGAGATCACCTCCAGAGGTGGCAGCGGAACAGAAATTCTATCTGAAAAAAAAAAACAAAAACCTACCTTCAAGCATCCTAGCTTGTTTATTCAAATGCCCGGCACATTTTAGGAATGATAAAAACAGCCATTCCACAACTACTACGACTACTACTCCGGGCCCAGAGCCTGGGCCCTGGGCCGGTTTGAGGGGGGTACGGAGGGAAACTTTCTGTAGAGGGCCAAGAGTAAGTGTTACAGGATTTGCAGGCCTTCCAGGACTGTGCACCTACTCGGTTCAGCTGTGGCGGTATAGCATCAGCCACAGACAACACATGAATGAATGAGTCTGGGGTCCTAACACACTTTATTCATTGACACGAAATGTGAATTTCATATAACTTTCACACAAAGTATTCTTCCGATTCCTTTTAAATGATTTAAACATGGAAGAAAACACTCTCAGCTCGAAGGAGGCACTGAAACAGGGGCAGGCCGGGTTCGGCCCACAGGCCACAGTCTGCCAACCCCGCAGCTACACCATCTGCAATGGCTTACCTCCTGTTTGGGCCACGTGAACATGCTCTATCCAAGCAGTATGATAGCCTACGATATTAGGATGCTGAAGGCCTGCCAGAACCTTCACCTCCCGAAGTACCTGAAGAGGAAACGCACTTAGATCGGGCTTTTACTGACAACTTGTTCAATGTGCATGGCATCGAATACTACTTGTTCCAGAGTGAAGCAATAAAAACACATCCAAACAAGGAATCTAAACTATGGTAAAATAATCAGAATATTTCTGAGAGACGAATGGAATTGTTACAGCAGCAAGTTAACTGACACACGCCTAATGCTTTCTACTTTTCATAGCCCATTTACGTTCATTCTCTCATTTCATTCCTCCTAATGAGTCCAGTCCTGCTGTCACCACTGTGTCTAGGACAGGAGACCCAGGTGGCTTAGAGAGGGGCACCTGGGTGGCTCAGTCAGTTAAGCATCCGATTCTTAATATCAGCTCAAGTCATGATCTCAGGGTTGTGAGATCGAGCCCCTCACTGAGCTCCACGCTGAGCATGGAGCCTGCTTGGGATTCTCCCTCTCTCCCTATTCGCCTCCCCGCCATTTACACTCTCGCTCTCTCTCAAAAAAAAAAATTTTTTTTAATTAAAAATTAAGTCAAAAAAAATTGGTTTTCATGTAAATTTTACTGTGACCCACTTTTAGTGAACTTAGCAATCCACAACACCTAGTATTTGCCAAATGCACACACATATAACTCTTTCAAAAGGATCTAAATACCCAATTATTCAAAATAAATACACTTTAAAAAGCATACCTTCATACAATCTGTTTTAGTTGCACCATTAATCAGGATTTTTTTAATTGCATAATACTGACCATCTAATTTATTCCTGACCTAAAAAGTAGAGGAAAAGAGAAAAAATATTTGTGCCATTAAATTCAGTTGAATACAGCAAGTCATTCTAACCTGAGCTTAGGATCCAAACTAGCTCAAGAGATAAATTTAAGCAAGAGACAAGTGTCTTTACTATGTTCAGGAAACTCAGCCACAGTCAGCTAGACTAGAAGCTTCCAAACTTCCAAACTAGAAGCTTCCACTGAGACTTTGACTCCTAGAGACTCGAGGTCTGAAAAATGGAAATGCTAGCAAAAGAACCACATGAGGCCCAAAATACAAAAGCACAGCTTTCTTCCGTGATACCTTTTTAAGTAAATTAATGCGGTTTCCAGAATCTGCCTAAACCACCAATGTGGTTAGAAAAAGTTAAAGCCTGCCCACTTCCCTAGAGATGACAATTTTTAGTGAAAAGCACACACACATGATTCTAGGAACTTCCCTTAGAGCACCTTAAATAATAATCATGAGAACAATTCAAAACACATTTGCTCAGAGTAGGAGGTCAAAACGGATTTGTGGAAAACAACCTTGTACACTCTTCCGTATCCACCTTTTCCTAAGATGGCAAGCTCTTCAAATTCATTTAGGTAACGTGAAGTCTGGGCTTCAAAGGCTATTTCCCTGGACCTAAAAGTGAAATACAAACAACCAATATTAAAACATGAAAGAACCAGGTGCCCAGGATAGTTCACACTTGCTGTATTACCAACCTGCCCAACCTTACTCATCACTGAATTACGATGATTTGAAAGGATGAGCCGAAACAAAATTTCTCATGCTCTAGGAAGAAAATCATTTGCTAAGCAAATCAACATGTAATAAAGATAGCAAGAGGAAAAACCAGAGATGGCAAAGGGATCGCTAATCAAGTATGTTACCAGTAATTAGTATTCCAATTAGAAATTATCAGTGTTTTTTTTTTGTTTTTGTTTTTTTAAATATTTATTTATTTGAGAGAGAGTCAGTGAGAGTATGAGCAAGGGGAAGGTCAGAGAGAGAAGCAGACTCCCCGCGGAGCTGGGAGCCCGATGCGGGACTCGATCCCGGGACTCCGGGATCATGACCTGAGCTGAAGGCAGTCGCTTAACCAACTGAGCCACCCAGGTGCCCGAAATTATCAGTGTTTTAAAGCAGGAATACTAAGGATGACTAACAGGCAACAGTTGATTAGCTGAGCTCAGCAATAAATTTACTTAATTTTCTTAATGAAAAATGTCTTAATGAGTTTTAGATTTTAAACTAGCATTTCCTACATAGAGCCAAAATTTAATGTTGTTCCCCCGACAAAGACTATGTATCAGTGCTCTGAATTAACAGTGGGGTTTACTTTGGAAAATAGTGTGATGATTCCTTAAAAAATTAAAAATAGAGCTACCCTATGACCCTGCAATCGCACTACTGGGTATCTACGCCAAAGATACAGATGTAGTGAAAAGAAGGGCCATCTGTACCCCAATGTTCATAGCAGCAATGACCACAGTCACCAAACTGTGGGAAGAGCCAAGATGCCCTTCAACAGACAAATGGATAAAGAAGATATGGTCCATATATACAATGGAATATTATGCCTCCACCAGAAATAATGAATACCCAACTTTTTCAACATGGATGGGACTGAGGATTATGCTGAGTGACATAAGTCGAGCAGAGAGAGTCAATTATCTTATGGTTTCACTTACTTGTGGAGCATAAGGAATAACACGGAGGACACTGGGTCAAGGAGAGAAGGGAGTTGGGGGAAATTGGAGGTGGAGACAAACCATGAAAGACTGTGGATTCCAGAAACAAACTGAGGGTTTTGGAGGGGAGGGAGGTGGGGGGTTAGGTGAGCCTGGTGGTGGGTATTAAGGAGGGCACGTATTACATGGAGCACTGGGTGTGGTGCATAAACAATGAATCCTGGAACACTGAAAAAATTAAATTAAAAAACAAAAAACAAAGAACAAAAAACGGTGGGCTTATGGAATCCACAAAGAATGGGCGAGGAAGGGCATAAGTGGAATGAGAAGCAAAACAAATCTGGGAGCAGTCATTAATTTCTGAAAATAAAGCTTTTAATTTTGATAAACTACCCGAACTACATTATTTTTAACTTCAAAATTAGTTTCTAATGAATTCAGGATCAGCTCCTAATCTTAATTTCTTTCAGACATTTTACTCTTTGCACAATCACAGAAGTATTTGACACATACCTGATCTTCTGGATATGAGAATTATCCTCGCAAGGATCCTAAAATCAGAAAATTACTTTAAAAAGCATTTTAGGCAAATTTCATGGAATGAGGAATCTAACAAAATTCAATGTCACATGAGTAGTCCCAAATGTTCACACAATTATTTAAAAAAAGAAAAACACTCTGGTTTTTTCAGTATCAAATGAAAACATTTCTGTCTTAACCAAAGATCACTACTGAAAAAAGCTATAGTCTTGCCATCCGCTGATAAGGCTGAGAACTCACCAAGGAGCTCTATCAGCAAATAATTCTGACTTCACCTTCAAAACAGAAGCAGAAATGGCCCACTTCTCACGTCTCCACTGCTACCGCCCCTCCAAGTACCATCGCCTCCTGGCTGTTTGACCCCCTGTCCCCCCTGCTTCTGCCTCTGCCTCCCTCCATCCATTCCTAACATCGCAACTGCGGTGGCCCATTAAAATGTAAGTCAGATCACGGCACTCCTCAGCTCAGAATCCTATAAAGCTTCCTACTTTGCTCTGAGTAAAAGACCAAAGATGTTAAAATGCTTTCAGGATCCCCCTCCCTCTGTCCGTCTGACTGCCCTCCCTGGCCCTCCTTGCCCTACCCCTCCCATACTCTCCCCTTGCTTATGCTACTCTGGCCATTTGGCTGCCACTCAGCTTCCCAAAAACACCGAGCACACCGCCGCCTCGGGGATGGCTGACCCTCTGCCTAGAACATTCTTCCTCCAGACAGGGGCATGGCTCGTGCTCTCACCTGCAGCTAGCTCCCGACCTCAGTCACTGGCCACCCGGTATACAACCCACACATTTTCTAAGCCCTTTCACGGCTTTCGATTTCTCCATTAACACTTACCACCATGTAACACCCCCTTTCTTTTTATGTATTTTTATTATGTTTCTATTGCTGACTGCCCCCTCAGCAGAACAGAAGCTCAAAAAGAAAAAAAGACAGAAAGAAAAGAAAAGAACATAAGCCCCCATGAAGGCAGGTGTTTTGTCTTTTGTCTGTTTTGCTTGCTGCTGGAATCCCATCTCCTATAAGCCTAACACATGGGTAGTCATTTGTACATATTTACTGAATAAGCAAATTACTATTTTTATAAACCTGTATTATAACCAGGATTCCACAATGCTTTAAAATACAGTTCTCCTGACATTAAAATGTTTCTGTCATAACACAAGGTTTGTATTTTAACGCTTACCTGACGAACTCTCTCTTTGGCAGACCTCATTAAATGGGTAATAGCTCTGTTGTGGTGTAGTCTCAGTGAGCTGAACTCATCACTACAGGTGAAAGAAGACAGCAGCCCCATTTTGATAAAGGTCTGGCAGAGCACTAGAAGAAGAATATGGAAAACTATGATCAGGAAGGCCATCAATAAAATGGCAATTTTAAAGAGACTACAGAGTAATAATAGCCTCTATTTAAAAAAAAAAAAAAAAGAAAGACCAACCTTGGGGCACGTGGGGCGCTCAGTCTGTTAAGCGTCTGCCTTTGGCTCAAGTCATGATCCCAGGGTCCTGGGATCAAGTCCCTAGTCAGCTCCCTGCTCAGCAGGGAGCCTCCTTCTCCCTCTCCCTCTGGCCCCCACCACGCTCTCTCTCTCTCAAATAAATAAAATCTTAAAAAAAGAAACCTCTGTAAGAAAAAAGTTACATTTATACACATTACAATTTGGAGATTAACCCTCTAAGAAAGAAAGAACAATCGGTACTGTGCCTGATAGGAGCGTATCTAGAATTAGCTACTGGATACAGAGCAGTCATCCGTTTACCATGCCTGGTCAGCTGGTAAAGCACGGACCTCTGTTTTTAAAAAAGCAAGACAAAATGTAAACTTACTAGTCTCCTGATATTCAAATACATCACCTTCTGCTGACAGGCAACAAAGTAAGAACAAAGGCAACAGGAAAAACATGATTAGAACTGACAACAACAGTGAGTTATTGTTTTCGACGATGGACTGATTATCTCTAACCAACAAACAGCACATACAAGATATACACAAACAAAACACTAGGGCAAAGTTAAGTCTGAAGTCACAACACCAGGCTCCTTGGAAAAAGAAGTTTCTGCATTAGTGCTTGGCTTTTACTTATTCAAGGAAGACAGTAAACATAAAAATGCGTTCAAGAAATTCAAATATTAATACCTATTTCAAATGCTTATATACCAGCTGCTTTCTCAGACCTGCAACATAGTATTTTTACAAGGTTTACTCAGAAGATTTTTTTTTTAAGTTTTGGTTTTTTTTTTAATTTGACAGAGAGAGTGATCACAAGTAGGCAGAGAGGCAGGCAGAGAGAGAGGGGGAAGCAGGCTCCCCGCCGAGCAGAGAGCCCAATGTGGGACTCGATCCCAGGACCCCGAGATCATGACCTGAGCCAAAGGCAGAGGCCCAACCCACTGAGCCACCCAGGTCCCCCACAGAAGATTTTTTCTTACTAACATTTAAACACCTGTCTTGAACGGAGCGGGTCTGGCTCGTGCACATGGCTCAAGTGGTCCAGCAAAGAGACAAGCAAGAGTTGGTTTGCAACTGCAAAAGGGAAAGTCGGCTGCTGTAGGGGTCCTTTTAATACCTGGAGTTCTGCAGGGACGTCGGATTCTAAAAGTCAAAAGAGGGAAAAAATGTTAATAAACGGGAAACATATCTCATAATGACAAAACAGCATCTTCTAATTAACGAAACACATAAGTTTCCGTTTAAGGAAATAAAATACAGAACAGGAGTTAACCCAAGTGGGGTTAATCGGGACAGACTTTAAGCTGAGTGTCGAGTTGGGACTCTGGAAGTTGGAAGACTAACAGAAGGATGCCGTCGCGGGGAGGGTGAGAACTGAGGGAGGAATGGTGTGGGCAAAGGTAGAAATAAATGAGTAAGTAAACATCCAAGCGAACGAGAGGGAACAGGATGGCTTCCTTTCTCCGAGAGGACAGCCCAGGCGCCGGCATAACGAAGGAAGTCTGGCAGCAGGAAGAGGGGCGAGGAAGGCAGCATGGGAACCATCTAGGGCACGTGCCCCGTGTGCTGCCAACCGGTCCACGTGCACAGCCTCAAATCCTCACAGACCAGTGGAACGAAGTGTCGCCGCTCTCGCTTTACAGATGAGGACCCTGACCTCACACAGCGGTTAGGGAACCTGCAAGCAGACAGATCGGCACAACACCCAAGCCCATCCTCCTTCTACCAGACAAGACCAGGCAGATGGACAAGCTGGCACTTCCGGCTGAAGGTTATAAGCTCTAGCTTACTGTTCATTTCATGTGTTACTGAATCGACCACAAGCAGTACGAAGGCACAATGTTTGAGAAAACTGTGCTGGAAACATGGAACAGGTAGACAGGAAGAGGCAGGCGACAGGCAACAAGAGCCTTGTAAACAGAAGTAAAATTTATATAGAGCTCTGACGATAAAATGAAGCATAATTAAAACTCAACTAGGTTTAACGTAACTTGTGGGTAATGACATGCATACTAAAATAACTGGGGCGCCTGGGTGGCTCAGTGGTTTAGGCCGCTGCCTTCGGCTCGGGTCGTGGTCTCGGGGTCCTGGGATCGAGTCCTGCGTCGGGCTCTCTGCTCGGCGGGGAGCCTGCTTCCCTCTCACTTTCTCTGCCTGCCTCTCTGCCTACTTGTGTCTCTCTCTGTCAAATAAATAGATAATAAAAAAAAAATAAAATAAAATAACTGTGGTACCAGAACTTGCCATCAGGTTGGCAACCACTCCAAGCCTGGAATACATGGTATTATTATGGGAACAGAAAAGGAGACATTTTCAATCACAGGGGGTTAAAAGTGTTTGTAACCTTCAGCAATACACATATCATAGAATTCAAAATGGGCAAAGCCTTGACTCAGCACTTCAAGTTTTTATGAAAATATTTACAGAGCACAACAAGTATGTTTATAAGATGTTCAGCATAACACTGTTTTTGTTATGCTAAGCTATATACATATAGGAGGTTAGGCAGCTATTGGAAATGATGGTGTATAAAAAGATAATCGTGGGCGCCTGGGTGGCTCAGTGGGTTAAGCCGCTGCCTTCGGCTCAGGTCATGATCTCGGGGTCCTGGGATCGAGTCCCGCATCAGGCTCTCTGCTCAGCAGGGAGCCTGCTTCTCTCTCTCTCTCTCTGCCTACCTCTCTGTCTACTTGTAATCTCTCTCTGTCAAATAAATAAATAAAACCTTTAAAAAAAAAAAAAAAGATAATCGTGGGGGCGCCTGGGTGGCTCAGCCGGTTAAGTGTCTGTCTTCGGCTCAGGTCATGATCTCAAGGTGTTAGGATTGAGCTCCACATCATCAGGCTCCCTGCTCAGCGGGAAGCCTGCTTCTCTTCTCCCTCTCCCACTCCCCCTGCTTGTGTTCCCTCTCTTGCTGTCTCTCCCTCTGTCAAACAAATGAATAATTAAAAAAATAAATTTTAAAAATTAAAAAAATGATAGTACTAATGAAGGTAAGGCTAGATAGTTTCATACAAACCAACACCACCTCTCTAGTCATCATTTTACCAAAATGTATCAAAACTTCTGGGGCAGGGGGGGAAAAGCCTTGGTGGCTCCTTTGCCTAAGTGTCTGTTTTCAGCTCAGGTCATGATCCCAGGGTCCTGAGATGGAGGCCCCGCATGGGGCTCCTTGCTCAGCAGGGAAACAGGCTCCTGCTTCTCTCTCAGCCTGCCATTCCCCACTGGCTCGCTTGCGCGCGCGCTCTCTCTCTCTCTGACAAATAAATAAATAAAATCTTTAAAAAAAAAAACAAAACTTTTTTTTAAATGTATTTCTTTAAGCCAACAAATCCTACTTCTGTAGATGTAGTCTGAGGAAATAATCGGATAGCAACAAAGACTTTTGTGTACAGGTGTTAAACCCATTATGATTTCTAATGATAAAAGAGAGACTTATTTTCCAACAACAGGGCAAAGACTGAAATGATAATACAAAATGTGTGGTCTGCATGTTTTTGAAGGTTAATTTCTCACCAGAAAATGCCAATATAACATCATATTTAAGAAGCAGAACATAGGGCGCCGGGGTGGCTCAGTGGATTATTAAGCCGCTGCCTTCAGCTCAGGTCATGATCTCAGGGTCCTGAGATCGAGCCCACGTCGGGCTCTCTGCTCCGCAGGGAGCCTGCTTCCTCCTCTCTCTCTGCCTGCCTCTCTGCCTACTTGTGATCTCTCTCTCTCTGTCAAATAAATAAAATAAAATCTTTAAAAAAAAAAAGAACATAAAAGATTTATCTTACTCCTATCCTCACAATTTAAAAATATATTTCATAGCTATATAAACGTATAGGCAATACAAAAAAACAAAACAGAAAATCTCTGCCCCCTCTGTTTCCAATTATATATCCACAGAATTTGTAAAAGAAATGACACCAGTGAACATGCTGTTTTTCAATCTGCCTGTTTGATCCTTGGCAGCTAGGAATCTACCTGGCTTACAGCAGCTCCTATTCATATTTGCAAATTAATACACCAAATTCTTAACAGCCAGTTCTCTGGAATGTGAGCACAGGTGACTTTTCCCTTTTTTCTTTATTTCCCTAAATTTTTCCAAATGATTCCTCTAAATTTTTATCTTATTTGGACAAACTCAGAAATCTTTAATCCAGGGGCCTGGGCGGCTTAGTCATTAAGCGTCTGCCTTCGGCTCAGGTCATGATCCTAGGGTCATGGGATTGAGCCCCACAAGCTCGGCGGGAAGCCTGCTTCTCCCTCTCCCACTTCCCCTGCTTGTATTCCCTCTCTCAGTGTCTCTCTCTGTCAAATAAATAAATAAAATCTTAACAACAACAAAAAAAAGAACTCTTTATTCCATTTGTGGTATCCTGGACAAAGACTATTAAATGCGGGGCACCTGGGTGGCTCAGTGGGTTAAATCCTCTGCCTTCAGCTCAGGTCATGATTCCAGGATCCTGGGATTGAGCCCCACATCGGGCTCTCTGCTCCGCGGGGAGCCTGCTTCCTCCTCTCTCTCTGCCTGTCTCTCTGCCTAGTTGTGATTTCTCTGTCAAATAAATAAAATATTAAAAAAAAAAAGAAGATTCCCTCTCCCTCTCTATCTGTCCAGTCCCCCTGCCAGCTCCCCACCCATGTTCATGCTGTCTCAAAAAATAAATAAATAACAGATTGCATGAAGCAATGTTAAAAAAAAAAAAAAAAGACTATTAAATGCAAAAGTCAGTAAATAAATTTTCACTGGCTATGCTAAAAACGTAAACAGTAATCTCTGGGTGATGAGATGTGGTTTTTAAATTTCCTTCTTTGGGCTTTTCTATAATTTCAACATACTCGGTAATGTGAAAAAAAATTTTTTTAATACACTGAATTGTCAACAGTGATGAGATTAGGGTTTGGAGGGTTTTCTGCTTCTATGCTCTTACTTTCCTGTGTTCTACAATGAGGAAATCCTTTTTTTTTTTTTTTTAAGATTTTATTTGTCAGAGAGAGAGAGAGCACAAGCAGGGCGAACAACAGGCAGAGGCAGAAGCAGGCTCTCTGCAGAGCAAGGAACCCGATGAGGGGCTCGATCCCAGGACCCTGAGATCATGACCTGAGCCGAAGGCAGATGCTTAACCGACTGAGCCACCCAAGCACCCCTGGAAAGCCTACTTTTTAAAAAGGAAAAAAAAAAAAAAGAAGAAAGATCAGAGTCAAATGAACCAACTACACCAAGATAAGGGCAACTTTAAAAAAGAGCAGCACACAAATACTCAAAACACAGGAAGGAGTAAAACCGTGGGGAAATGAAGGCGAAAGCTGAGCGCTTCCCGTTTCGCTCCTGATCAAGTGGTAGAGGAAGAGTAAAGAGGCGAATAGGAAAGACGAGGTCAGGCCCTGTTACAAAAGAGAAATGAGATGAGATCCTAGGTGATTTAGAGTTCTAGACTCCTGCCAACTAGGAGGGGAGTAGACAAAACAGGAAAGGGATTACCTACTTCAGGCTCCTCAGGAAAGTAATGATCTGAAATAAATGGTCCGTTATTAAGTGAGAGAGGAACTTGGAGGATTAATCTGAGTAAAATTCTGAAAAACTTCTGTCAGATGAAAGAAATAAAAACCAAAGAGTCTGGTAATGGGTTTACTGTTGCTTTCCTGCTGCATGCTATTCTGGGGGTGAGGGTGGGAGGGTACATAGTAACTTTGATCAAAGTTGCTCCCGACATAATAGACTAAAGAACACAGGTTTTAGAGTGACATGTAGGTTTTGAATTTTCTGACTCTACCCTAAACTGGCAGAGTGACCTCCTCACATCACACGGGCGACCTTCGAGAAATCACGTAACTGCTCTTATTCTACGTCTTCTAAAAATGAAACTACATTTTTTTTCATAGACCTTACTTCTCACATAAAAAGATAAATTACGCTGGATATTCTGGGCCTCTTTGGAAGAAAAGCCACTATGTAAACACAAAAGTATTATTAATAACTTAGTAGAAGGAAACTTTTCAAAGCTTATCTATGATCACTCCCTTCAAGAATAATCTTTCCTTTGCAGACAACCTTATCACAGTGTGACAGCAAAGACAGACTTTTGCATGTTTAAGCTGAGGCTTTTCCTTTGACATAACACTTCCTGTATTACTGAGCTGCCATAGTATACTGGGTTACGTGTGAAAAAAAAATCAGTTCATTAAAAAACAGTTCTCTTAGGGGCGCCTGGCTGGCTCAGTGGGTTAAGCTTCTGCCTTCCGCTGATGTCATGATCTCGGGGTCCTGGGATCCAGCCCCATATCAGGCTCTCTGTTCAGCGGGGAGCCTGCTTCCCACCCACCCACTCCCCTCGCCTGCCTCTCTGCCTACTTGTGATCCCTGCCTGTTGAATAAATAAAATCTTGAAAAAAAATTTTAAAAACAGTTCTCTTAAAGACGCCCTGTCAATGTACTTAAATTACCACCACAGTCTGTTTTTGACCCCCTTTAGAGTCAAAAATTATAGACAGTATTATGGGTGAAGATCAGAGGACTTAAGGAATAAATTAACATTTCAACTCCGCTTGCAACTGCAAATCCACTGTATGTGAATACTTGTTTCATGCTTCAACTGAACGTGTATTCCTTGTAATCATCCTATTCAAAGCACCATAAAGTAAAAACCTCCCTGAATCAGTATGATTCAATCTTGAGAGCACAATTTAGCTTTAAAAACTGCCAAAACAACCGGTAGTAATGCAAGACCCTATAAAATCTGAATAAAATACTGGATACTTTAAACTGGCTGGAGTTTACATCTTCTAAGTACCCTGCACTTTATGCAGAATAACTTGCCTGACTTAACGCCGTATCTCCTAGTAATCAAAAGCCTCAAAAAAAAAAAAAAAAAGGATTAAAAAACTTGGGCATTTCTTTCTTTAAACCCACCCACCATGAGAAGTCTTTAGCTCCCCCATCAGTGAAGCAAAAAGCAAGAGAAGCTACAAATTAAAACACGGAACCCGAACGGTTAGGCGTATAAGATCTGCAAAGCCCCCTTCTAGAAGTTTACAAACCGCAGGGCTCGGAGCTGGAAAGCGGCCTGAGGGAAATCTTAGCACGTCGGGAACCGAATCCGCAAAGAGGAAACCAGGGAACAGAAACGTCAACAAACTAGCGGGTCGCCGACACTCCTTGCAATAAATGTTTACCTTAGGCAGACCGCCCTCCCGCCGCCCCCCTTACTGCACCGCTGGGCCGCCGGTTCGAGCCCGGATCCAGCCGAATTCGCCCCGGAGCCGCTCCGACGTTCGTTGCGCCCTGCCCCCCGGGAATTAAGGTGGACGGGTGCAAGGGGATAGCCGCCGCGGCATTTCAGGTCCCTCACCATCATACTTTGGGTCCGAGCCGTCGGCCGGGAACTCGATGACGGGCGGCGCAGGCACAGCCCCCGCCCCGTCGCCCTCCGCCTCGCGCTCCCGGGTCCCGGAGCTGCCTCCCAGCATCGCCCGCCGCGCGCGGGCCGCAGCCCAGCCCGCCCGTCCGCCCGCCCGCCAGCTAGCTCAGCACCTCCTCACTCCCAGCCAGTGGAACCTGCCACCGGATCCGGAAGTAGCGCCTCCGGAGGCGAAAGACCCGCGCCGCTGGCGGGGGCGGGTCCTGCAGCAAGCTCCGCCCCTCCCCTCCTCCAGGGGGCGAAGTTGGGCGGTTCCCGCGCCGGCCCACCCCGACGCAGGCGCCTTAGTGGGCTGGTCTAAGGGCTGTAGCTTATAGCCGGTAGCCGGTGTGTGCTCCCGGTTCCTACCGCGCCGGCAGGGACCGCAGCCTGCGCTCAGGGCCACCCCTGAGACCTTAGTACCCGCACAGAGTCAGAGCGCTCATATCTCACGCCAAGACTCGGATGCTAATATAAGATCCTGTGTCTGCAGAGCTTCTAATCCGAATACATACTTTTTTTTTTTTTTTTGACAGACAGAGATCACAAGTAGGCAGAGAGGCAGGCAGAGAGAGAGAGGGAGCAGGGTAGAAGCAGGCTCCCCGCTGAGCAGAGAGCCCGATGCGGGACTCGATCCCAGGACCCAGGGACCATGACCTGAGCGGAAGGCAGCGGCCTAACCCACTGAGCCACCCAGGCGCCCCCCGAATACATACTTTTTGCAGATACAACAGTGACTATTCGTCATTTTTCTTCTTTTTTTTTTTAATATTTTTCTTTTATTTTTCAGAGAGAGAGAGATCACAAGTAGGCAGAGAGGCAGGCGGGGCGGGGGGGGGGGGGCGGTAAGCAGGCTCCCCGCTGAGCAGAGAGTTGCATGCCCTGGGCAGAGGCAGAGGCTTAATCCACTGAGCCACCAGTGCATCCCTTGTCACTTGTTTTTCAAAGAAAAAAAAAAAAAAAAGACAAGACTTGCCTCATCAACAACTGAACCTATTTTGGTCAACCGTTAAAACACAACAAAATGTGAAATACAACCTCGACTCCAAAGGGAATCCAACCTAACAAAAATTCGCCGCTTTTAAAACTGAACTTCCCGTGGAAGTGATTTCAAACCTGAGACCACCTTTTCCAAATGACCCCATGGCCGTGTACACCGCATTGTCTGTGATTTGAAGCCCTTAGCTTCAGAAATCCTCTGCCCTCTGGGAATGTCTCTGAGGACTTGGTGGCCAACACAATGCTGTAGGAGATAATTCTTAGATTCCAGATCAGATAATGCAGCTGGAATAAAAAGCTGTTCAGACTTTGAGACTCATCCCTAGCGCGATGTGCAAAAGCGGTATTGCTTAAGAATTTTATTTGAGGGGCGCCTGAGTGACTCAGCTGGCTAAGCCTCTGCCTTCGGCTGGGGTGGGTAGTGATCTCCCGGTCCTGGGATCGGGCCCCATGTTGGGCTCTCTGCTTAGCTGGGAGCCTGCTTCCCCCTCTCCCTCTCTGTCTACTTGTGATCTCTGTCTGTCAAATAAATAAATAAAGTCTTTTTTTAAAAAAAGAATTTTATTTGAGCACAGTCTTCTTATAAAACCATAGGGAATGCATTCAGCCTGATGGGAAGCAATTTGGATGTGGTCCATCCAAAGGTTAGGGATGCCTTTTCCTCTCCTCAGCTGATGGGAAGAACAGAGCCTTTATGGAGGGTGATTTATCTATATGCATTCACAACTTTAAAAATGCAAATACTTTTGACTCATCAATTCCACTTTCAGCAATTTATTCTAAAGAGCAGGTTAAGAATGAGCAGAAAGATTTAGCTAAAACTATTAATTGCAACACTAATAATAATTCCAAAAACAAAAAGATAATATAATTGAGTAAATTATAAACATCCATACAATGGCACACTTTGCAACCAATAAAAATGTTGGTATGCAATATCCAGTTCTTGCCCCTTTCCATCACTTACCAGAATGGAGAAAACAGCAAACCCATTCAGATGGGAATATAAATGAAGGCAACATTTCTAGAAAACAATATTCAACTTATAGTGAAAAATATTTAGGGGCGCCTGGGTGGCTCAGTGGGTAGCCTCTGCCTTTGGCTCAGGTCATGATCTCAGGGTCCTGGGATCAAGCCCCACTTCGGGCTTGATGCTCAGCGGGGAGCCTGCTTCCCCCTCCTCCTCTGCCTGCCTCTCTGCCTACTTGTGATCTCTCTCTCTCTCTCCCAAATAAATAATAAATAAAATCTTTAAAAAAAAAAGGAAAAGTATTTAAATGGCATACTCTTTAATCTACATACAGGAGGGTATACAAAGGAAATAATCAGGGTGGTGAAAAAAGATAAATCTCTATGAGTGTTCATCAAAGTGTAGTTTATAATAGAAAAACCCTGGGATAAATCCAAATTTCCAAATAGAAGAGCAGTTGGGGATACACCATGGAGTGAAAACTTATGCAGCCATTACAAAAAATGGGGGTGGGTGTTGGGGCCGGGAAAGTGCACATTCCTCTCTTGGCTTCCATGATTACCACACAACTCTAGTGTTTCTCTATCTTACTGACCCTTCATCTCAGAATCCCTTTCTGGATTCTCCTTCTCCACGTACATAATTCTGTAGGCTCTTGTCACGCCACTCCAAATTCTCTCAGGAGATAACCACATGTATTACTATCACTTTGCATACCCTGTATACACTGACAACTCCCAAATGTATCTCTGCAGCACAGACTTGTTCTCTTGGATGACTCAAAAGCACTTCCAATTTCTGAAAGCAAACTCGGGATATTCCTTCTAAAATTAGTTTTCCACAGCTTCTCTTCTTTCGAGTACAATTCAATTCAACCACCAGCCCATGCCTAAAACATGAGTCAACCTTTATTCCATACCCAGACTTTATCCAGGCTGCCCACAAATTAATTGGAAAATAGAAACGTGACATACCATATAAACATGCAATTAACTGGAAAGGAACCCAAATGGCCAATAAACATAGGAGAAGATACACAAATTTCACTAGGTATACATCAGTGCAAATTAAACGGTGAACTCTCATCTCAAACTATTATATTTGTGAAGTTAGCCTCTCATACCAAGCGTAGGTGAGGATGTGGAGGAAAAGAAGTCATATGTTGCTAAAGAACAACTTAGTGATGTTGAGTAAAATTAAATGGTGCATACCCAAGATCCACTAAGTTAATTCCCATTGAGGTTCCCTTTGGACACTTTTTAAAAAAAAATTTGTGTTTTTTGTTTGTTTGTTTGTTTGTTTTTAAAAATTTATTTATTCATTTGCGAGAGAGAGAGAGACAGCATGAGCAGGGGAGCAGGAGGCAGAGGGAGAAGCAAACTCCCTGCTGAGCTGGGAGTCCAATCCTGGGGCTCAATCCCAGGACCCTGGGATCACAGTCTGAGCTGAAGTCAGACACTTAACCATCTGAGCCACCCAGGTGTCCCCCTTTTTTAAAAAGATTTTATTTATTTATTTGAGAGAGAGAGAGCATATGCACAAGCAGGGAGAGGGGCAGAGGGAGAGGGAGAAGTAGGCTCCCTGCTGCACAGGGAGCCCAACACAGGGCTTGATCTCAGGACCCTGAAGGCAGACGCACAACCAACTGAGCCACCCAGGCACCCCAATCCTGCAGATGTTAGATTCCCTTGCCCCCATAACTGTGTGAGCCAATTCCTTAAAACAAATATATCTCTGTATGCTGGTTCTATTTCTCCGGAGAACCCTAAAACACTTGCTTTCTTGAAAAAGAATAAAAAATGTGAAAATCTTCAAACATATTAAAAAGTACAAAGAATAATGGAAACACTGATGTTTCCACACCCAAATTTAACAACTGTTGACATTAAACTGTATTTGCTTAAGAATTGCTTCTCTTGGGGCGCCTGTGTGGCTCAGTGGGTTAAGCGACTGGGGTCAGGATCCTGCATCGGGCTCCCTGCTTCTCCCTCTCTCTGCCCCTCCCTCTGCTTGTACTCTCCCTCTTTCAAAATCTCTCTCTATCAAATAAATAAATAAAATCTAAAAAAAATAATTGCTTCTCCTAAACAAAAAAATTTACAGATGTAGTTAAATTCCTATTTTGAACCCCTTTCTGGACCCACTCTCCTCTCTTTGTCTTAAGAGGTAATCTCCTGGGGCGCCTGGGTGGCTCAGTGGGTTAAGGCCTCTGCCTTCGGCTCAGGTCATGATCCCAGGGTCCTGGGATTGAGTCCCGCATTGGGCTCTCTGCTCAGCAGGGAGGACGCTTCCTCCTCTCTCTCTCTGCCTGCTTGTGATCTTTGTGTGTCAAATAAATAAATAAAATCTTTTTTAAAAAAGTAATCTCCTTTTTATTTTTTATTTCTTTTTTTATAATTACTGACCCTGTTTTTGAATCTGATGTTATCTGTTGTACTTTTTTTTTTAAGATTTTATTTATTTTTTTGACAGAGATCACAAGTAGGCAGAGAGGCAGGCAGAGAGAGGGAAAAGCAGGCTCCCTGCTGAACAGACAACCCAACGTGGGGCTGGATCCCAGGACCCTGAGATCATGACCTGAACCGAAAGCAGAGGCTTAACCCTCTGAGCCATCCAGGCGCCCCAGTAATCTCCTTTTTAAAGTCAGATATCACTGGACGCCTGGGTGGCTCAGCTGTTAAGCATCTGCCTTCTGCTCAGGTCATGATCTCAGGGTCCTGGGATTGAGTGAGTCCCACATCGGGCTCTCTGCTCAGCAGAGAGCCTGCTTCCCTCCCTCTCTCTCTGCCTGCCTCTCTGCTTACTTGTGATCTCTGTCAAATAAATAAATAAAATCTTAAAAAAAAATTAGTGGTGATGGTGGCCCAACTCTGAGTATTGTAAAAACCAGTCATTCATACTTTCAAATGGAATTTTAGAACGAGTTTTGTAGTATTTAAATTATCTCAATAAAGCTGTTATTAAAAAAAAAAAAGTAGAGAGCAATGAAAGATGACATGTGAAAAAAAAATCTTGGTTGCACCCAAATACAGCAGGTTGTGTGACCTGAGGCAGGCAAGCTGTTTATTTGGAAAGCTCGCTTTGCTTCTATGTTCTTAACTATAAAATGGGATAATTACCGTACCTTGCCTGTAAATTTGTAACGAGGATTGAATGAGTTAGTATTTGTGAAAGCACTTAGAACAGGGTGAGTGAGTAAAGCTGACCCAGTGCTCAATGAATGTTAGCAATTACTATTTTATTATTATTACTATCATAAAACCTGCAACTTAAGCTGTGTTGCGTTCAATGTTCATGATAAGACATGTGGACATATACATGTATATGCATTCTTGGGCACATATAAAAGTGTCCAAAGGGAGGGCGCTTGGATGGCTCAGTCAGTTAAGCCCCTGCCTTCGGCTCAGGTCAAGATCCTGGGGTCCTGGGATCAAGTCTGGCATTGGGCTCCCAGATTAAATAAAATCTTTAAAAAAAAAAAAAAGAAAGAAAAGTTATAAAAATAAATAAATAAATAAGCTTTTAAAATCTGCAGGATGGGCCAGGGAAGGGCTGATGTTGCCAGTCAAGTCCAAAGACTATCTACGGGCAGAATTCTTTCTTGCTCGGAGGAAGTCAGACTTTTGGTTCTAGGAAGGCCTCTTTGACTGATTGGATGAGGTGCACTCAGGTTATGAAGGGCCATCCACTTTAACACAAAATCCACTGATTGAAACGTCAATCTCACCAAAAATCCCCTCACAGGCGCCCCTACTGCTCTGCCTCCTTGTGCTTTCTCTCTCTCTGTCAAATAAACAAATAAAATCATTTTTTTAAAATCCCCTCACAGAGACATCTGGAATAATGTTTAATCAAATACCTGGTCCTGGTCCAACCAAGTTGACGCATCAAAATTAAACATCACAAGTCCATCCCTTGTCAACCTGGCACCCATACGCATCCTGTTATCCCATATTTAGTCTCCAAATGAAGACAGTGAAAAGGTCATACTTCTGCCTGACATGATACAACTATCCCGACCAAAACCAAAAGTGCACTACGCCTTTCCCCAGAAGGGGACGAAATGTCCTTGGGTGGTGTTCACTCTTCTCAGATACCTTATAACTTAAAAACTATGACGTAAACTTAACAGTACTTAAATATTATGATATAAAGTCAATGCATCTTACGTCACGTGATAAGGGGATAAGAGAATGAGGAAAATAAAGGTATTCGGTTAGATGGATAATATGCATGCACACGCTTACACAAACACAATCATCACAAAATAAGGAACAACTACTCGACAGTTACAGTTCTTATTACTGTAATTGTTCATAAGGTTGTAGCTGGTATTTATAACGAATTATCTTCTTCCACTACTCATTCCGTATTCCCTTGTCCTCAGCAATCACCTCAGCTGGCCATAGTTCTTTACTATGATGGGGTAATCCGAACCTCCTATCTGGAAGAATCTGGGCCATTAGTAGTTCTGCCTAGACTGGATTGTTGTAGTTTTCTATTGACTTTAATCATAAGGCATGATAATACTAAGAGTCACCGTGAGCAACCTCCTGTATTCCAGATTCTTTCTTACTTCCACTGTGGAAGTAAGTCCAATTTCTCCTTGGCAGATAGGATCAATCACCCTAGCCAGAAGAGTAACTCCTTTGTTTGCCTGTTGGTTTAGCGTCATGAGGAGCCTGAGGTCCTGAGGTAACTAGGTGACAGTCTTAACTTGCAGTTTAGTTGAATCATTGCTGTGTCTGCTGGTAGAAGAAATAGGACCTTTTGGAACGCCTTTTGGAGCAAAGATCTCTAAGCCAGTAGAGCATAGGGTCACAGAGGCAGGAACCAAACTGCTAGAGACTCACTTGAGGGTAATACCCAGTAGTACCACTCCCATTTCAAGTCCTTCATTCACAGACCTATGGATCCTGGATGAGGGAGAAACAGCACCATATATTTATTGGACATCGACTCAGAACATAAACAGTTCTCTGGAGAACCTTACCCCCATCCTGCAAGGTGTGGCCACCTAACCGGCACTGTAACTGAGTCTTCAAACAGCCATCCCAACTAGTCAGTTGCTTTAGGAAGTGGGAAACAAATCAAAGAGATTTCCACGAGCATGGGTCAATGGCCATACTTCATTAGCTGGAAATTGGGTTCCTTTACCAGACGCGATGCTGTGTGGAATACCATGACAGTGGCTAAGACATTCCATAAGTCCACAAAGGTAGTTTTGGAAGAATAATTACACACAGAGAAGGCAAATCTATACCCATAGTATCTATTTTAGTAAAAACAAAACACGGCTCCTTCCATGAGAGAAGTGGTCTAATGCAATTGACCTGCTTCCAGGGCATGACAACATACTGGGGATTCAGCGTGGGTCTCTGGAGTGGGCAGACTGGACACTCAGCAGTGGCTCTAGCCAGGACAGTCTTGGTGAGTGGAAGTCCGTGTTGGTGAGCTCATTTATGATCTCCATCCCAGGCACAATGGCCGCTTTGTTCATGAGCCTATTGGGTGATGACAGGAGTAGCTGAGGAAAGAGGCTGCCTAGTTAGTATCCATAGATGGGTGATCTTATTACTTGATTGGGAAAATCCTCTGCTGAGGTCACTCTTTGGGGAGCATTCACAATGAGCTACAAATACCTTCACATTTTTCACCCATCTAAGACATATATATCCATACCCCTTCCCGAAACTTCCTTGTCACCAATTTTCCAATCATATCCCTTCCAAGTTCTTGATAATCCAGCCAAATCATTGGCCACATCCCATGAATCAGTATATAATCACGTATCTGGCCACTTCTCCTTCAAAGCAAAATGAACAGATACATTGCCTGGAAGTTCTGTTCCCTGGGAGGATTTCCCTTCACCATTGTCCATCAGGGATGTCCCAGAAAAGGGCTATCATGCTGCAGATGTCCACTTTCTAGTGGTGCCCGTCTTTGGTGCAGAACCATCTGAAAACAAGACCTGAGTCTTCCCTGCCTCTGTACAAGCTCTGATCATAGAGAACTCCCCACGAAGCCATACAAGCAGGTTTGCAGAGAGAAGGTATTGTAGCAGGAGTGGGAGCCACAGACACGTGAGCCATTTCTTCATGGAATCTGTGCATCAGGGTCTGCCTGGGCATGATCTCACATATACCATGTCCATGATGGATGTGCTTCTGCACACACCCAACGTTATGGCTTCGTGGAGCAGATAATGCCCAGTTCATGATAAGCAGCTCAAGTTGTATACTAAATTGGTGGCCCATAGTTAAGCACTTGGTCTCTACTAAGGCCCAGTACCAGGCCAAAAACTATTTCTCAAAAAGGAAAGTAGTTATCCGAAGATGAAAGCAGGAAGGCCAGTTGGGTCTTGGGATGGGTCAGCCCTTCTACTGCATTTAGAACAAAATTGAGACTCCCTGCATGGCCTACATGGCCTTTCAAGAACTACTCTAGCCTTTCTTGCCAGTCTCTGCTCAGGCCACTCTCATGGTAGTCTGAGATCACACTAATGAATGAACAGAAAAGTAAGACCCATGAATTATAAGCATTCATGAGAGAGGATCAGAGCACAGGCAGAAATTTCTCTTGAGGTTTTAGCTTCTAGAGCAGGGACAGAGTAACACAAGAAGTAGGACAGAAATCTCAATGATTTAACAACTGTTGACCTTTGGCTGCATAGACACCACCCTTCCCCAGCTTCTCCACCTACACTGCATGTACAGTATTGCTTTTCCCTC